>NC_137970.1:6652943-6971159 GCF_963924665.1 Micromys minutus | reverse complement strand
GACATCAATGGGAAGGGAAACCCTTGGTCCTCTGAAGGCTTGATGCCCCAGTAAAGGGGAATTCTAGGATAGTAAGGTGGAAGTGGGTGGGAACGGGTAGCACCCACATACAAGCAAGGGGAGGGGAGATAGGATAGGAGGGTTGTGAATTGACACCAGTTATTCACAAAAAGAGGGGAAAAATGGGGACATATGTTCTCATTCTGTTAGGCCAGTATTTCTTTGATGCCAAAATCAGACAAAGATATCACCAGGGAAAGAAACTTCAGTATTTCTTACCAATAAAGACTCAGAAAGGAATGAGAAGCTGGAGTGCATTTCAGTGGTAGAGCACATGTCTGGCATGCACAAAGTCCCAGATTACACCCTCAGCTACAATGACAAAGAAACAGAAATCCTCAGTAAATATACTAGCAAAGCAAATCCAGCAACATAGAAAAAGGATTATAGAGCAAGAACCAAGTGGGATTTGTTTCAAGAATGCAAAGTTGGTGAGAAAATACTTACTCCATCAACGTTATCCTCCTACTTCCATTTGTGATAGTGGAGAGTAGCACAGTGTGTGTGCACATGTGCATGTAAAAGCCATGCAAAATGATATAAAGAATCAGAATAGACATTTTTCATTAAAAAATAAACAAATGACCAATAGTGACATAGGAAGTTTTCTATTATTAGTAATTACAGAAATGCAAATCAAAACTCCAATATTGGTTTAAAATTATTAGGTAATTATAAAATGAAAAAAATACAAGTGTTGCTAAGGATATAGAGAAATGGGAGGCCACATATATCATTGGTAGGAGTACCATTTAGTTGTCCCTCTAAAATTTAAGCAGTAACTTAATATTCCAACTTTAGGTATATGATCAAAAAACTAAAAACATATGGATGGGCAAAAAATTGTAGAGGAATGCTTTTAAAAGAATTATTCATAACAGCTAAAAGTTTAAATAACTGAAATGTCTACAAACTGATGACTAAATAAGCAAATTATGTAATATGCACACAGCAGATCATTATGCTATTATGGAATGAAATTAATGCACTGCCGCATACTACAATGTAGATGAATATTGAAAACATTATGCCAAATGAGAAAAGTCAGATGCAAATGACCAACAATTAGTTGACATATCTAGACTAGGCACATCCACAGTAACAAAAAGACTAATGATGAACAAGGGGATTAAATGAGAATAGGAAGTGGCTGCTGCCACTTTACTAAGCCAGCAAAACCCATACTTTCATTCTGAATATTTGTCCTTATGCCCACAGATAAGAGTAGACCACATTCCTCATCAAGGGAACTTCTCTTTGCAATAGATGGAGAATGCTAGAGATAAGGGAAAGTCTACTAGGCAGGCCTCAAATCAACACAAAGAACTACACACAATTACTTTTTCACAGGGAAAAATCACAATTGGTTGTCTAATGTTAAATGTTCAGTTCTGAAAACACACATATAAGTAACATTATATTGACTAAGCAGGGTCTCTCTCTCTCTCTCTCTCTCTCTCTCTCTCTCTCTCTCTCTCTCTCTGTCTGTCTCCCCCCCCCCCCCGTGTGTGTGTATATCAACAAAAAAGTGGCTATAAATGTGAGGGAGAGCAAGGGGGTACATTGGAGGGTTTTAAGGGGAGAAAGGTAAGAGGGAAATGATATAATTATATTATAATCTCAAAAAAATTAAAAATGCATACTCAAAGAATAATAGGCCAACAAATTGGCTCATCTTTCCACCAAGTCTGCGGTCCTGAGTTGATATCCAGAAACTGCATAGCAGAAAGAGAATGAATTCCCACAAACTGTCCTTTCACTTCCACCTGTGTTCCAGAACCTAAGCCCACGTGCACACACTAAGTAAAAATGTAATTTAAATGGTTTTAAAAATAAAATGGCTGCTAATATATTTGTTTTATTTTGACTTCAAAAATTCTGAAATGGAAGGAGAACAATGTATAATTTTTAACATACTAATAGGCACTGAATTATTTTTTCTTTTATTGAAAATAGATTTTTTTTCTCTCACATGATATTTTGTGGTTACAGTTTCCCCTCCATCTCCAACTCCTACTTCCCCCATCACTTCCACTTCCATTTGGATCCATTCCCTTTCAGACTCTCATTAGAAAATAGACAGGCTTCTAAGGTATGTAATAATAATAATAATAATAATAATAATAATAATAATAATATATAATATGATAAAAAATCCTAACACATCAGAATTGGTATAATTTCATGTATCTGTCGAGCCTTGCTTTGTGTCCAAGGATGTGGTAGATTTTAAGAGAATGCTCAATGAGATACAGTAAAGAAGGTATATTCTTTGGGTGAAATGTCTGTAAATATTATCTGTTAGGTCCGTTTGGTTTATAACTTCAGTTAGCTCCAGCATTTCTGTTTAGTTTTTGTCTGAATGTCCTGTCTATTGGTGAGAGTGGAGTATTGTATTCTCCCACTATCAGTGTGTGAGGGTCATTATGTGATTTAAGCTATATTTAAGCTGTAGTAGTGTTTCCTTTACAAATGGGTGCCCTTGTATTTGAAGCATAGATACTAAGAATTTAAATATCTCCTTCGCGGATTTTTTAAGGAGATATAGAGTGTCCTTCCCTGTCTCTTCTGAGTAGTTTGGTTTTTAAAATAGCCACACCTGTTTGTTTCTGAAGTCCATTTGCCTGGAATATCTTTTTCTAGCCGTTTACCCTGAACTGATGTCTATCCTTGATATTAATGTGTGCTTCTTGGATATAACAGAAAGATGGATCCTGCTTTTGCATCCATGCTGTTAGTTTGTATCTTTTTAAGTGAGTTGAGAACATTAATTGTAAAAGTAACTTTTATTCATCTGATATATTTGTCATCTTGGAGGCTTACTGCAAAATAAGCTCACCCTTACTATTTCTTTCTGAACTGGCTCTGGCTGGTTCAACTCAGCTGTTCTGGCCCAAATTCCTCTCCAAGCTGACTGATTCAACTTGGCTTCTCTCAGCTTCTAACAGAGCTGCCCTGTTTGGCCGCTAACTAAAGGTGGCAATCTGTTCGAATTCCCTGGCTCCTTCTCATTCTCTGTTCTTCGTCTTCACCTGCAACCTGTCTCTGTAAAAATGTCCAGGTAGAACTGCCTTCCCTGACTTCTCTCTGTTCTGCTCTTGTAAATTGCATCTCTTTCCTGTCTGTTTTCATGAGTCAGGTATATCCTATCTCAGACTCAGTCTGTCAAATATTTCTCTGACTTGTCACTTTGCTTGCCCTTTAATTAGACTTCACATTCAAATACGGCTGCTTCCTTCTACAGACTAACCTTACATACATTGTTTTACATTAAAGGTGTGTACTAAGGATGTATATCCCATTTTCCATCCAGAGGTAATAAAGGTGTGTTTGTATTCCAACTGAGTCACACAGGCCTAGATGGTCTTTGGATGTGATCTCTCGCCAGAGCAGCTATGTTGTTAGATTAAAATTTCTCTATTATTAATGTTTAGAGATATCCATGAGCAGTGGTTTTTGATTGCTGATAAATTGTTTTTGTTGTTGCTGTTGTTGTGATGGTGATAGTAGTGGTGGTAGTAGTAGTGGTGGTGTGTTTGTGTCTTTCACCCTTTTTGATTTCCTGGTCTGGGATTATTTATTCCTTGTGGTTTTGGGGATTGGTTAGCCACATTAGGTTGGAGTTTCCCTTCAAACACCTTCTTCAAGGCTGGATTTCTAGATAGATGTATTGCTTAAATTTGGTCTTATCATGGAATATTTTTTCTCCATCTATGGCAGTGGTTCTCAACCTGCTTAGTGCTGTAACCCTTTAATAAAATTTCTCATGTTGTGATGATCCTCAACCATAAAGTTACTTTCATTGCTATGCCATAACTGTGGTTTTGCTACTGTTATTAATTATAATAAAAATATCTGATACGTGGATAGCTGATATTTGACCCCCAAAGGGATCACGACCCACAGGTTTAGAACCCCCACTCTATTTTAATTATTCTCAGATTTAGCCTTTTCATAGCCTTTTCCCACATGTTTTGGATGATTTGTGCCAGGAGTTTTTATTTCTTTATTTTTCTTTTTTTTACATTTAAGATTTTCTTTGACCAATGTATCTCTTCTGTCATGCCGTCAATGCCTCTGATTCTCTCTTCCATCTCTTGTATTTTGCTGGTGAAATTTACTTGTGTGATTCCTGTATAAGATCTTAAATTTTCATTTGTAGATTTCCCTCAGTTTGGGTTTACTTTTTGATTCTATTTCCACTTTCAGGTCTTCTATTATTTTTTGTTCATATCTTTTCACTGTTTGTGTTTTCATAGAATTTTTAAAAAGTGATTCATTTGTTTCTTCATTATGGACCTCTATTATATTCATAAAGGGCATTTTAAGGTCTTTTTCTTCTGCTTCAACTATGTTGGAATATTGAGTGTCTGCCTTGGTAGGGTTGCTGGGCTCAAGTGAAGACATTGTTCTGGGTGTTGACTGTGGTTTTGCACTGGTGTCTAGGCATCTGGAATCAGGAAGATTGTAATTCTAGGTGCTGATATTTAGTCTTATCTCATTGGGTAGATATTCTGTTCCTTGGTTTCTGCTTCCTATCTGGTTCTTAGAGTGTTGTGGCTGTGTGTTGCCTGGAAGAAAATTCTTCTGGGATCCTGATATAAGTGAACACTTGGGTAGTTCAGGTAAAATGTATTTCTGAGTATTGGGAGCTGACTGACACTTGGGAATGGGAATGGATTAGGAGAGGGTCTGAGAGGCTCTACAGGAGGGAGAAAAGCAGGGTGTTCCACTAGGACCTGCTTAGTCACCTGTCAATGGGGCCAGAGAATATGGAAAGGCGAGAGCAGAAGATATGCTATAGACCTATGGAATACAGTGTGGGATTGGACTTGGAAGAATGGAGGTAAAGGTGAAGAGCTTCATCTAGTCTACCAGCTTCTCTGGCCCCAGTGGGTTGTGGGTTCCCAGGAAGTGTCTGCTGGAGCTGGGGGCTGAGACAAAGCAAAGAGTAGGAGGAGGGAGGTCAGGAGAGGAAAAGTTCTGTGATCCACTAGACGGGGTGAAGAATCAGCAGGTGCTGGACTGCAGAGCTGGGGATGAGACTGTGGAATTGGATTTAGAGTAGATGAGGAAGAAATGAAGACCTGCAGTTAGTTTACCCTGTTTTCTGGCTAGAGGGTCAGAAAACTTTTTACTTTAAAAGTTGAGCCTCACAGTACATGAACTGTGTTTTACTAAATGTTAACTGTTTTTGGTTTCTGTTGTTGTGATAAATACTATGATCAAAATCAACTTGGATATAGGTAGTTTATTTCATTTTCCAGTTTATATTCCATCATGAAGGGAAGCCATGTAGGAACACTGCTTACTGTCTTGCTTCCCATGTACTTCGAATCTTGCTTTTTTCTGTCACTCAATCCCACCTGCCCAGAGATGGCACTCCCCACAATTGGCTAGGCCATTTCACATCACTCAATCAAAAAATGCTGCATACCTTTACCTACTCTCCATTCTGAAAGTGGTATTTTTCTCAATTGGAGTTCCTTGTTTCTCTTTTCAAATGACTCTGTCTGTATCAAGCTGACAAAGAACCAAAAACAAAACCTCTAGCAAACACGGGAGAAAACGCTTTTAAGTAATTAAAATGAAACAAAATGTAAAATTCTGACAAAATTTTAAGAGCTGATTAAAAAAAAAAAACAAAACCAAAATATCTAATAAACACTTTAGAAAGTATTTTTAAGTAATTAAAATAAAACAAATTTAAAGTTCTATTTTTTATGTCTGGATAAGGTGGAGCACACCTTTAATCAAAGCACTAGGAAGGCTATGGCAAGCAGATCTCTGAGAGGGTCAGCCTGGTTTATATAATGAATTCTGGGCCAACCAAAGTTATATATATTCTGAGACCTTGTCTTAAAATTAAAATCCAGATTTTCTTTTTTTTTTTTTTTTTTGTTTAAACAGTTTATTATGGTTACTATTTTAAAAATGTGAATCCATTAAACTATGTAGAAATAAGTTTGCACAAACAAAACATTTTAAACATGAGTAAGTAGAGTGTAAGATCTTGATTGTTTGGGCACATCTTCATCACACTGTAGCAGCCAAGTCACCCCTCACTTCAGTTGCGGTGAGCCTCCTAAAGCCAGCTCCATTGCAGATTCCAACTTCTATGTTATTGTCTGTCATTCGCCCTTCAAAGCTCTCCTTTAGGGTTAAGATGGCTGTATGAATGGCATCTTCGAGTTCTGGGTCTTCATTATATCTTTTCTCAAGGAAAGGTTTCCCGTCTACATAGGTCTTTCCCATTGCTGTGACCTTCCAGGCAAAGTAAGCTCCAGATGGATCTGACTTGAAATAAATATGGTGGTCCCCCATTCCACCCACAAATAAATAACGAAACACCAAATGCACAAGCACCACCTGACTGGGTATACTCTTGCATCACAGACACTACTCTCTTTACCAGCTGGGCTGTGGGAATGGGTTCTTGATAAACAAGATAGTATTACTGAGCAAGTTTCCGAGCTCTGTGTGCAAGTACTCTGTAATCTGGGCCCATGCCACTGTACACCAAACCCATGTGTCTGGTTATCAGCTCCAGTTTGTGCACACTCCTTTCATCATGCAGGATGGATTTTTGTTTTTCTTCATTTGCTAATACCACAGCACCTGCAGCTTTAATTCCTACTGAAGGGGTTCTTCCAGCTCTAGTAACCAAAGCATATTTAATCTGGACAACTATATCAGATGGACTGGATGTAGTCAGTGAGAAGCTGTAACCGTATTCTGCCATCTTTACCCAGAGAGTCAGAACACCAAAATCCAGATTTTCAATTGCACCTGTCTAATTGTAAGTACTCAGCAGCACATATGGCTACTAAATGCTATGACAAAAAGATGGTATGGATGAGTAACAGGTTGATTATCACAGAAACATTTGTTGTACATTTAACTCTCATTAGCAGACCACAGAGATTTAAGGAATATATAAACCATGGAAGATGTAAAGACCATATTTAAATTTTTATTTTTTGGTGAGACAGCAGCCATTGTAAGATTGCCTCAACATTCAATATACTGTTATTACAGGTACATACCCCAACATCTGCCATATTTGAATTTCTATTTAAGCAACTTGCACTTGAGCTTTGTACAAGGAGATAAGGGTCTATTTTCATTCTTCTGCATGCTGAGTGCCAGTTGGACCAGCACCATTTGTTGAATAGGCTGTCCTTTTTCCATTGAATGTTTACTGCTCCTTTGTCAAAAATCAGGTGACCATATATGTGAGGGCTCATTTCTGGATCTTCTATTCTATTCCATTGATCCACATGCCTATTTCTGTACCAGTACCATGCAGTTTTTAGCACAATTGACTTGTAATATAGCTTGAGGTCAGGGATAGTGATTCCTACAGATGTTTTCTTGTGGTTGAGGATGAATTTCGCTATGCTAGGTCTTTTGTTATTCCAGATGAAATTAAACATTGCTCTTTCCAACTCACTGAAGAAATGGGTTGGTATTTAAATGGTGACTGCATTGAATCTGTAGATTGCTTTTGGTAAGAGGGTCATTTTTCCAATGTTGATCCTTCCAATCCATAAGCATGGGAGATATTTCCATTTTCTGAGATCTTCCACAATTTCCTTCTTTAGAGGTTTGAAGTTCTTGTCATACAGGTCCTTCACTTGCTTAGTTAGAGTCACACCAAGGTATTTCATATTTTTGTGACTATTGTGAAGGGTATCTTTTCCCTAATTTCTTTCTCCACATGTTTGTCCTTTGAGTAGAGGAAGGCTACTGATTTGTTTGATTTAATTTTATATCCAGCTGATTTGCTGAAGTTGTTTATCAGCTGTAGGAGTTCTCTGGTGGAAGTTGTGGGGTCGCTTAAGTACACTATCATGTCATCTGAAAATAGTGATGTTTTTACTTCTTTCTTTCCAATTTGTATCCCTGTGATTTCCTTTTGCTGTCTAATTGCTCCGGCCAGGACTTCTAGTACTATGTTGAATAGGTAGGGGGAGAATGGGCAGCCTTGTCGAGTCCCTGATTTTAGTGGGATTGCTTCAAGTTTCCCACTATTAAGTTTGATGTTGGCTGTTGGTTTGCTGTATATTGCTTTTATTATGTTTAAGTATGGACCTTGGATTCCTGTTCTTTCCAGGACTTTTAACATGAAGGGGTGTTGAATTTTGTCAAATGCTTTCTCAGCATCTAGAGAGATGACCATGTGGTTTTTTTTCTTTGAGTTTGTTTATATGGTGGATTACATTGATGGATTTCCTTATATTAAACCATCCCTGCATCCCAGGGAAGAAGCCTACTTGATCATGGTGAATGATCGTTTTGATATCTTCTTGAATTTTGTTTCCATGGATTTTGTTAAGTATTTTTGCATCAATGTTCATAAGTGAGATTGGTCTGAAGTTCTCTTTCCTTGTAGGGTATTTGTGTGGTTTAGGAACAAGCATTATTTTAGCCTCAAAAAATGAGTTAGGTAGTGTTCCATCGGATTCTATTTTGTGGAATAGTTTGGAGGGTATTGGTATTATGTCGTCAATAAATATATGATAAAATTCTGCACTGAACCAATCTGGACCTGGGCTTTTTTTGGTTGGGAGGCTTTTGATGACTGCTTCTATTTCTTTAGGTGTTATGGGATTTTTTAGATGGTTTACCTGGTCCTGGTTTCACTTTAGTATTTTGTATCTGTCTAGGAATTCATCCATTTCCTCCAGATTTTCCAGCTTTGTTGAGTATAGGCTTTTGTAGTAGGATCTGATGATTTCTTGAATTTCCTCAGTTTCAGTCATTTCTCCATTTTCCTTTCTGATTTTGTTAATTTGGATACTCTCTCTTTGCGCTCTCATTAGTTTGGCTAAGAGTTTATCAATCTTGTTGATTTTCTCAAAGAACCAGCTCTTGGTTTTGTTGATTCTTTCAATGGTTCTTTTTGTTTCTATTTGATCTATTTCTGCCCTAAGTTTGATTATTTCTTGCTACTCCTCTTGGGTGTATCTGCTTCCTTTTGTTCTAGAGCTTTTAGCTGTGCTGTCAAGTTGCTGATGTATGATCTCTCCAGTTTCTTTTTGGAAGCACTCAGAGCTATGAATTTTCCTCTCAGTACTGCTTTCATTGCATCCCATAGGTTTGGGTATGTTGTGTTTTCGTTTTCGTTGAATTCTATCAAATTCTTAATTTCTTTCTTTATTTCTTCTTTGACCCTGCTATCATTTAATAGAGCATTGTTTAGTTTCCATGTGTATTTGAGCTTTTGGCTGTCTTTGTTGTTATTAAAGACCAGCCTTAGACCATGGTGATCTGAAAGGATGCATAGGAGTATTTCAATCTTCTTATATCTGTTGAGTCTCATTTTGTGACCAATTATGTGGTCAATTCTCGAGAAGGTGCCTTGAGGTGCTGAGAAGAAGGTGTATTCTTTTGTTTTATGATGATATGTTCTGTAGATATCTATTAATTCCAGTTGTTTCATAACCTCTGCTACTTTTACAGTGTCCTTGTTCAGTTTTTGTTTCCATGATCTGTCCATTGGTGAAAGTGGGGTATGGAGGTCTCCCACTATTATTGTGTGAGGCACAATGTGTTTTTTGAGCTTTAGTAGGGTTTCTTTTATGAATATGGGTGCGTTTGTATTTGGAGCATATATGTTAAGGATTAAGAGTTCCTCCTGACAAATTTCCCCTGTAATGAGTAAAAAGTGTCCTTCCTTATCTTTTTTGATAACTTTTGTTTGAAAATCTACTTTATTCGATATTAGAATGGCCACACCAGCTTGCTTCTTGGGGCCATCTGCTTGGAACGTTTTTTTTTTCCCCACCTTTTACTCTGAGATAGTGTCTGTCTTTGTCTCTGCAATGAGTTTCCTGTATGCAGCAAAATGCTGGGTTTTGTTTATGTATCTAGGCTGATAGCCTATGTCTCTTTATTGGGGAGTTGAGTCCATTTATGTTAACAGATATCAAGGAATAGTAGTTGCTGCTTCCTGTTATTTTTGCTTTGGAGGTTAAATTATGCCTGTATGTCTTTCTTCTTTTGGTTTTCTTGCTTAGGTGTTTTCTTGTTTTTACTAGGAGATAGTTCCCCTCGTTGTATTGGGGTTTCCACCTATAATTCATTGTAGTGCTGGGTTTGTGTCATATATTATGTGAATTTAGTTTTGTCTTGGAATATCTTGGTCTCTCCATCTATGGTGTTTGAGAGTTTTGCTGGGTATAGCATCATTTATGACAAAATTCTCAACATTCCTAATTATCCAAAAGGCCTAACATTTGGAAATGTCACAAATTCTATTAAAAAGAACATAATTGAGAAAATTATAACAAGTGCTATTGAGCATAGAGAGAAAAAGGAATTGGTTATATACTATTATGAGAGTATAAATTGTTACAGTCATCACGGAAAACTAAAACCAACCTATCTCTATGCAAGGCCTTGGGTGTTGTGCTCATCACTGAGCCAATATATCACATTTGTTGGTGTTTGGCATTTTGAGACAGGGTCTTGCTATGTACAATTGGCTGCCCTGGAATTCAGTATGTAGACCAGCATAACCTTGACCTCATAGAGGTCTGTCTGCCTCTGCCTCTCAAATGCTGGGACTAAAAGTGTTCACCACCATAGTCAATATATCACATTTTAAAACTCATCCATCTATCAGTAGATACTTACCTTTATTCTGAATCTTTTCCATTGTATACACTGGAATGTTTACAGTGAACACTGGAATGAAGTTGTCTTGTCAACACTCTGATTTCGGCGTTGTTGTTGCTGCTGTTGTTTTTGCTGCTGTTGTTGATGATGTTGTTGTTGAGATAAACCCAGAAGTCATTTTGCTGGGTCATGTGTTTGGGGGAGAGCAGGGTGGAAAAGAAAGACATATGTACAAAACAGAATATTATTTACTGTTTGAAACAATGAAATCCTGTCCAGGAAATACTAAGTGTAATAGAGCAGCACAGAACAATACACAACACATGTTCTCACTTACATGCAAAATCTAAAAATATGTGAATGCTTAGTAGCAGAAAACAGATTTGTGACCCTCAGGGCTAAGAAGGAAAAGGAAAGATATTTTAATCAACATATAAAATATCAATTAGGAGGAACAAGGTCAGAAGCTCTGTTGTACAATATAATGACTATAATTATTAACAATGTATTCTTGACAACTAGTGACAGGATAAATATTAAGTGTTCTCACCACAAAAAGTAACATGTGAGGTAATGAATATGTTTATTCACTCCATCTAGCTATTCTACAATGTCGACATATTTCAAAGCAACATGTGGTCTGCAATAAATATATACAACAATTGTTTGCCAAGTACAAAACAAACCTTGGGGCTGGGATGGAACTTAATGTTAGAACACTTTCTAGCATATGTGAAGCCTTGGGTTCTAGCACCAGTTTCATAAAAATAAATGTCTTTTAGTGGCTATAGCTCAAGGCTGTAACAGATGCTTAGCATCTGCAGTGCCCTGCGTTCATTCTCTAGCATTTAATAAGTAAATGAATAGATAAATATAATTTTATAAAAATTTTACAAATATAAGAAAGACCCTAATCATGAATATATAATTTTTGAGTGCCCTTGATTGGTATCTAGGGGCTTATTTTCCTCTATCTTTGAAAATCTTTGAAAGTTGTTATTAGAATAGATGGTGGAAAAGCAAGCAAACTACTATTGCATACATCTGTCTAATGAATTATCATCACTTTGAAATCCATCCACAGATGCCTGCCACTGTCAGATTTTTGTTTTTGTTGTAGTGTTGACAACCAAACCTAGGAGCTCACTTAAGTTTAACAGTTATTCTACCTCTGAGCGACCTTTCCAGCCCAGACTTTCTAATCTTTGAAAAGAATTTAGAAATCCAGTTTTGAAAGCAAAATCATTGGCGCTCACTGATCCATTTTCAAAACTATAGAGCACAAGGAATTATTCTGTCTGAAGTTTGGATTTGGCATGCAGCCGCCACTTTACAGCATCCAATTTAGCATTAATGGATTCTGAGGACATTCACTGTAAAAGTGATTTATCTTGAGCACACAGTAAATGCCGTGTATTTTACTTTCAAAATTACAGCCTGTTCCCAAAACTCACAAAGAATAATAACACAATCACTCATACACTTGCTATGTTAATATGTTAGCAGATTTGCTTCAAAATAAAATAAAATACTAGGTACGTTATTAACACCCTCTTTGTGTGTCTCCTTGGTCTCACTTCTTCTACCTTTCCAAACACAACTGTTCGGAATCTGAATCTCTATTTCCTAAGCAAGATCACTACAGTTTTTCCACATCTGAAAACATTTTTTTCTTTTTTCTCAACCTTTTAGAGAAATGGTTTAATTCAATCAAAGGGGAAAAATCAATTGCATTTCTGTCTAGTAATGATAAACTGCTAGAAAACTAATTTTTCAAAAACCCATTTAGAATAACATCAAAATAATTTATATCTCAGACTAAATCTAGCAAAATAATGGACAGGATACTTATGAGGAAAATGACAAACTGTATCAAAATGTATTAAGTAACACCTAAATAATGGAACATGAAAAATCATTAAGGTGTCAGCTTTTAGTGTCATTCATGTGACAATTCTGAAGAAACATAAAGCAGAGAGGCAAAAGGCAAGTTGCAGAAGACACATTTATATAAATTTTAAAGACATGCAAAAGAAACAATATGTTGCTTAGGTGTATAAATTATGAATAAGAGAAAGACATGACAACTAGGAATAAATTATAAAGAACATAGTTGTAAGGAAGGCAATAGAAATTCAATGGTAATGATAATGACCTATTTCAAAACTAGGTTGCTACAAATATGTGTATTCACTGTTTGTTGTATGAATGTTCTGCTTTCCAAGAAAGTTACTTACCCCAGGGTGGCCTTAAACTCACTATATAGTCGAGGATGACCTTGAAGTTTACTTTGTCTAAGATTTATTTCTATTTCATGTGTGTGAGATTTAGTTTGCATGTGTGTGTTTACACTATAAAAATAGTACACAGAATTATTATTGCTGCAATGATATTAATAATGATTGTGAATGTTCATTGGTAAATCTTAATAGTGGCTATGCTATAATACTAAATAGAATGTTTATTACTGAGTAGCCATATACCAGGAACTTTGGGGGCTTTTGTTTTCTTTGCCTTTTAACAACAGCCACTTCAATGTCCTTCTTAGTAATCTTCAAGGGCGCTTTAAAGTGTGTCGTTGTAACATACTTTTCAGGCATAAAACTCCTAAACTCCTGGCAGTCTCTTGGGCAATAATATTTTTTTTTTTTGGCTCATGTTATCTGCTGGCTGGTAGTTCCTAAATTGCTTCAAAATGGGCACTGGTTAGCAGAAATATCAGGGCAAGCCTCACCCTGTAGCTTCTGATTTGGGTAGATGAGCTAAGGTTTGAATTGATCACCAAACACCCATAATAAAACAAATCATTTGACCTGATTTATAAAATGGAGCTGAAGCTCAGTAGTACAGCATTGATCTAGCTCCAACAGGGGCCCAGGGCTCAGTCCCTAGTAGCACCCATGCCTAAGAAGTAAGGTCTCCATAAACTTCAAAGGACAGGGTTCCAGAAACTTTTAGACAACAGAATATATAGAGGTTCCTGGAGAATAAAGTGCCCAAGAGGGAGCCTCTTGTCCCATGCTGTATGGTTTACTTCTTCTGGGTTCCTCTGCACCTTCTGCAATATCTGCTATAGTAAACCATTAAGCTGAGCATTTCTCTGAGTTCTGTGAGCCACTCTAGCACAATAATTGCACCCACTGAATGGGGTTATAGGATCCATGACTGCCGTCAGAAAGATAAGTGATAATACAAGCAGGGGTCTGTGACTAGCAGTCATGATGGGGACCATCTTAGGGACAAAACACTTAACTGTACATAATCTAACATAACTTAATGAAGATATCTTAAATATTTGACGTGCAAAAAAATTTGCCACACGTGTGATGTCAGAAATCTTCTGTGTTCATTGTTGAATGCAAGCATAGAAACAACTGATTTTAGTATATCCCTCCTCTACCCAAGGCAGCATTAGGACTGAAGAGAGTGTATTTAGGAGTAAGCCACATACAAAAGACTATCAACCTGAAAATCAATTCTCTCATTAGAAGTTATAAAAGATGCCAACTGGAGAATAAACCTGGCAAAATAGCTGTTTATTGCTGCCATTTCTTACTAAAGTCAAAGTTTTGACTTGACCAAATTAAAAATAAATAAAAATAAAAACAAGTTTAAAGAAAGAAAGGCTGAGTTTTCAAACACCAGCTCCATTGTTTACTAGCAGTGATAGTTGAAAAACAGTGCTGTGTTCTAAGGTTCAAACAGAAGTTTACATTTACTTGTTTATTTTCTGTGGGGACATGGTACATGTGTAGACATCAGAAGACAGCTTGTAGGAGTTCATTCTTCAACTTTCACCATGTAGGTCCTAGGGATTGAATGTAGGTCATGAGGCTTAGCAGCAAGTGCCTTTACTTGCTGGACCATCTTGTAACCCTGAATGTTAGGGTTTTAATCTAAAAATAGTCATGAAAATTACATGTAAATGATCTAGCACTTAAGCAGGCACAAAGTAGACACTCAATAAATGGCATTTTTTTCTTAAATATTGCAAACATGTTAAAAATAAGAGATAGGGAGATGGAGAAATGGTTCAGTGGCTAAGAGTACCTGTTGAACTTACAGATAACCCATGCTAGATGGCCTACAGCCCCATTTAACTATAGGACCAATGGATCCAATACCTACTGTTTTCTGGCCTCTGGAAGCATACACACATGCACGTAACCCAGGTGGGCACACACACACACACACACACACACACACACACACACACACACACCCTTATAAAATATTTTAAAGTAAAGCTAAATAAGTCAAGCTGGATATATAGCCCAGTGGTAAATCACAGCATGGTCAAAGCCCTGGGATAAATCCCTAGCAACATGCCTATCCCTTACAGAAAATATTTAAAGAATATTTATACAGAAAATTAACATATGTAAGTTTTCCATTTCTTGTGCTCTGCTAGCTCTGGCATAAGCTCAAAGACAAAAACAAAACAGAAATAACATGGTTTAGGATATATAATTACAAAGCGATTATACCTCCTGGCAGGCTCCATTAAAGAAATGGTAGGACAAAGGCTGGCAAATTCATCTCTTCAATGCCTCCTGGTTACCAAATTACCTCACACTTTGCTTAGTATTTTCATGCATTTCTCTTTTAAATAAAGATGTCTTTTATTTATTTTCTAGGCAAAAACCACAACAGATATGAGAAAGCAAGCAAATGGAGCAAATCTGGGATTGACACAGAAATAAAGACAGCAGGTGAATGGGAATGAGAAAATGAGTAAAAAAAACAATATACTACCATCAAGGAAGATGGGGAATGATTGATGAATGAAAAACTGAATGGCTTCCAGAAATAGCAATTAAAGACTTAAAGAATCAGATACATTTAAAGAGAGACCTGGTGACTTAGAATACATGTCATGGGGAATTCTCAAGGATACAATAGAAAGAGACAAAGATGTGTCAATGCTAATAAAATGTAAAGAGATATGTTTAAAAAGCATGAAATGGTATACTTGGTAATGTTCTAGAAATAGAAATTAAAAAGAGTGTAGACAGCATGACCTAAGTTGTAAATATTAATTTTCCAGGATAACTAAAATAAATGGATCCTCAGTTACAGAGCACACTACAGATCATCTTTTAAAACCTGAAAAAATCAGCCACAATGTTCACAATGAAAGATTAAGACTATGCAGCAGCATATCATCATCAACATTACAGAGAAACAGAATTATTGACAAATCAAAAGAACACAGCCAACCGAAATCGAAATTCTATCTCCCATATTGCTGACCAGAAAGCAAGATGGTATGGTATAACTGCTCTGAAAATCACCAAGCAGCTTTTGTACACATAAACCAATGTATTCTCTCTTTTTGTAGAAAAAAAAGTTGATTATATATCATCTTTTTACCACCTCCCATGCTATTTGTTACTTAGTAACACCCTCATCTCCTAACCCCTGCAATCCTGGCCCATCCTTCCAACAAATCTCTCTCTCCGGCCCTTTCTCTAGCTCTCTATCACTTTTCCTCATCCCCTACCTCTCTCACACATCTTTTTATGTTATCATTGTTTTATTAGCATATTTTAAATTTACTTTTCTCTCACATATTACATCCTGACCACAGCTTCCTCTCACTTCTCCCCTCCCCCAGTCCCTCTCCCCAGCTCCACTCTTGTTTCTCTTCAGAAAAGGGCAGGCTTCCTATGGATATCAACTAAACATGGTATATAAAATTGCAATAAGGTTAGGAACCTCCTTGCATGTTAAGACTGGATGAGGCAACCCAGTAGGACAAAAGATCAGGCAGGCAAAAGAGTCAGGGACAGCCCTGCTCCCACTGTTAGGAGTCCCACAAGGAGACCAACTACACAAGCATCACATATATGCAGAGGGCCTAGGTCAGTCCTGTGCAATCTCTATTGAGTCTCTGTGAGCCCCTATGAGTCTCTGTTAGTTGATTATGTGAGTTTTCTTGTGGTGATGTTCTTGTCTCCTCTGAATCCTACAATTCTTCCTGCCCTTCTTCAGCAAGATTCACAAAAAGCTTCACCTAATGTTTGACTGTGGGTTTCTGCACCTGGGTCCATTGGTTGCTTGATAAAGCTCATCTGATGATGATTATGTTAGGCTCCTGTCTACAAGTATAGCAGAATATCATTAGGAATCAGTTCATTGACTTTTTTTCCCCCAGTGGTGTTTGGTTCTATCCTAGGCATCTAGACCATCCAACCTCTGGTTCCTGGCCCTCCAGGAAGTGTCAGGAGTGTCCTTCCTCTCTTGGCAGGATCTCAACCTGGACCAGTCATTAGTTGGCCACTCCCACAGTTTATGTCCCACCTTTACCCCAGCATATCTTGTAGGCAAGGCCAATTTTAGGTCTAGCATTTGTGGCTGGGTTGGTGTCCTAATTTCACATTATAAGTCTTGCCTGCTTATAGGAGATGGCCAGTTAAGGCTCTGTAACACCCCCAACCCCTTATTATGAGTGTTACTAAAGTCAACATTATAGGTTTCTGGGAGTTTCCATTGTACTAGATTTTTGCTTTGCCTCTGAATTACACCCCAATTCCAGTTGTCCCTCCTAGTACTCTCTCCTTCCATCTTTCCCTTACCTGATCCCTCCTGTTCTAGTTGCCACATATCCACAGCTCACTTGGATTACCTACTCTATTTCCTCTTTCCGGGGAGAATCATGCATAGGCCCCCTCAACCCTCCAATTTACCAAACTTCTGGGTCTGTGAATTGTAGCATGAGTATACTTTATAACATAATATGCAGTCACTGATAATTGGATACTAACCCCAGAAAGCTCTGAACACCCCAGAAACAACTCACAGACTATATGAAGTTCAAGAAAAGAAAAAAAAAAAAAAGAAAAGAAAAAAACATTATGCTTAACCCTTACACACCAAGAAAACTTTGACTAATTCCAGGTTACATCCTGTTTTACATGTACTTTATGCTCATTGTAACTAGTAAGATGTTAATGCATAGTATCAAACCTTTAAAAAAAAAACCAAGCACTGACAAAAATGTATTCGTATACTTTTATACAAAAATGCTTAAAATCTGTACATTTATCTTTGTTTTTTAAAATAAAGTTGTTTAATTAAAAATTTTATTGGTTTTGTGAATTTCATACCATGTGCCCCAATTCTACTCATCTCCCCTCATTATCTACCAACTTTGAAACTCCCTGCAAAATAAAAAAATAAATAAAATGCTTATCACAGAAGCAATGTGTCACAGTGTGTCACAGTTATTCTTTTGTCCAAAGAGCTTTACTTGCAAATGTTCATTGCAATGCATCATTGGTCTAGTTCAGGCCAATGGTTTATGCTACACTATCAATTCTCAATTCCCTGGGAGTCCTCTTGAATATCTCTGTTGTTTCTCTGTGTTACAGAAATCTTGAAACTTTGGATCTTAAGGACCAGCCCTTTTATGTGCTCATAGACAGAGTTCACAGTTGGGAAGGGTACATGTTGGTACATCAGCGACCACACAAGTTGAGAGCCTTCTAATGACTGTTTCTATTTCCTTAAAGGTTATAGAACTATTTAAATTGTTTAGCTGATCTTGATTTAATTTTGGTAAGTGGAATCTATTTAGAAAATTTCCAATTTTGTGGAGTACCACTTTTGAAGTAAGACCTAATGATTCCTTTTCTTTCCTCTGTGTCTGTTGTTATGTCTCCCTTTAAATTTCTAATTTTGTTAATTCCTCTCTGCCTTTTAAGTTAGTTAGGCTAAAGGTTTGTCTATCTTGTTGATTTTTTTCAAAGAACCAATTTTTTGTTCCATTGATTCTTTGTTTCTGATTGATTGAGTTCAGTCCTGAGCTTGATTATTTCCTTCCCTTTACTCTTCTTGGGTATATTTGCTTCTTTTTTTTCCCCAAGAGCTTTCAAATGTTCTTTCAAATTACTGGTATGAAAACTCTCCAATTTCTTTTGAAGATATGCAGTTTCATGTCCTCTTAGCACTACTTTCACTGTGCCCCATAAATTTGGGTATGCTGTGCCTTTGTTTCCATTTAATTCAAGAAGTCTTTGATTTCTTTTTTTATTTCTTCCCTGATCCAGTGATCATTGAGTAGAGAGTTGTTCAGTTTCCATGAGTGTGTAGGCTTTCTGTTGTTCCTGTTGTTGTTAAAGTTCAACTTTAATTCCTGGTGACCTGATAAGATATAAGGAGTTATTTCAATTTTCTTTTATCTACTTAGGCTTGTTCTGTATGAGTGAGGTGTTGAGAAGAAAGTGTAATTTTTGTGTTTGGGTGAAATGTTGTGTAAATATGTTGGGTCCTTTCGACTCATAACTTCTGTTAGTTTCATTATTTTTATGTTTAGTTTCTGCTCCATGAGCTGTCAATTGGTAAGAGTGGGTTGTTGAAGTCTCCTACTACTAATGTGTGGTTAGATGTGTGATTTAAGCTTTACTAATGTTTCTCTATGAATGTTGGTGCAGTTGCATTTGAGACAGAGGTAGGTTGTGTGTGTGTGGGGGGGGGGGCAAAGGTGGTCTTTTCTTCTTTTGTTGTTGATGGTGTGAGATTATTTATTTTCTGTGTTTTTTTGTGTTAAAACTTCGGTTGGAGTTTTCCTTCTAGGGCCTTTCTGTAGGACTGGGTTTGTGGATAATACTGTTGTAATTTGACTAAGCCATGCAATGTCTTGTTTTCCCCAACTATGGTAATTAAAAGTTAGGTGTAATTCTGATATGTTTGTACTATGTGTTACTTGGCCTTTTTCCCTTGCAGTTTTCAATATTCTTCTTTGTTTTGTAGGTTTAATACTTTGATTACTATGTGGTAAGAGGGGCTTTTTTATCTAATATATTTGGTGTTCTTTAAGCTTCTTGTACCTTTTTAGGCATCTCCTTTCTAAGCTTATGAATGTTTTCTTCTATGATTTTGATAAAAATATTTTCTAGACTTTTGAGCTGGGAATCTTCTCCTTCTGTTTCTATTATTCTTAAGTTTGGTCTTTGCATAGTATCTCAGAATTTCTGTGTGACTTTTGCTAGGGATTTTTTTTTTTTTAGATTTAACATTTTCATTGAACAATGTATTAATTTCTTCTATCATAACTTGTAATTCTCTCTTCTATCTCTTATATTCTATTAGTGATGCTTTCTTCTGTCCACTTACTTAGATTCTCCATTTCCAGGATTCCCTCAGTTTGTGTTTTTTGCATTATTGCTTCTATTTTCATTTTCAGGTCTTGAACAGTTTTATTCATTTCCTTCACTTGTTTGTTTTTTCTTGGTTTTCTTTAAGGGGTCTTATTTATTTTCTCTTTAAGGACCTCTATCATCTTCATAAAGTTAGTTTTAAGGTTGCTTCTTGTGCAGTGGCTGTGTTGGAATATTACAGAGTTTCTGTAGTAGGATAAGTGGTGATGTCATCCATATTGCCCTAGCTGTTGTTGATTATGTTCTTACATTAGTGTCTAGGCATCTGGGCTTGGGATGAATATATGTCTAAAAATTAATTTCTCAGTTTGCTTTTGTTAGAACGGTAATTTTCCACCCCCCCTCAGCTTCTGTTATCTCTATGTTCTTTTGGTCTTTGTGGTCTATATTATTGTCAGCTCATGTGACCTCTTATCCATCAAGGAGTTATAGCTGGGGGCTGGACTTCTGGTAGTGAGCAGTAGTCTTAGGTCCAGCAGAGGATCTCTGTTCTTCTGACTGGTGTGGCCTGCACTTGCCCATCAGGATTTCCACCCCTGTAGAGATAGGTGTACAAGATCTGTAATGGTGGTGTCAGCACCTCCGATCTCTCTATTATGAAACAAGTTGGAGATGCTCAGATGCCCATTGGGGCTCTTACCTGTCTGGCTTTTGTAGCCTGTTCCTGAGCAGCAAATACCGACCCAAGGTGTGAGGGGGGCAGGGGATGCTAGTTATAGGGTGGGCAATAGGACACGGAAAGGAATGTTTGTAGGGTTGGCCTTTCTGGTCACACAGAAACTGGGCAGGTGGTAGGTGGGGGTGGATGGAAGGTTAGGGTGGTGTTAGCTGCTTGTGTCTTTGGGCTCTGAAATGATAGAGTAAGGGGCTTCTGCATATAGGTAGGGTTGTGACCCATTCTGTCTGGCATGGCCTATACCTGTTTTTACTATTGTACTCTTATAGATATATTCTTTATTTTAGTTTTATTTATGACTGTGTATCTATGAATATGCACATGTACTTATTTAAAGAACACAGTTTTTTCAGGCATGGTTATTCATATCTATAATCTTAGCAACTAGGAGGCTGAGGCAAGAGTACTATCCCAAGTTCAAGGCCAACCTGGGCTATATTAAGTAGTACTTAGGGCAACCAAAGGTACATACCAAATCCTGCCTCAAAGAATTAAAATATAATCATAAAATATATACTGCTGGAATGGTGGGACATGCCTTTAATCCCATCACTAAGGAGACAGAAGATGGCAGATTTCTATGTTTGAAGCCAGCCTGGGGTACATAAAGAGTTCCAGAACATCCAGGGATATATACAGTGTGACCTTGTCTCTAATAATAAATAAATGAAATGTACAGTGGCTTTTTTTCTCTTTTTAATTGACAAGATTATATATATATTCACATTATACAACATATTTTAGAAGATGTATAAATTTAACTAAACCAAATAACATGTGGGTTACCTCACATCATTATTTGTGGTGATAGTACTTAAAATCTATTCTAACATTTTTTTTATAAATTTTATTGATTCTTTGTAAATTTCACATCATGAAACACATCCCCTCATTTTCCAGTCTTTCCATATATTCCCTCTACCCTTGTACCCTCCCCCTCAAAAAATTTAGCAGTGGAAGCTACAGTGTGTCACAAAGTACACCCTTTTGTTCAAACAGCTTTACTTGCAGGTCTCGGGCTTCTGCTACATTATCAATACTGGATCATCACTGAGACTCTTCTCAGTTATCAATTGCCTTGAGTTGTGGTGATCCTGAAGTTTTGGTTATATAGGACCAGCACCTTCACACACAGTAGTAGCTCATAGGTAGGGTAAATATTAGGGTAGGCCAGCTCAAAGCCCTGGTTCTGGGCCTAGGTTATACCTGAGCTCATCAGCCCACCAGCTCTCCTGCACTGACTGGGCAAGGGGAAGGGCCAACTAGAGGCAGCCATTGGACATGACCTCAGATAACAGTCCAGACTACAGACATCTACTTTGATAGTAAACTTGACCCATGTTACCATCGACATAAACCACATTAGGGTCACTCACTTAGACATTGCCCTTGGTGGAAGATTGGGGCAGGCCAGTTCTGTGGCTGTCTTCTGCCCTGGCCTGTACCAAGCAATTTTTAAATATGTAAGGCATTGCTATTAATTCTAGTGTCTTAGTTAGGGTTTTACTGCTGTGAGGAGACACCATTACTAAAGCAAGTGTTATAAAGGACAACATTTAATTGAGGCTGGCTTACAGGTTCAGAGGTTCAGTCCATTGTCATCAATATGGGAGCATGGTATTGTCCAAATAGATATGAGGCTAGAGGATCTAAGAGTTCTACCTCTTTATCCAAAGTCAAATGGTAGAATACTAGCTTCCAGGCATGTAGGAGAAGGGTCTTAAGGCCCATACCTACAGTGACACACATCCTTTAACAAAGCTACACCTACTCCAACAAGGCTACACTTGCTAATAGTGCTACTCCCTGGGCCAAAAATATTCAAACCACTATGGTCACTATAATGGACAAAGAGATCTGTCAAGTTTCCTCTTCCCATCTAACTGGAAATTTGGATACTTTGGCAATATTGGATTTAAAATATGATTTATCAAACCTAGAAACCTAAATAAGGCAATAACCTTTAAAAAACATAAATGGTAGCCCACAGTCTACCACTAGAAAGCCACTAGGTTTGATTGGAGACACTATATCCATATCACCAGAAGAACTGTAATTATCTCATAATATTATTAAAGATCTCACATATATATGTTATATATACAAAAATGTGTCTTTCCAAGTCTCTTTCCAGGATGCTAACTAGCATAGTCCTAACACTCAGATGAAACAACAGGTTTACAAAGGAAGAAATTAACTGGGCAATGCAGCAGAGTAGAAGAGCAACAGCAGCAGTAGTGGCGACAGAGACAGCAGCAAGGCAATCCCTAGGTCTGGAAACAGTAGGGAAGTGCCATGAGTTGGAGTTTTGAGCAGGTGCTAGAATGGGAATGGTCTGCCTTGTAGTTAAATTTTTCTCACATTTAGTAACTAGGTTACTGAATTCTACAGCCTTCCTGGCAGAACAGATACCTCAAACTCAGAGACTCCTGTCTCAAACTCCAGAATGCTGAGATTGCCAAGTTGGGGACAAGAAATAAATGAATAAACAAACAAACACATAAATAAAACCAATATTCAAGGGTTAGGGTTAGGGTTAGGGTTAGGGTTAGGTTTAGGGTTAGGGTTAGGGTTAGGGTTAGGGTTAGGGTAAGGGTTAGGGTTGGGTTAGGGTTAGGGTTAGGGTTAGGGTTAGGGTTAGGGTTAGGGTTAGGGTTAGGGTTAGGGTTAGGGTTAGGGTTAGGGTTAGGGTTAGGGTTGTTGTTGGGTTAGGGTTAGGGTTAGGGTTAGGGTTAGGTTTCTCCTTGTGGTTTGCAGGAGGTTGGTTTCTAGTCTGCCATTTTTACTTTGTTTTGTGTGTGTGCAAAAACATATATGACTTGGGAGGTCAATGAAAGAGGATTGGCATTATTCAGAGGCCATGTTGGGATTTGCATTGAATTCCAGTCCAGCTTAAGCTATACTCTGAGGCTGTCTTAATAAAAGAAAATTTATAAAAAGACAAAGACAAGACAGGAAGGAGGGAAGAGGGGAAAGGAGAGGAAAGGTGTGGGAAGTAAAACCATACCCTCTTCTCCGGGTGGGTCCTCCACTGGACACAACTGCTTAGGGAAGCAGAACTCAGGGAGTTTAACTGCACTTATCCCACAACACAGGGGTGGGTTGTGGCCTGTAGGGAAGTACCTAGGCACTTCTCTGGGGATAGAAAAGCATGGTCTAAGATATGGGAAAGCCAGAGCTGGTTCGAGAGTCCCCAGGTCTGTGACAAGGTCAGGGCCGTGTGGTTCTCAGACTCTTGGACATCCAGGTGCTGCTGAGGGTCAAGGAAGAGCAGAGAATGGAGTTGGAGGCCCTTGGGCTGCAGACCACATCTACGTTGGGGAGGAGATGTGAGGGTAGAAAGAACAGGAACTCTGGCCTTCCCCAGCAGGGATTGTTATTTTGGCTGAGGAAAGATTGGTGGCAATTGTGGCTGGGAGCACAGAGAGGCCTTCTACAGTAGATTAAGCTCCTGCAGCTCTGTAGGAAAATTCATTCTCCATGGCTCCCCACAGCAGATCTTGATGAAAAGAGACAGTCTGTGGTTCTAAAATGTTTATTGTCATAGCAGAAAATGTATTTGTAAAACCATACTCCACTTCTCAGAGTGGGCCTGAGATTAAATACCTTTTTCAGGGAAGAAGGTCTGTGAAGGGAAGGTTACTAGCTAAACCTTGCATGCCTCTAGATACCTCATTAGTATGGGGAGCTCTGTTTTGGGCCTACATAACCATAGGACACTTTTTTATGTGAGAAACATGGCATGTTTTTTTTTTTATGTCAAGTCTGGCAGAGAGCTGGGAGTCCCTAAGCCTCAGGTGTGTGCCCACCTCATCTCCAGGTCTTGACCTGCTCTACCTTGACAAAGGTTCTGGCATGGTTCTATGTCCCACAGAGAGGAGGAGAGAGAGTAAGAGGGGAGGGGAGGAGGGAGGGGAGGGGAGGGGAGGAGAAGACAAAAGAGAAGAAACAGAGTTGAAGGCAAAGAATGTAACAAACCAGAGGTCTGACACTTCCTACATAGCCCAAGCAAACCTTGAACTCATAGCAGTCGGCTTGTCTGAGCCTCCTGAGTGTTAAAAGTACGGGTGTAAGCCAGCACTCATGGCTAAAAGATGGAGGTTAATACTGTGGTAACAAGAGAAGGACCATGTGGCAAATCTGGAGAAATTCTCTGAACCATTCATGAATGCCTTCCCCACAAGCAATACTGCTGTGCATTTAAAGGTGATTTAAACTCTCCGGCAAATGATTTTTACTTGGCAGATTATTTAGCAATGCCAATTACTATGTAAGTTTAGAATTGGTGAAGGAGCTCCCAAGAGGACAGAAAAGTTTTCACTCAGAAACAAAATGTATTGAGTTAAGCAATAGGGAGTTTAAAAACAATTATTATTAAGAGGTGTGCCGTTTCTTTAACTTTGCAAAATTGGATTTTATTACTTTCCATCTTGGTTCAATAAAAAGGGTTTTAAATGGAATCTTTTTAGAATTTAATAAACTCCTTAAAAGTGATGCAAAAATAATGTTACAAATCCTGAAGTAAGCCTCCTACTACATTCAGATGTGCCTGTCCAAAATGCTAATTCCAGTCACTGGAATTAAACAAATGTACCTAATTGAAGGATGACAGAGTGGGGCACCTTACAAAATTGGCTTTCAGAAAGCCACTGCCCATGTTTTTCAGGGACTTAAATTCTGATAGAAACATTCATTTCTTAAAAAAAAAAAAAAAAAAAAAAAAAAGAGTTGTTAAAATGTTCCCCGGTACTATTGAATATATAAGAATTACGTAGACATCACAACAAGGATAAATAGAATGTTATAAGGCCACTTGGAACTCATATATTTCTGTATTTTTTATTATTTTTTCTCACTCCAGTACTTCCAGAAGAAGGGTATAGTCTCTCGTGCCTCTTCCACTAGGAACATATACCTGTATGGATTTTGTATTATGCATGTCTCTTCACTGTGGACCTAGAAATAAATGAAAAGCAAGGCCAAGCTCTGGAATTCTTTGCATTGATAGCATAGAATAGTTTGTGATGTTAAATATTTGATCTCTTTTATTTGTTAAGATAAGGCCTTCTATATCCAAGATGCTCTTGATCATCCTGCCTTCACCTCCCAAATAGTAGGAGTAGATATTTGGAGAATGGGGGTGGGTTGCTAGTCGATGGATTTGGCAGTAGAGAATGGCTTTAGGGGATAAGCACCATTTCAATAGTTAGTTAAAGCAGAACGATTTTCCACGAAAAGTTAACCACAAAGAAAGTCAAGATTCATTCAGAAATTTACAAAGGAATTGGGCTGGTTTGGGAGATGGCTGTGGAGGAATGATAACAATATGAATTGACACCAGGCTGAAAAGTGGCCTATAAATAAAGATAGGGGGAGTATTGTTTATGAGCCAGGACAGATCTGATCTGTAGAATTAGAAGGTGGTCAGATATGGTGATTGCCCCAGATGTTCTTTTACTGTTGAGAATAGTTTTCCCTATCCTAGGTTTTTCTGTTATCCCAAATCAATTTGCAAATTGCTCTTTCTAACTCTATGAAGAATTGAGTTGGAATTTTGATGGGGATTGCATTGAATCTGCAGATTGCATTTGGCAAAATGGCTATTTTTACTATATTAATCCTTCCAATTCATGAGCATGGGAGATCTTTCCATCTTCTGTGATCTTCAATTTCCTTCATCAGAGAATTAAGATCTTGACATACAGATCTTCCACTTGCTTGGTTAGGGTCACACCAGGGTATTTTATATTATTTGTGACTATTGTGTCATTTCCCTATTTTCTTTCTCAGCCTTTTTATCCTTTGACTATAGGAAGGCTACTGATTTGTTTGAGTTAATCTTATATTCTGCCACTACAGTTGTTTATCAGCTGTAGGGGTTCTCTGGTGGAATTTTTGGAGTCAGTTAAGTATAACATATTAATCATGATAAAGACTGCATGGTGTTAGTACAAAGACAGGCAGGTAGATCAGTGGAATAGAATTGAAGACCCAGAAATGAACCCACACACCTGTGGTCATTTGATCTTTGACAAAGGAGCTAAAAACATTCAATGGAAAAAGGACAGCCTCTTCAACAAATGGTACTGGTTCAACTGGCAGTCAGTATGCAGAAGAGTGAAAATTGATCCATTCTTATTTCCTTGTATAAAGCTCAAGTGCAAGTGGATCAAAGACCTCCACATAAAACCAGATACATTGAAACTAACAGAACAGAAAGTGGGGAATAGCTTAAGACACATAGGCATAGGAGAAATTTTCTGAACAGAACACCAATGGCTTATGCTCTAAGGTCAAGAATCAACAAATGGGACCTCATGAAATTGCAAAGCTTCTGTAAGGCCAAGGACACTGTCAAGAGGACAAAACAGCATCCAACAGATTTGGAAAAGATCTTTACGAAGCCTACATCTGATAGAGGGCTAATATCTAATAAATACAAAGAAATTAAGAAGGTAAACTCCAGAGACTCAAATAATCCAATTTAAAAATGGAGTACAAAGCTAAACAAAGAATTTTCAACTGAGGAATACCACTTGGCTGAGAAGCACCTAAAGAAATGTTCAACATCCCTAGTCATCAGTGAATGAAAATCAAAACAACCCTGAAATTGGACTCACTCACCAATAACCCACAGGACGGTTTGGTGAAGCAACCCCAAGCTCTTGTAGGGACAAGAGTTTACAGGAAATGGCAAGCAAGGGGGTGAATGTTTCTAACCTGGCAAGGATTTAATTGGTGGGGCTATTGTGGCCTTTAATATTGGCTGGTGCTGGAAACCAAACCATAAACTTAACTTCTGCTTTCCTTCTGATTGGTGGTTGTTAAGAAGTGAAGTTTCAGGACCAGGCCTGTAACCTGGGGTTGCATATTTGTTGGAAAACAATCTGGAAAGTGGTGCTGGGCACAGGTCTTATGGGGGGGGGGAAGCCTGGAAACAGGTGCTAGCTACCCACCTATTAGTTAACTTGAGTCCAACCTTAAGTCCAGTTCTCTAAGATAGAAACCTAGAGCTTTCCATGCTTATGAGGTATCTAGATAGGTCCCTGGTGTATTACTGATGACTAAGAGGATGGCCCCAGGGTCTGTTGGCTGGAGCCCTTGCTCACATCACACGTGTTTAGCCATTCTTTGCTGAAAAAGATAGTTAATCCCTGGTTCATCCTGCGTAAGATGCATGCATTCATATCCACCATAAAATAAAAGTTTGGACAATCAAGGACCATCCATATCCTTCACCAAGGACTGAAGCAGGGGAGACCTTCATCATAAAAATCCACACCTAAGTCTCCTGGGAAAGGCCTTCCATTATCTCTTTCACCCACTCTACTCTAGACATTGACTCAGAACCAAACTGTATTATGTCCCTTCCCAGGCTCAGCCATGTAGGGAAGCTTGGACTCTCAGACCTGGTTCTCAGTTCCCTGTGATAATCCTGTGGCATCTTGGTACATGGAAGACTGAGAACCACAGTACCCATTCCAGACTTCACTGTGTCTCATCAGAGGAAACACTGGGACTTCTATCATGGACTGTATTCTGCCTCCCCTGAGTGGCTTGTTGGCAGTGCTCAGACATGCAACCCGACAGGTTCCCACTTTATATGTGTTTTTAAGAAAAGATTATGGAGTAGTTAAGTGCCAGGACTCCAATTAGGCTGTCTGACTTTGGGCTCCAGCTTTTCCCCTAGAAGCTATGTGACTGGTGTGATTACTTAACCTCTTTGAGTAATATATAGTAAAATTTGTATAGTAGTGCACCGGCTAGATGTTGCTATGACCCAATACCTGAATGATAACAATTAACAGAAGAAAGAGTTTAGCTCATGGTTAGAGGTATTTCAGACCATGGATCTTTGGCTCATGCACTTAGATAGAATGTCGTGGTGGCTGGAACATGTGACAGAATAAGGTCTTCTTCACCTCATGATGGCCAGAAAGCAGAGTGGAGTAGTAATATGTTTTGGCCTGCGCAAAATATAACATCCAAGGAGGGATTCCCCAATGACCCATTTTTCCACCTTTTAAACTTCAACTACCTCCCTATCTCAAAATATGATTCCATCAATAGATTAAACTTTTAACCGGAGCAGATCCTTTATGATATAATCATCTATAGGGAAATAAAAACCTTTAACAGACACATCTAGAGGTGCTTTTCCAAGCCAGTTGAGTCAACAATCAAGATTGCCATCACTGATCACTAGACTATTGAAATGAACAGTAAGTAGTTAGTGGTTGTTAGCTAGCTATCAAGAAGAAGGCTGTGAGTAGCGCAACATTGCACCAGATACATTTGAGGGGTGGAAAGTGGAAGGAAAGAAAGAAAATGGGGAAGGAACAGAAGAATTGGAAGATGGCCAGCAGAGTGCAGTCCTAAAATGAAAAAGAAGAGTCTCAAGGCTTTAAGTATAGCTGAGTGAAGTGGGGATTTCTAGTTTCTTTGGAGACTTAGTTGTGTCATGTCATGTTTTCCTGGAAACTGTCTTATGGGAGAATGTTTGGCTGAAACGGACACTTGAGAGGACATGTGATGCTTGAAAATATAACTATAACCCAACATACAGTGGACAATACTCTAGCATTGGTTTACCTTGCTGGTTTTTATTGAGCTTCACTGATGCTGGTCCTTGCTGATGAAACTCTAGCATTGGTGCACTTTGCTTTCTTTTCTGATCTTCACTGGTCATAACTTCTTACAGAGAAATGCACCAAAGAACTTCTGGTGGTGTTCCAGATGCTTCTTGCAGAATGGCGGAGCCTCATGGTTTCTTCTGGATTGAGCTGCTACTGCTGATTTATGTTGTTTTTTTTTTTTTTTTTTTTTTTTTGCTAGTGGACTGAACTGCAGACAGTCATAATTAAAATCACCCCAAGAAACTACTTCTAAACAGGTCCACATCCCCCTTGTCCTAATAGCCCTCTTCTTCCCCTACTTTGCTCTGTGGGGTATAAAGGAGGTTGAAGCATTTAAGAACCATATTAAAGAAATTTTTGAAAAATATAAGCCTAAAGCTGAGCAGTAATATTTATGCTTACAGTCCTTCATGATGATTCCTATATAACACCATCAATAACAAGATTAGCAATAGTCACAGATCTCACAGAAGATTAAGGAAAGAAAAGAGACCTTACTTGATAAGCAGACCTCTTTCACTGCTTAGCAACACTATCTGATAGTGCTTTCTTGTTACCTGGGTTGTTTTAGAAATGATAGTACTGTTAGCTCTTTGTCACTTATCTTTGATCACAGGTGATGAGTATATAAAGAAATATTATGTTATGAGCTATTTTCTGGCTCTATGGTGAGAGCTAAACAGGGATTCTCACCTTGTGGCTTTTCCAAAGGTCAGGACTTATATTTTTACATACTAATAAACTTTTAACTTTCAGTCATGATGACTAGTAAGAGTAATGCATAATACTTTACAATTTAAAAACCAACCAATTATATCTCATAATAGCAGAATTAATAGAAGGTTCTCCAAACAATTTTTAATCATTCCCCCAAGATTTCAATGACCATTTAAAAGGTAAACAATTGACTGAGGTAGGACTTCTTAGTGACATGACTACCTGTAAGTCACTCACTCACTCCTGGTGGCACAGCTACCCATGACTGAGCTGTACTTCTGCAAGTAACCCCAATAACTCATTTATTCATCAATTCAAATTTGTATGGACACCCTTTCTTTGACCTATAGGTGTCTTCTCTATCTAGAGCAAAGAGATGTGTTTTATGTACCTGAGGAGATGTCACACAATGCCTGTGATTCATTAAATATCATGGAATGACATAATTCAGATCACACTACTTAAACAATTGAGCACTTGGATATATTAAATATTTTAAGTCAAAGGAACTTGAGGAACTACATGACCAGAAAGAACTTGCTGGGCTACCCCTGCAGCAGATCATAAAACACCATGACAGGTGTCCCATCTATGTTCATAAGACAGGAATACCTTCATCTTCCAAGGTAGAGAAACACCAAGAAGAACCCACACAAACCATTGTTGCCAAAAATCCCTTGGATAAGTGCACCTAACTAATAATATTTCTTGGTCTTATCTTATTGGTCCATTATTGTACTGTTCATCAATCCTAGAATAAATCACTCAGATCTAGGCATTTCTTGGGGTCTTCCTTTCCATATGAAGGTTAACATGTCCTGTCAAAACATCAAGGAATTCTAGTTAAATACAAAAAGACATTAAAATAGGAGGGAGAGTTGTAAAAAAGAAGGGGTTTACCAGCCGGAAAGGCGGCTCCAGCCAGAAAGGCGGCTCGTACAGGCTGAGCTACTGAGACCTGGAACAGATCTTAGGAACTTCTGTTCCCACCCGGAGAGGACTTCAGGTCGCAGAGCAGAGCCTGGCGCAACCACCAGCCGGAAAGGCGGCTCCAGCCAGAAAGGCGGCTCATACAGGCTGAGCTGCTGAGACCTGGAACAGATCCTAGGAACTTCTGTTCCCACCCGGAGAGGACTTCAGGTCGCAGAGCAGAGCCTGGCCCAACCACCAGCCGGAAAGGCGGCTCCAGCCAGAAAGGCGGCTCGTACAGGCTGAGCAACTGTAACCGTGAACAGATCTTAGGAACTTCTGTTCCCACCCGGAGACAACTTCAGGTCGCAGAGCAGAGCCTGGCCCAACCACCAGCCGGAAAGGCGGCTCGTACAGGCTGAGCTACTGTGACCAGGAACAAATCTTAGGAACATCTGTTCCCACCCGGAGGTGACTTCAGTACGCAGAGCAGAGCCTGGCCCAGCTGCCACCCGGAACCTGGGCTGCTGGGGAGTAGAGAGATCTCTGAGGAGTGCACACGGAAAGTGTACCAGGGACACAGACCAGATACAAGGGAAAGGCAAAAACATATCACTGACAACAAAATGGCAAGAGGAAAGAGAAAGAGTATATCCCAAGGAAACCAAGACAATCTAGCAACACCAGAACCCAGCTCTCCGATAGTAGCAAACATAGGAATTCCAAACACTCCAGAGAAAGAAGACACAGACCTGAAAACATGCCTCAAGACGCTGATAGAGTTACTTAAACAAGAAAGGGAGGAAAAGCAAAAAGATTCAGAAGCTTTTAAAGAAGAAACAAGAAAAACACTCAAAGAACTCAAAGAACGAGACGAAAACAGAACCAAGGAAATAAAGGAATGGAAGAGGGAAAATAAAACAGAAATTGACACAATAAAAAAAGCGCTAAAAGAGATAACCCTAGAGTCAGAACACCAAAAAAAGAAATCAGGAGTCACAGAAGCAAGCATTTCCAACAGATTACAAGAAATCGAGGAGAGAATCTCAGGGGCAGAAGACAACATTGCAAACATAGACAAAACAGCCAGAGAAGATGCAAAAAACAAAAACCTCCTAACCCAAAATGTCCAGGAAATACAAGACACAATGAGAAGACCGAACCTAAGGATAATAGGAATAGAAGAGGGAGAAGAGTATCAACTAAGAGGCACAGTAAATATCTTCAACAAAATCATAGAAGAAAACTTCCCTACCCTCAAGAATGAGATGACCACGAGCATAAAAGAAGCCTTCAGAACTCCAAATAGGTTGGACCAGAAAAGAAATACCTCCCGACACATAATAGTAAAAACATCAAGTGCCCAAAGTAAAGAAAGAATACTAAAAGCAGTAAGGGAAAAAGGTCAGGTAACTTATAAAGGCAGACCAATCAGACTCACACCCGATTTCTCGGCAGAGACTATGAAAGCTAGAAGAGCCTGGACAGACATCATGCAATCCTTAAGAGAGCACAAGTGCCAGCCCAAGCTGCATTACCCAGCAAAACTATCAATCACCATCGATGGAGAGACAAAGATATTTCAAGACAAATCAAAATTCACACAATATATGACCACAAACCCAGCACTACAACGAATTACAGGTGGAAAACCCAATACAAGGAGGGAAAATACAGCCTAGTAAAAACAAGAAAACTCCTAAACAAGAAAACTAAAAAAAGAAAAAAAACACGGACACAACTCAACCCAAAAAAGCAAAAATGGCAGGATACAGAAACAATTATTCCTTGATATCTATTAACATAAATGGGCTCAACTCCCCAATAAAGAGACACAGACTATCAGACTGGATACATAAACAAAATCCAGCCTTTTGCTGCATACAGGAAACTCATCTCAGAGACAGAGACAGACACTATCTCACAGTAAAAGGGTGGGAAAAAAACTTCCAAGCAAACAGCTCCAAGAAGAAAGCTGGAGTGGCTATTCTAATATCGAATAAAGTAAATTTCCAACCAAAAATTATCAAAAAAGATAAAGAAGGACACTTTTTACTCATTACCGGGGAAATCTGTCAGGAGGAACTCTCAATCCTTAACATATATGCTCCAAATAAAAAATCACCCACATTCATAAGAGAAACTCTACTAAAGCTCAAAAAATACATTTCACCCCACACAATAATAGTGGGAGACTTTAACACCCCACTCTCACCAATGGACAGATCAGGGAAACAAAAACTGAACAAGGAAACTGCAAAACTAGCAGAGACTTTGAACCAACTAGAATTAATAGATATATACAGAACATACTATCCTAAAGTAAAAGAATACACCTTCTTCTCACCACCCCATGGCACCTTCTCGAAAATTGACCACATAATTGGACACAGAACGAGCCTTCATCGATATAAGAAGATTGAAATACTCCCATGCATCCTCTCAGATCACCATGGTCTACGGCTGGTCTTTAACAACAACAAAGACAATAAAATGCCCACATACACATGGAAACTAAACAACACTCTGCTAAAGGATAGCAGGGTCAAAGAAGAAATAAAGAAAGAAATTAAGGATTTTCTAGAATTCAACGAAAACGAAAACACAACATACCCAAACCTATGGGATGCAACGAAAGCAGTATTGAGAGGAAAACTCATTGCTCTAAGTGCTTCCAAGAAGAAACTGGAGAGAGCTCACATCAGCAACCTGACAGCACAGCTAAAAGCCCTAGAACAAAAGGAAGCAGATTTACCCAAAAAGAGTAGACGGCAAGAAATAATCAAAATTAGGGCAGAAATAGACCAAATAGAAACAAAAAAAACCATTGAAAAAATCAACAAAACAAAGAGTTGGTTCTTTGAGAAAATCAACAAGATTGATAAACCCCTAGCCAGACTAACTAAAGGGCAAAGAGAGAGTATCCAAATTAACAAAATCAGAAAGGAAAGTGGTGACATAACAACTGAAACTAAGGAAATTCAAGAAATCATCAGATCCTACTACAAAAACTTACACTCCACAAAATTGGTAAATCTGGAGGAAATGGACGAATTCCTAGACAGATACAAGGTACCAAAGTTGAACCAGGACCAAGTAAACCATCTAAATAACCCTATAACACCTAAAGAAATAGAAGAAGTCATCAAAAGCCTCCCAACCAAAAAAAGCCCAGGTCCAGACGGGTTCAGTGCAGAATTTTATCAGACATTTATTGGGGATATAACATCAATATTCACCAAGCTATTCCAAAAGATAGAATCAGATGGAATATTACCCAACTCATTTTTTGAGGCTACAATAACCCTCGTACCTAAGCCACACAAAGACCCTACAAGGAAAGAGAACTTCAGACCAATCTCACTTATGAACATTGATGCAAAAATACTCAACAAAATCCTTGCAAACCGAATCCAAGAACACATCAAAACCATCATTCATCATGACCAAGTAGGCTTCATCCCTGGGATGCAGGGATGGTTTAACATAAGGAAATCCATCAATGTAATCCACCATATAAACAAACTTAAAGACCAAAATCACATGGTCATCTCACTAGACGCTGAGAAAGCATTTGACAAAATCCAACACCCCTTCATGTTAAAAGTCCTGGAAAGAACAGGAATCCAAGGCCCATATTTAAACATAATAAAAGCAATATACAGCAAACCAACAGCCAACATCAAACTTAATGGCGAGAAACTTGAAGCAATCCCACTAAAATCAGGGACTCGACAAGGCTGCCCACTCTCTCCCTACCTATTCAACATAGTACTGGAAGTCCTGGCTGGAGCAATTAGACAGCAAAAGGAGATCAAGGGGATACAAATCGGAAAGGAAGAGATAAAAACATCACTCTTTGCCGATGACATGATAGTGTACTTGAGTGACCCCAAAAATTCCACCAGAGAACTCCTACAGCTGATAAACAAGTTCAGCAAAGTGGCCGGATACAAAATTAACTCAAACAAATCAGTAGCATTCCTATACTCAAAAAACAAACATGTGGAGAAAGAAATTGGGGAAAAGGTACCCTTCACAATAGTTACAAAAGCTATGAAATACCTTGGTGTGACTCTAACTAAGGAAGTGAAGGACCTGTATGACAAGAACTTCAAACCTCTGAAGAAAGAAATTGAGGAGGATCTCAGAAAATGGAAAGATCTCCCATGCTCATGGATTGGAAAGATCAACATCTTAAAAATGGCCATCCTACCAAAAGCAATCTACAAATTCAATGCAATCCCCATCAAAATTCCAACCCAGTTCTTCATGGAATTGGAAAGATCAATGTGCAATTTCATCTGGAATAACAAAAGACCTAGAATAGCGAAAACCATCCTCAACAACAAAAAAACATCAGCGGGAATCACTATCCCTGACCTCAAGCTATATTACAAGGCAATTGTGCTGAAAACTGCATGGTACTGGTACAGAAATAGGCAAGTGGATCAATGGAATAGAATAGAAGATTCAGAAATGAGCCCTCATGTATATGGTCACCTGATTATTGACAAAGGAGCAGTAAACATTCAATGGAAAAAGGACAGCCTAGTCAACAAATGGTGCTGGTCCAACTGGCACTCAACATGCAAAAGAATGAAAATAGACCCGTTCTTATCTCCTTGTACAAAGCTCAAGTGTAAGTGGATTAAAGATCTCCACATTAAACCTGATACACTGGAATTATTAGATGAGAAAGTAGGGAAAACCTTAGAACACATAGGCACAGGAGAAAATTTCCTAAACAAAACACCAATGGCTCAAGCTCTAAGGTCAAAGATTAACAAATGGGACTTAATGAGATTGCAAAGTTTCTGTAAGGCTAAGGACATCGTCAAGAAAACAAAACGGCAACCAACAGAATGGGAAAAGATCTTTACCAACACCACATCAGATAGAGGCCTAATATCTAAGGTGTACAAGGAACTCAAAAAGCTCGACACCAGAGAATCAAATAACCCTATTAAAAAATGGGGTACAGAGCTAAACAAATCTTTTTCAGTTGAGGAACTCCGAATGGCCGAAAAACATCTGAGGAAGTGCTCGACATCCTTAGCCATCAGGGAAATGCAAATCAAAACAACCCTAAGATTCCACCTCACTCCAGTCAGATTGGCCAAGATCCAAAACTCAGATGACAGCAGATGCTGGCGAGGCTGCGGAGAAATAGGAACACTTCTCCACTGTTGGTGGGGTTGCAAGCTAATACAACCACTCTGGAAATCGGTCTGGCGCTACCTCAGAAAATTGGATATAGTACTACCTGAAGACCCAGCTATTCCACTTCTGGGCATATACCCCAGAGACACTTTAATACACAACAAAGATATATGCACCACAATGTTCATAGCGGCTCTATTTATAATAGCCAGAAGCTGGAAGGAACCCAGATGTCCTTCAGAAGACGAATGGATACAAAAATTGTGGTACATATACACAATGGAATACTACTGAGCCACCAGAAACAATGACTTAACCAAATTCTTAAGAAAATGGCTGCATCTAGAGAAGATCATCCTGAGTGAGATAACCCAGTCACAAAAGAACAGACATAATATGCAGTCACTGATAGTGGGATGCTAACCCCAGAGGCTTGCACTCCCCCAGAAACAACTCACAGACTGTATGAAGTCCAAGAAATAAAGAAAACAAAAACTATACATATATTCACAAAACAAGAAGACTTTGACTATTTCCATGTTGCGTTTTGTTTTGCATGTACTTTACGCTTATTGCAACTAGTACGTTTTCAATGCATACTGTCAAGCCCTTGAAAAAAATCAAGTACCGACTAAAAAACATATTCACATGGTTTTATGTAAAATTTATTTTAATGTCTGAAAAAACAGTACTGACAAAAATGTATAATTTTAAGCAAAAAAATGTTTAAAATCTTTACATCTATCTTTGTTTTGAAAAATAAAATCGTTTAAAAAAAAAAAAAAGAAGGGGTTTGGCCTGAGTGCAAAGGGGATAATGGGAGGTAAATATGATATATATATATATATATATATATATATATATATATATATATATATATATATATATATATATATATATGACACTTGTACTTATATATGACACTGTGGAAGTAGAAATTTAAGACAAGACATTTTATAAATATATTCTCTTGTTAGTCTGTTTTGTCAAGATAACTTCCAGATGTAACCAGGGACCTTCAAGCATATTGGGAAATGGCTTTTCCACCTCCACAATAAACCGTTTTTTTAGATAGATTTAACTTCAGACTCAGGAGAAAGAGAAAGGGGGTGGCTGGGAGAGCTGATGTATATGTGCATGTGCACTGTAATTTTTTTCATTACTGGAAACAGCCTGAACACTGGTGAGCTGCGAGAGCTTATGTGGAATCTTTCCTTTATATAAATGGTTCGTTTCCAAGCTTTCACCCAGATAAGTAATTAGACTGTGTGTTGTGGCCTAGTGTGGATGTTCTATTTCAAAATAACTCCCCAATCATTAAAATTTTGCTTCAGCATCTCTGATTTTTTTATATTATCTATTTTTTATATGTGGAACACAATGAAAAACAAAATATTCTCCTAAGGAAGAATTTTTTCTTCATTCCAGGCAGATATTTAAGGACCACAGCTTATCAGTTGTATATAAAATAGTGACTAAAGTTTTTAGTTCTAAATTTTCTTCCAGGTCTATTACCTTAATTTATTCACTGGGTGATTGATATGCCAATAGCACACAATTCTATATAAAGCAAAGACAAAGTTTTCAGGGCAAAAAAAGAGGTTAAATTAATGACAATCAAATTTTGTTCAATTAAGACTCTTCCTGATATTGTTGTTCCTCCTTTGGGGTTGCAAATCCCTTCAGCTCCTTCAGTCCTTTCTCTAAGTCCTCCACTGGGGACACCTTTCTCAGTTCAATGCTTGGCTGTGAGCATCCACCTCTGTGTTTTTCAGGCTCTGTCAGAGTCTCTTGGGAGACAGCTATATCAGGTTCTTGTCAGCATGCACTTCTTGGAATCTTCAATAATGTCTGCATTTGGTGATGGTATATGGGATGGATGTCCAGATGGGGCAGTCTCTGGATGGCCTTTCCTTCAGTCTCTGCTCCACATTTTGTCTCTATATTCAGTATTTTGTTCCCCTTCTAACAAGGATGGAAGCATCCACACTTTGGTCTTCCTTCTTCTTGAGCTTCATGTGGTCTGTGAATTGTATCTTTGGTATTCTGAGCTTTTTGGCTAATATCTACTTATCAGTAAGTGCATGCCTTGTGTGTTCTTTTGTGTGTGGGTTACATCACTCAGGATGATAGCTTCTTTATTTATTTTTTTAAACTTTATTTTAAAAAACAAAGATAATTGTACAAATTTTCAGCATTTTTGCATAAAAGTATACGAATACATTTTTTGAGGTTGTAATTAAGTATTTGTGGGTACATATACATACACATATGTATATATGTAACAATAATATAGGAAAAGAGTCTATTAATTTGAGGGGATAGGAGAGAGACTAGGAGGGGCTGTAGGGAGGAAAGGGGGATGTGATACAGTTCTATTTTAATTAAAATACATTCTTTTTTTTTTGAACTTCACACAGTCTGTGAGTTGTTTCTGGGGTGTTCAGAGCTTTCTGGGGTTAGTATCCCATTATCAGTGACTGCATATTATGTCTGTTCTTTTGTGACTGGGTTATCTCACTCAGGATGATATTCTCTAGATGCATCCATTTTCTTATGAATTTCGTTAAGTCGTTGTTTCTGATAACTGAGTAGTACCCCATTGTGTAAATGTACCACAATTTTTGTATCCATTCATCTACTAAAGGATATCTGGGTTCTTTCCAGCTTCTGGCTATTATAGAGCTGCTATGAACGTTGTGGTACATGTGTCTTTGTTGTATGTTGGTGTGTCTCTGGGGTAAATGTCCAGAAGTGGAATAACTGGGTCTTCAGGTAGTACTATGTCCATTTTTGTGAGGAAACGCCAGACTGATTTCCAGAGTGGTTGTACCAGTTTACAACCCCACCAGCAGTGGAGAAGTGTTCCTCTTTCTCCACATCCTCACCAGCATCTGCTGTCATCTGAGTTTTGGATCTTGGCCAATCTGACTGGTGTGAGGTGGAATCTCAGGGTTGTTTTGCTTTGCATTTCCCTGATGGCTAAGTATGTTGAGTACTTCCTTAGATGTTTCTCAGCCATTCAATATTCCTCGATTGAGAACTTTTTGTTTAAGCCTGTACCCCATTTTTAATAGGGTTGTTTAATTCTTTGGTGTCTAGCTTTTTGAGTTCTTTATATACCTTGGATATTAGGCCTCTATCTGATGTGGGGTTGGTAAGGATGATAGCTTCTAGTTCCATCCATTTGCCTAAGAATTTCATGAAGTCATCATTGTTAATAGCTGAGTAGTATGTCATTGTATAAATGTTCCACATTTTCTGTATTCATTCCTCTGTTAAAGTATATCTGGGCTCTTTCCGGCTTCTATTATAAATAAGGCTGATATGAAGATGGAGGAACATGTGTCCTTGTTATATGTTGGAGCATCTTTTAGATATATGCCCAGGAGTGATATAGCTGGATCCTCAGGTAGCATTACACCCCCCAAAGGAAGAACAACAATAACCAACCAGACACTCCAGAGCTCCCAGGGTTTAAACTACCAACTAAAGAGTACACATGGAGGGACCCATGGCTCCAGCCACACATTGTCAGGCATCAATGGAAGGAGAGGCTCTTGGTCCATGAAGGCTCAATGCCCCAGAAGAGGGGAATGCCAGGGAATGGAGGTGAGAGGGATTGGGTGGGTAGATTGGGGAGCAGCCTCATAGAAGCATGGGGGGGGGGACGATGGGATAGGGGGTTTCTGGAGGGGAATCCAGGAAAGGGGATAACATTTGAAAAGTAAATAAAGAAAATATCCAATATAAAAAGAAATAAAAGAATGACTGTTATCTAAAAGAGAAGGAAAAAAGGACTCTTCCTGAAATTTCTTCGGTGTTATCTCCTTCCCAAATATCATAGCTCAATTACTTTCAATTTTAGTCCTAGGAGATAAGTTTGAATAGTGAGTTCCCTGCATGCTTACTTCCTCTATTGATTTTAATTGATTATGTATTCATCCTTTATTTACTCATGAACTAAACATATGTTCAGTATCATTTATATGCCTTCTAAACATTGGGTATAAAATTAATAAAGCAAGGTATGTGTGACTACACATGCTTTGTAATCCCACACCTGAGAGACTGAGAGAGGCCTACTGTGAGTTCAAGGTCAACTTTCAAAGTCCTGGAGAGAGAAAGAAAATGAACCCTTTTTAAGGAGTTAAAAGTCTAAAAGGAAAATCATATGAGTCTAAAAACAATATCACAAGTAAAATATTAGGTGGACAGGACACCGCCTAAACAATCAAAATAGAATTTAGGTGAGCCACAATTTTGCTTTTGAAATATAAACAGAAACTTACTATAGATATACCAATATTCAAAAGTTCGAAGTTTAGAAATGCTATACTCATCTAATCATAAAGAATTGAAGATAGGAGGAACATGTTTCCTTCAGGATGGAAGTATCAAAAAGAATCCCCCATGACACACATTACCCTCCTTGTTGGTTCAGCTGAGACACACAGAAGATGTGATTAATCATCTGGTGTCTTGAGATTTCTCATGTTCCTGTAAACATGTAGGATAAACCTGACCTTAGTATGAGACCTGAAGGAGCTACTCCCATAAGCACACAATAAATTTAATCCAAAACCCAGACCTCCAGATATGGAATTGGAAAGCAGAAAAAGTCCAGGAAGGAAAAAGCATTCAGAGAAAAGCTATGATTTTCCATTCCCCTGATTTTATGTTTGAAAATTATGTTAATTCAACTTTTAAGTACTTGAGAAAATTAGGAATGTTAGAAATTCTCAATGGGGTAGTGGAATTTGGAAACATGTAAGAGAAATGTTCAATTTGCTAACCTACAAGAGATTAATAGGAACGTTCTTTGAAACTATATGAAAAAGACTAAGAAACTAATGAGAACATTTTAGAGGTTATGTCAGAATGAAAGACAAATTCTGAGACTAAATTTTCTCAGCCCCAACTCTCATCTATCCTTCTCTGACTTTGCCTCTTCTTTATCACCCTCTCCTTCTACTTTTTTCTCTAGTAATCCCTAAGTACAAGAACATTCCTAATCAAGGGGAGAAATTGTTATGGCCTCTTTTAAGACAGAGTCTAACATGAGAAGAGATCCTGATACCAGTTGTACTCCCTGGACTAAAAGTAGGATAAACACTTTGATTATACATCTGTTTCCTGGGTCATACCAAATTTTCATTTGTATCTCTCTGTCTCTGTTGAATAACTCTTAAAACATAGGAAGATGTTAAACTAAGTCTATAAAACAAACTTGACCTTTTGCCTCTTTTGCCTTTCAGTGGGACCCTTATTTTTCAAGGGCTTAATTAATGTAGTTGTATATAAGTCTTTTTATATATTTTTTTATATTTCATGACAATTTCTGAGTCATTTTGTCCATTAGTCAGTTATCTTGTATCTATGATTTTATATTCTTATTTAAGATGGAAATGTAAAGGTGTTTCCTTAAGACTTAGAACAACAAGAAAAGTTTTGTTACAGTAACTTTGATTAGTAATCTGTGGAGGAGCCCTGGGTGGCAATCAAATACCGCAAGCTACCACAAACATAAAAGAATTAACCCATTTGAGCTGTAAGCGATCACCCATTAGGAAGCCAAGTTCACCTTAAACCATGTAAAATAGGATGAGTAATTATCTATTCCTGTTACCTAGTGTAGTAGTTTATAGCACTGCAGCCACAGAGAAGTCTGCCCATTTTTCTGAATTCCTTAGAAAAGCAGACTTTTCTTTTCGATGTTTCTCTCTCTTTTCAAAGATGCTTTCCCCAACACTTTAAAGTTCTCTCTACTATGTAGATGTTTGTCTGCTATGTTTTGACTTCACACTGGCCCAAGTCAAAAGGCATAGCTTTTTCTCTTTCTTTTTCTACCACAGATTTGCTGTTTGCCTGACCTGGGATTTTTCCTTTAAACTCCAATAGAATTATCCTCAGAGTTCTTGTACTGGATGGCTCTGTGTCAATTTGACACAAGCTAGAGTTATCAGTTGAGCAAATGCCTCCTTGAAATCCAGCTGAAACACCTTTTCTTAATTGGTGTTTGATATGGGAAGGCCTAAGCGATGGTGCGTGGAGCCATCCCTGGGCTGGTAGACCTGGGTTCTACAAGAAAACAGGCTGAGCAAACCCTGGAAAGCAAGCCAGTAAGTAACATCCCTCCATGGCCGCTGCATCAGCTCTTGCCTCCGGGTTACAGCCCTGCTTAAGTTCCTGTCCTGACTCCCCCCAAGGATAAACTAAGAACTGGAATTATATGCCAAACTCCTCCTCAGTTTGCTTTTTAGTCATGGTGCTTTGTCACAGCAATAGAAACTCTAAAACACTTCTTTTTTTAGCCCATTTTAAATTACTCTATTAATGAGACTATGAACCCCTGTGAAGTACTCCAATTTCCCTGGTAACACATGGTGACTCTGGCAAGACTCCCCCAAATTTTTTAGCAACAGATTTTGTGTGTGACCAAATGAACAGGTGGTCTTAATGGTTTTGTTCTGTGGTAAATTTGGATCCTCACTCCTTTTTTAAGCTGGAACATTTATTTTAGTTTGTTTTATGACTAAATTTTACTGTAAAGGGCACGTTGATCTGTATGTTTCTGTGTGCTATTTTAGATATATGTTATGAGATGTGTTTACATGACAAAGTCTTCCCCAATGGGGATTCAAAGTGGCTTACATGTAAATACATATATAAATTTAGTTCAATAATTCAAATTTATTTTAGTACATAATGCATCAAGAACTTATATCAAAAGGCCCAGATCTTGCTGCCTCAACAAGCTAGGCTTGACTGCCTATCCCAATATGCCCATCTGAGAGATGGAGGAGTGGTCAGTAGCAAAGAAGGAAAGTTTGATCAATGTGCCATATTGGGAAGGATAAATGAAGGTGTGCAGTAGTTGCAAGTCCATTTTCGGAGTAGTAGTATTATCTTTGAATTTGAAAAAAAATAGAAGGACCAAGAAATTACAAATAATTACACAGTGCTGGTCAAAGCATGGTGATTATCTGAGCTCTGGTCTGGCAGGATGTGACTACTAAGAAGTCCTTATTGCTTGAAAAGAGGCTCGTTCACAAGAAACAATTGCTGATGCTCCAGAATGAAGCCTCAACCTCATGGACAATTATCCTCTTGAGAGAAAATGATCTACCCTGGGAGACTGTACTGTTTTGGAATCCAAGGTGACTGAAAGTATAACAGTTATCTCTGTGCTTTCAGCATTAAAGGGATAAATTAGATAATTTACAAAAACACTCCTTGAGTGATTACCATGCTAACTGCAGTGACAAACAGGAATCTGATCCAAATTAAGGAGACAGGTGCAGGATAAAGGCAAAGATATAACTTTTAAGCTGTCTTTAGTTGCCTTGTGGCCCCAAATGAGAAGTCAATGCTTTTTAGCAAAGGCAATTTCTGAGTGCCTGTTACAAAAAGACTTAAATCGTAAATGAATTCTCTAATTTAGATTTATTGGTAAGAGGAAAAAAAAGACTCCAGGATTGTTAATGTGATTTACCCATGTTTTCAGATGCAGCTCTCTAGGTTTACATTAAAATATAAAGCTATTTTATTAACTAATGACTTTAAAAACTTGTGGAGAAAAATAAGACCAAAATCATCTGTCAATAATGAGATACAAAATATATAGCTGTGGGATAATTTTTTGCTAAAAATGTTTTATATAAAAAAAGGATTTAGTATGGTAAAAATGACATTATGTCCTAAAGTATTCTTTCAAAATAAGAAAGAAAAATAAGGAATAAAATAAAAAGCTAAAACATGTGGAGGAAGGCTGGATAATGTTGAAATTTTTAAAAAGATTACATGTGTATGACTAAGTTGGCTATTCTTTTTTAAAAATATTTATTTATATATTTTATGTATGTGAGTACACTGTCACTGACTTCAGACACAACAGAAGAAGGCATCGGATTTCCATTACAGATGGGTGTGAGCCACCATGTGGTTGCTGAGAATTGAATTCAGGACCTCTGGAAGAGCAGTCAGTGCTCTTAACCACTGAGCCATCTCTCCAGCCCTAAGCAGGCTATTCTTGAAAGTTATTAAAATTTCTGGGTCAAAATTCAATACAATGGTATAGACCTGGAGCCCAATTATGTTTGCTATAATAACGCTTTCATGAAATGTCAATCTGTCCTTAGTAACATTTTCAAACTTAGCTTAAAAAAAGAAATTGTGTTTTATTTCTTTCATGAATGAACCCTGTGAAGTCTGGTGATTAAATTTTATCCAAAATTTTCCACTATGCAGATATAAACAATATTGCTAAGCTTGTATGCTTTCCCATTTGGTCAAGGCCTTCATTTGTGAAAAAGCTACCACCTTATCAATAAGAAAAGTGCTATTGGAAAGAATGATTTCCACGTGAGACATTTCTGCTAAATTACATAGTGATTCTAAAACTCACTTTGATTAACAAATAATTTAATGTATTTGCTAAATTTAGCCTTTTGGACACTATTAATATTGTAAATATTTCACAATTTAATCTTTAATATCCTTGATTGACAGTTAAATTTTATACAAAGATACAAAAAAAAAGTCAGTAGAAAAAAAAATCACTGAAGCCTTTGGCTTCATAGCCAACAACATTCTCCTTGTTTCTTGTAAATCTAAGCTATATCCCATCAAGAACACAAAAGTATCATTTAGAAGAGCCACTGAAACTGACTGGGATTTGGGCATATTGCTTGTTGTGCAAGCATGAAGCAGAGATCAATGGAGGAAAACAACTGATGTTGACCTCCAGCCTTCATACACACATGTGCACACACATGTGAACACACTTATGAACATTTACATAAGCACAACCCTCCAAATGAATAATAAAAGAAAATAATAACAAATTGACAAGGAACTGAATTAGCCGTCATTGCTAAAGAGAGATTTTATACACTGTTAGTTGCTTGGGTTTTTAAAATTATTTGAAAATTTGCCCTTTATTTATATATAATGAAAGCTTACAAAGGAGTTCATCATGGCATTTTACAAACAAAATTTTTATTATTTTTATCTTTATTGTTTCTTTGTCCTTCTCTTTTCCTACCCCCACTTCCTCCTTTGTGCCTTCCCACTCCAGGTAGTTCTTTTCATTTTCATGTTATATATGATCTTTTTGCCCCCTATGGAGGTTTGAATGGAAATCACCCCCATCATAGGAAGTGGCTCTATTTAAAGTTCCTTGTTCCATCTGATTCTATTTTGTGGAATAGTTTGGAGATTATTGTAACCAGAGAATCAAACAACCCTATTAAAAAATGGGGTACAGAGCTAAACAAAAAGTTCTCAATTGAGGAATATCGAATGGCTAAGAAGCATCTAAGGAAGTGCTCAATATCCTTAGCCATCAGGGAAATGCAAATCAAACAACCCTGAGATTCCACCTCACACCAGTCAGATTGGCCAAGATCCAAAACTCAGATGACAGCAGATGCTGGTGAGGATGTGGAGAAAGAGGAACACTTCTCCACTGTTGTTGGGGTTGTAAACTGATACAACCACTCTGGAAATCGGTCTGGCGATTCCTCAGAAAATTGGACATAGTACTACATGAAGACCAAGTTATTCCACTTCTAGGCATATACCCCAGAGACACACCAACATACAACAAAGACACATGCACCACAATGTTCATAGCAGCCCTATTTATAATAGCCAGAAACTGGAAAGAACCCAGATGTCCTTCAGTAGATGAATGGATACAAAAATTGTGGTACATTTACACAATGGAGTACTACTCAGCCATCAGAAACAATGGCCTAACGAAATTCTCAAGAAAATGGATGCATCTAGAGAATATCATCCTGAGTGAGATAACCCAGTCACAAAAGAACAGACATAATATGCAGTCACTGATAATGGAATACTAACCCCAGAAAGCTCTGAACACCCCAGAAACAACCCATAGACTGTGTGAAGATCAAGAAAAAAAAAGAAAAAGAAAAAAAATTATGGTCAATCCTTACACACCAAGAAAACTGTGACTAATTCTGGGTTACATCCTGTTTTACATGTACTTTATGCTCATTGTAACTAGTAAGACCTTAATGTACACTATCAAACCTTTGCAAAAAAAAAAAAAAAAAAAAAAAAAAAAAGCCAAGCACTGACAAAAATGTATTTGTATACTTTTATGCAAAAATGCTTAAAATATGTCCATTTATCTTTGTTTTTTCAAATAAAGTTGTTCAAAAATAAATAAATTAATAAATAAAGTTCCTTGTTGGAGGAAATGTGTCACTGTGGGCAGGCTTTGAGGTGTTAGTTACTCAAGCCAGGCCCGGTAACACTATATTCTGCTGTCTGTGGATCCAGATGTAGAAGTGTTAGCTTCTTCTCTAGGTCCATGTCTGCCACCAAGATGATAAAGGACTAAACCTTTAAAACTATAAGCCAGCCCCAATTAAATGTTGCCCTTTATAAAAGTTGCTGTGGTCATGGTTTCTGTTCTCAGCAATGAAACTGTAGGATGCCCTCGTGCCTGTCTCTCAAGGAATCTTGTTTCTGAAATTCCTGATTCCACTCAGTAGTGTTGCAATTACAAGCATGTGCTATCACATCTAGCTAGGATTGCACATTTTAAACTTTTATAATTAATATTGGCTATTTTCTTTGCCCAGCGATTCTCAAGTAAGAGCTTGCTGGTGTACTTTTTGGACTATTTTATTGGTTCTATTATCTACCACCTTTCCAACCCTTATTCTACCCCAATTCCTTTCAACCCCACAACACTGGGTAGGAGAAAGAAGGTTGGAGGGGAAATGGGGCATAGCCCTCTTTAGACTACTTCCTGCTGGGTAGGACCATCGGATTCCTTTGGGCAAATCCAATATCTATTGTCAGGATATCTCCAACCAGCAGTCCAGCAAATAAAAAAACAGCAGTGCAGCAGTGGGAAGGGGAGCTGTAGCTATCGCAATCTCTCTTGGGGCCCTCAAGAGTCCCCAAAATTCCAAACATAAACCATCTGCAGCTGGCAAAAGTCAGGCCCCTATTGGAGCACAGTAGAGGCTGTGGACAATCTGAAACAGCTTCATATTCTATACCTGGGATTAAAACAAAAACATATTCATATAACAAAACTGTGTTTTGAAGGAAACCAAAATTCTCATTACAAGAGTTTCCTGGTTTACTTCAGAAACTTGTTAAAAATCCTTGTCATCTACTATGCTCTGTGGGCCAATCTGATTTGCTGACCCCCAGGGAAAGAGAGTGGGTAAGGCTCTTCTATGACTTTCTCTTCTGAGAACCACTGCCTTAGGTCTCCTAAATAGAAGATGAATGTGCTGAGCTAATCAGTTCCCACTGGAGGGAGGGAGTGTAGCTACATTATTTGAGAGAGTAAAACATTCTCTTAATGTTTACAGTTCCTATCATTGTCAAGCAACTACCCCCTGCCCTTATCCTACTCAACTTTTAAAATATTTCCTGGCTCAAAAAATAGCACAGAGCTGGGGGTACAGCTCAGAGGTAGGGTGTTTCTTTCCTTCACACAAATGGCCCTGAGCTCAATCCCCTGCACCAGCAACAACCAAAAATAAATAAATAAATAAATAAAATAATATGAAATAAATGAAAGCGAGAAGGTGGAAAAGGGAGAGAAGATGAAAAGAATAGGGCACCAACGTATCAAAGGGGTCTTGGTGACTGCTCTCTGAATCCCATAAGAGCCCAGTTGAAGATTTTATAAGCAGGTAGGAAGATTTACTTCCTCATCCTGTATTCTCTATTCTCACTGTGACAGGAAAGGAAAGGCTGAATTCAATTCTTCTATTGTAATGGTGGGTCTTACAGAAGGCCTTAATATTCCTATATATTATAGATTCGTTGGACAAATACTCAGTATCAATGATGTATCAGACACTAAACTAAGCATCCATGATACAGCAGTCAGCAAAATGGAAAACCCTTGCATGCAGGCAGTCTGCATTCTGCTGGTAGAAAGACAAGTTAACTGGGTATACTACATGTAATAGCTGTCTTTGCAAGTTTTTAACTTGCAATTTAAAACAGGGTGGTTGTAGCACTTCAAGTCCAAGTGGGAGACAAACTCCACCAACTTACTAAGAACGCAGAATTTTGCATATGTATATGTGTAGTAATGAGACCACTATGTTACAAGATAATTTGATTTTCAATTTTGTTCTGAGACAGAGACTATGTAGCTATCACTCTGTAGATAGGGCTGGCCTCCAACTCACAAAGATCTGCCTGCTTCTACCTCTCAAGAGCTGCGATTAAAGTTGTGTACCTGGTCCAGTTTTCAATTTTTTGAGAAGCCGTCAATCATATTGTTTTTCATAGCAATTTTATCATCTTCCAATTCCATACATAGTACACAAGGGCTGCAATTCTTAACATTCTCACCAACACCAGTTACCGTGCCTCTGCTTTTTAAAAGTTTTATAGCTATGTTAATAAATCTGAACTTCAATCTTAGGTTTTGATCAACCTGGAAGTAAATTGGAAACTTCCCTCCTGAGTATGTAAGTTTACATGTCATTTACTAGAGTCCCATAATTATTTCCAGTGTTTTATTATTCTGACATAAAACTGATGTATAATAAAATGCACAGAACGTTTGTATCCACTCATTGAGTTTTTAAAATGGCCTACTGTCATGAGAGCACTAAAGACATATGTAAGATCCTCAAAGCGAGGACCCCCATGTTCCTTCCCAGGAAAGGTGACACCCCAAATCACTCATGAGAAGTAGTCTTGATGCAAACTGCAAGAGGATTTGTATTCCAAGCACGCTGGGGCCCACAGTCATACACCATGCAGGGGTAGAGGACTGCGGACCCCGAGTACAGGATCTGGACAGCTTTTATAGGGTTAACAACAAAGCCCTCGAATCGCAAACCAATCATGGCAAAGCCTGCGAATCATAAACCAATCATTTAAAATTATCTAAACTCGAGCTTCGGGGACTAATTGTGTTAAACTATCTAAGCCTGCTCAGTCTCCTGGGTCGGGGTGACAATGGCAGTCAGGATAAGTCACTAGGGTGTGTGTGTGGGGGGGTTCTATGGTGTGAGCAGTTTGCAGAAGCCAGATAGACCGTTAGTCAGCTTATCTCCTGTTAACTTCTTACGCCCTTTCACCTAGTTTCATACAAAAAGCAGGCTCCAGAACAGCAAGGAGTGTGACCTTATATCTACTTACTGACAGAGAGCAGGGTCTGGAATTTGAGGTATTTAGGGCTTCTTAGCCACGGGGGTTAAGGCTTCTTTAGAGTGAGGTAGCTTGGGGTACTTGGAGGGGTTAGACTATATTTTTTATCCTTTCACATAGGTAGATATGTTTGTGCCATTCCCCAATGCTGGAATTCACTGAATAACAATAAATTCAAAGTATCATAGGTCTTGTTGACAGAAATTTTCCAAGTACTTCCACTGGCTATTGACAAATACAAGTTCTTTTATCCTCATATTGATTACTACTATTAATTTTTATCATAGTATACATTCCACAAAATTACATTTGGTAATTGTCTATATGTCTGTGTTTCTAGTTAGCTAAATATATTTTGGTTACAAAAAGGTTATGGCTGAAGCCCGGTTCAAGGAGTTTAAAGGCACTTCAGTAGAGGGTGAGACAGAGCTCAGAAATAAAGAAAATCCCAGAAGTGTTCAGGTATTAATGAATTCAGTTGGAGAAATGCTTGAGGCACAGAGCAACAGAGTTGAGCTGCAGAGGCTGCAAGGTCACAGGGTTGAGCTAGGCCTTAGGGCTAAGTTGAGCTCCAGAGAGGTGTGGGATCATGGAAGTGGAAGTCATGACTCTAAATTCATGACTTCAGGACTGTGCTGGACAAGTTCCAAGACAGCTTCAGAATGTCAAATAGGTCAATCGAAATCAATTTGCATGAACTGTATCAACAGTAGAAACCTAAGTTAAACTGACACACTCCCTCGAAACCAGGTACAGTTTGGCCCTTTGATACACACATTGGTGGATCAGATGACATGCTGGTGGGAGTTATGACTACTGCAGTGTTAGGTTCCCCTTCCCTGATGGTGTCTAGGCGACAATCTTGCACCCTTGGTTAGTCTAATGTGTTTCAAAACATTGGGGGCCTAGTATTTCTGATGTTGTTTTAATATACTGATATGTTCCTGATCTATTCTAGAAGTATATTTAGTCTGGTGGCACCTTCCATTCTTTCTCATTGTTCTTAAAATAAAACTATTTATTTATTTATGTATTTATTTATTTATTCATTTATCGTGTGTGTGCGAGTGCCTGCATGTATGCCTATATTGTACTTGTGTGGCTGGTGTGGACAGAAGAGAATATCAGTTTCTATAGTGGACAGAAGAGAATATCAGTTTCCCTGGAACTGGAGTTACAAACAGTTGGTAGCTGCCATGTGAGTACTGAAAATTGAACCAAAGTCCTTTAGAAGAGCAGCCAATACTCTTAAGCACTGAGCAATATCTCCAGCCCAGGTGATAATTCCTTCTTATAGGAACAAGTTACCAACCACACTGTGCCTTATGGATGCTGCTAGGCAAGTAATATTGTTTATGTGCACAATGTAGTTTGAATCGTTTTGCTTTTACATTTACAGTCAAAGCAGAGCCAGATATGCTTATAAAATGGACTTCCCACAGGCAAGGCACAGCTTGAGAGCTACCACTTTACATAATACAGAGTAATTTACAGCAGAACACATTCTGTTTACAATATCTACCATTCTGTAACCCCAATTCCTATTAAGACACCAAAAAAAAAAAAAAAAAAAAAAAAAAAAAAAAAAAAAAAAAAACGTTAGTTTTGGTTTCATAGTGTCGGGGATTAATCTCAAGGCCTGGTGCACACTGGTTAAGTGTCCTACCACTGAACCACATTCTCAGCCTCAGAAAATCTCTTGACACTATTTTCCAGTTATGTCTAGTCCCATTTTCAAAAATAACAATTCTGTTTTCTTCTACTATAAGTGCCTTTGCCTGTCCAGAAATTCAGATAATATAACCATACATTATATAATTACCACAACTTTGAGGAAGTAGATACACACACATCCAACTCCAGGGACTGTATTTCATCAAGAGAACCAGTTACTGAGCTGCAAAATCTATCCTGATGCTGAGGGTGTAGCTCAATAGCAGAGGGCTTACATAAAATTCACAAGGTCCTGGAAAATCCTCAGCACTGGAAAGAGAAGAAAAAGGAAAGGGAGATGCAACAGATAGGAATGCTTTTAGCTCTAAGTAACAGAGAAGCACACTTGTACTGGCTATAAGAAACAGAAACTTATTTTCTCATGAAACCTCCAAACAAATGAATCCTGCCACTGGTTTGCCATCTTAACATGACATGTCTGGCCTGATGTTGCACATCATCTGCAATCATCTCTTCTTTATTCAAGACTATATACAGGAAGAATAAAACATGCAGTAGCTACCACTACTTGTCACATATCTCACTGATTTAGTTGCAAAGAAAACTAGGAAAAATGAAAATTAGATCTCTAGTCAAATCCCAGGGGAAGGCCAAAGGAGAAATGGATAGAGAAGGGTGCTGAGCCTGAAACTATTGTGTCCAGATTGCAAAAACCACAAAAAGACTACCAAGAACCACAAACCTGATGCAAGCACATGAGAGTAATTATTCAAGCTCAGGAACCTGGGTCACAAACCCTCCTAATGGAACAGAATAGGAGAGTGAACCCCACATCTAGATGAAGGGAGGTTATAAAGGAAAAAAAAAAAAACCACAAGTGGAGGTTTCCAAGCCCTTGGCATTACATGAGAGGGTAAAGGAATGTTGGTCTTTCAGCTAATTGGCTTACAGCAACTGGTTAAACCATAAGGAGGAAGCCTACATCAAAACCGGAGCATCTTAACCTGGTAAAGATTTATGTTTTCTTTGCCCAGCCTATTGTTATCAGCTAGATTCAGCTGCTGTGTCTGTTTTGCTACTTCCAGGGACATTTCATGTTTTTTTTTCAGACCTCAAGGGAGGGGTCCATGCTGCTCTAAGGATAAGTTAACTTAGAATGGAGTCTTAAGAACAAAATGGAGTTTATTCTGCTACCTCAGTCCCTTCAAAACCAATATACATGTTAGATAACATGCTTACTAATTTAGGTCAAGATACCTACCTATTATACCTCAACTCCCCATTCACTGTTTGATCATTTGTTTGAGGATGGAGCACTCTAGTAGAGATTTTGCCTACCATGTGCAAGACCCTGGGTTCAACAGCCAGTGGCACAAGAACTTTTACAGCAAAATGTATAATGATACTACTTAATTCCCATGCCTTGCTATGACAGTTAAATTAGCTATAAGATACAGTGGAGAGTACTGTTTGGAACATAGGCCTTGATTGTGGTGAGTATTATTTACCACAAGATAAAATAAAACATAAAATGCCAGGCATGTTGGCATGTATATGTAAACCTGGCACTTGGTAGGCAGAGGCAGAAAGATCAAGAGTCCAAGGACATCCTGGGCTTTAGAACGAGACTCTGTGGAAAAGAACAGGGGAAGGAAGAGGCAGAGAAGGAAGATGACTTCAGTGTCTATGAAAAGGGAGATAGCAAAAAATACAAATACCCACAATGGATATACTACAGAGTACTTAAGATGGAAACTGCTCATAGCTGGCACTGAAATATCTATCCTATATTATTCAAGAAGTATATTATGGTACAACACATCAAATATGATCCCTATTATATACAATTGTATAAAAACAGTATGAAAAGAAATATTATTTCCCATGAGTCAGGGAGCTTTTAAGGCTTCAATTAATTTCTGCTTATATGACTTTTATGTCATTTTCAGACCAAAAGCCATTCTCCAGGAAGATGACTCACTGATCTTCCTAAATGTCCAGAAGAATTTCAGAAATCATCCTGATACTATTTTATAGCTTAATTCTAGAAAGAACTGGACTCACTAAACATGAATATGCCCCTCTCCAGTGATGGTAATACAATCCAATGACCTGGTGCCTTGCACATGCTCTGACAAGGGCTTTCCAATTAGCCTATTTCCCCAGACCAAAAAAAAAAAAATGGTACATTTGAATCTGTGTATTATACTACTAGAACCCTCAATTTACTTCCAAATAATATAAGAAATACAGGAACAATTTGTTTTGTTTGAAAATGCCCTTATAGCTACAGCTCAGAGGCGGCTCTGATGGCTTCCAACAGACTTATTCAACTTGCCATTGGGCCCCACTGATTATTTACCTCTTTTTGACGCCAAAGAATTATGTGTTTCTAAAATAGACTTACTGGTCCAGCTAATGATAACAACTCAACAACCTGTGAATTTGTGTTCCAATGTGAAGGAATATCACCTTCAAAGATTCATTTTAAAATATCACCTTTTTGATAAATATTCGGTGTGACTTGGGATAGTACATTCCCTGTGGGGCTTGTCTATTCTCTAGTCCTCTAAAGGACTCATGCACTAGGGGATGCAAAAACCAGGAAAACAAACAACCTTGCAACTAGAATTTAAATTGGAAAGTATAATTGTAGATAAGATTTTAATGATACATGCTAATTGCTAAGAGACCTGGGAGCCTTGTAGTTTGTTGTGTAACACACAGAGGAAATGGCTGGAAGCATAGGTATAATTTTTATTATAACCCTGTTCTTTGCTTTTGTTCATCTGTGTTATCTAGTTTTCTGGCACTTATGAAAAATAGCTGAAGAAAAGGAATCATTTTATAAGGAGGAATGTCTTAGAAATTTAGAGATTTCCCTCTGTGGCTGTGATGAAAAGGTACACCATGATGAAAGCAGTGGAAGAGCAGAGTCATTTCAGAGCAAGAGGGCCTGCTGGGATTCTACTGTATCCTTCAATGGAATATCCTGAGGAAGTGGCAGACCTCCCACTGGACCCTACCTCTAAAAGGTCCCACAATCTACCCCCAAACCCAATGATTCGAGCCCCAAACCTCTATCAGATGGGCATTTGGCGGATATTTAAGACCCAAACAAAACTATCTGTGGATATGTGTTAGTGATAAAACACTAGTCTAGTGTGGGCAAAGCAACATGGGATTCAATAATTCTAAACTACTGTTTTTAGTATGGTGAGCTCATCACAGGCTTTATAGGTAGCTGTAAGCCCTACAAAGATTCTTTTGTTTAAAGAAAACTTATCGACATTTACATTGGCCTCTATTCTGATCCCCTCATGGTTACCACCTCACATGGGATTGGTGATAGAGGAATCAGTAGTAAGCAGTTAAGTCTCTGTGCTAAATACCATGTTAACCAGCCAGATTCATAGCCACCAAGAGGCCCATAGTCCACATGATTCTTTATATCACTCACCCATGTCCACTTCTAGTCAATGTCCACTTCCAGCATCTTCAAACAAAACAAACCGTTCAGGTTAAGGATAGTCTTTCACCTTGAGAGCTAGTTTTGTCAGGCCAAGAAATCAGTGTTCCTTTCCTTACCCCCTCTTCCTCAATCCAGCAGCTTTCAACCAATGAATGATGAGAAGAGATGCACTGTGAATGTACCAGGCCCCTTACCCTTCCAGCGAGATAACATGGAAGTTTCTAAAACTTGCCCCAGTACAGAGCTTTGATAGCCCACAAATCTGCTCTCTTGACAGCTCTCTATTGTCCTTGCCTTACTTTTCCATTTCCCTACCACTATTTCCTAGGAACACCTCCTAAGTTTACTCTTTTTAGTCCTCATCTCAGAATTGGTTCTTCGAGAATCCCATGAGAACATACATGTAAACATGGTACAGGAAGGGATATTAGTGTACTGGTTAGTATTTTTGTCAGCTTGACACAACCTAGGATCATCTGACAAGAGGGAATTGAGAAAATTCCTCTATGAGATAACCTGTAGTCAGTTTGAAGGGCCATTTTATGGACTAATGATTGATGTGGAAAGACCCAGCCATCACACCTGGCCAGATAGTCCCAAGTTGTATAGAAAGCAAGCTGAACAAGCCATGGTGACCAAACTAGCAAATATTCCTCTTTGGTTCTGCTTTAGTTCTTGCCTCCAGGTTGTTCCTTTCAGTTTCTGCTCCATATAGTTTATCACAGCTATAAAGAGCAAAGTCGAGCAGAACTTGGTATGAGAATCATGGAATGTTGCTGTATAAGGTCATGTCCATATTGGTTTTGGGCGAGGATTGTGGAAAGATTTTGGAGCTTTGCACCGGAAAGGTCATCAAATACTCTGAACTCACTGAGCCGTTACAGGAACTTGAAAGATAAGAATGTTGAGATGGAGTCCTGACTTGTAAAGTTTCAGAGGCAAAAAGATAATATACTAGAAGTATCTGTGTGATATTTTGTATCAAGATTCTGTGGTTTGGGTTATGTAGGGCTGAAGACTCAAATGAGATTAACAAAAGACCAGAACCCCTAAAGTAAAAACTTTGCTTTAGTCATACTGGGTCAATTGATTCTACTCAGCTGATTCTGAGAAATCAACTGCAATTAATAGGAACAGCATCATCAATGAGGTGAAATTTTTGAGGGAACATTTTCTTGGGGTCTATAGACCAGAATCTGTGGTCTATAGGGAGTCAAGGAGCATCTCAAGCTGTCAACAGAACTTGGTAATGTTTAAAACTTTCACACATGGTACTTATTTTTTTTTTTTTTTTTTTTTTGGCATGAAGAATTCAAGGGCTCATAGGGAGAAGCTGGGGCTGGACAGCTGTTGTAGGTCAAGAGTCCTTTAACAGAGACTAGGTGATGCCACTAATGAAGGTACAGTGGAGACCACAGCATAATAAAAGATGTCAGTACTGTGGAATGACCACCAAGAAAAGCAGCAGATCTAGAGAGGAAACAGTCTGAGCTAATATAGCAAGCTTTGTGTGCTGTAGATGGCAAAACCAGAAAGGTGGGGCTACATAAGTCCTTTAGAACCTAGAAGATCATAAGTTCAAGATGTTGGACACTGAGTTAGTTATTTACACTGTTGACATTTGGTTTTGCTTTGATTTGATTATGTTTGTGCCTCAGTTCCTCTATCTTGGAGTAAGAAAGTATTTAACTATTTTTTTTTCTTACAGGAACTTACAGTTATGAGACACTGGAAATTTTAATGATACTTTCAGCTTTTAAAATGTTTGAATTTTTAAAAGACCATGCAACTTCAAAAGTTATCTTATTTTTATATTGTGATATTAAAATGTGATATTGAGAATAAACAAGAAAGGTTATAATTCAGTAGTGATGTGATTGTCAAGTTGACAAGGAATTGGTTGCTCTGGTTAGTTTTTGTCAACTTGACACAAATTTGAGTTACCCAAGGAAAGGGAGCTTCAATGAAGAAAATTCCCCTACTAGACTGGTGTGTGGCTATGCTTGCAGGGGCATTTTCTTGATTGATGGTTGATCTGGGAAGGTGCAGACTACTGTGGGTGGTGCCAACCCAGGGAAGGTGGTCCTGAGTTGTATAGGAAAATAGACTGAGCAAGCCATGAGGAACAAGCAGTAGTCCTTGTGTATGCTAATTAAACCCTTTCCTCTCTGAAGTTGCTTTTGATCAAAATAAAAAGCAAACTATGACAGAGAGTGACCAGTGCTCCCTGTTCAGGCTTTAAAGAGTCAGATAAACTATCTGCTCAAAGTGTATGACACTGGCCACGTTCTATACACACTCTAAGTCTCACCTCACTCCTTTGTAAAGCCCTATTAGAGTTCTCTAGTTGTCTAGAGTTCTATACATAGATGAGAGACAAGTAAAAGCTTTCTTTTTCCATTTTCTTATATAGACTTCCAACAGAAGGTATAGCCCAGATTAGACCTGGATTTAAGATCTGGATTAAAGGTGTGACTTCATACCTCAAAGACCCAGATTACAAATACATCTTCCCACTTCAAATTAAGCATAAATTTCTAACAGATGTGCCCTCTATTTTGAGATGTTAGTTAATTCCAGATGTAGTTAAGTTGACAACCAAGAATAGCCATCACACTCTATTTCACAGGGTTGTGTTAACACAACAGAAAAGAAGAGCCCAGAACAGAGCTAAAAGGGGAATGAGATTATTTCAATGTCCCTCTACCTTCTCAGACTGTAAAACAAAAAGGGAAACTATTATTTTTCTTTATGAAAATGGCTTCCCTCAGCCAAGTGTGGTGGCACACACCTGTAATTGTAACCCTTGGAAGGACAGGAAGACTGAGTTTGAGGTCTGCCTGGAATATTATCCAGACCTTGTTTCAAAGCATAAAAAGAATAAGGAGCAGGAGCAGGGAGGAAGAAAATGATTCCTCAAAGAGAATGCTTTTCATACCCACACATGGTCCCAATTTATTCCAGAACACCCAAATTTGGAAGACTCCCTACTCTAAAGTGATTCCTGAAAGGCACTGAATAGACAGGAATTTGAACTGTCTGACTTTCTCTCTTATTCTCTCAGTCTCATTCTCTCTCTCTCCTTCTCTTTCCCTGTCTGTCTGTCTGTCTGTTTTTGCCTCCCCTCTTCCTTTTTTACTTATTTATTTTTGCAATAGTGTTTGTTTATGATGTTGGTCTTATTAACTTACTACATAAGACAGGCTAGCATCCTTATCCTCATAGCAACTATTCTGCCCCTGTCTCCTAAGTACTGAGATATTAGATATGCATTCTGACTTCAGCAAGCCCTTGGAATGCTTAATGTGTGCCCTATCACATCCCCTGAAACCAAACAGATGTTATGCCTTCATACATACCATTTGAGGTTTTTCTGACAGTAAACTCAAGGGATAAATTTTGGGAACTAGAAGAAGCAGGCAGAATACATCATGTTCCCGTGGGACCCAGACATATAGTGTAATCTCACCCTGTCCCCAATGGAATTGGGGTTTGTATTTCGAGATCCACAGCTACTGTGGGATTAGTTACCTCCATTTCTCTTCAGAGGTGTTTTAATGGCAAAGCTGCACTATTTCCCTTAAGGAATGAATAATAATGATGTGTTGAATATGCATAACACTTTTATTCCCATAAGCACATCAAGATATATTTGATTGTAGTTCTCACATCAAGGCATCATTCCTCTTTTACAATCAGAATTTTTGTAAACTTCACTGTCTTTCTCAGGATTATGTTCACTGGGAGTGTGTCTGGGTGTTGTGATGGATATTGAACCCAAGGGTTTGCATAAGTTAACTACATGCTTGCCCATTAAGCTATAGTCCCAGTCTCTCCTCCTAGGAATTATGAAAATCTTTCAGTATTTGCCTCTGTGTCTCCTTTTCTTCTCTCACAATTTTAAGCATCATATTCACTTGAGATCCACAGTGGGGTAAGAATACCATAAAGCCCCTAGAACTTTATCAGTAATGTCCATCCACATGCCTTACAGAATTCCATGTCCATTCTTCCTCCAACTCCTTTGAGTTGATTTTGTGTCTCTTGTCTTATTTCATTAGAAAACAAATGCTCTATGTTTAATTGGCAGTAACATCACTAAAAGAAAAAAAAAAAGACTGTAGTGTGTAATTTGGTTTGAGATCAGCACAGTCTCCACTATGTGTGTATGTGTCTTTGTTTTAGTTTAACTTTTTTCATGTATTTATGTGTGAGTTTATATGTACCACAAGCATATAGGAGTCCATAGAGACTGTAAAAGGGAGGCAGAGCTCCTGACAGTGCAGTTGTGAGTTGCCATGTAGATGCTAGGAGCTAACCCTGGTCCTCTGTACCCCTACAAAAACAGTAAGTTCTCTTAACTCTCCCAAGCTCTATTTGTTCTAGTTTTTGAGGCAAAGTCTTAGCCTGGCTTCAAATTCATGGCACTTACTCTGTCTCAGCCTCTCAAGTACTGGGATTACAGGCACATATCACTTCACCCGGCTTCTTGAAAAATCTCTTTAAGACAAAACATCAGGGCTCTGGAAGTGGTTTGCTGTTAAGGCTCTGGACTGGATCAGTTACTCTTCAACATACTCAGGGCTGTCTTGCCTTTCCTGGCTTCCCTCTTTCTCTGTTCAAAGACATGTGAAACCCTCTGAAAATTGTCTACTGAAATTAAAAATGTTAATATGGAGTCAATTATTTTTCTGGGGCATAGCCCATACAGACATCATGAGTCTGCACTCTCAACACTGTGAAGACCTTGTAACCGTAAATAGGCAGACAGATACACACAGAGATAGACAGGCAGAAAAGAAAACACAGAGATACATGAACACTCACAGAGACATGAGAGTGACAGGGAGGGAGGAGAGAGGGAAGAGAAGGGGAGAGAGGAAGGGAAATGAGAGAGGGAGGGAGGGAAGGAAGGAGGGATGGAGGGAGGCAGGGAGAGAGAGAGAGAGCACCCTGCCTTTTTGATGCACACAGTCATGTTCTTGTTTGGTATAATCATGTTGTAGCCAGTGTCCTACCAGTCTGTGTCCTAGATTCAGCCTGAGCCTCAATTAAGGGAGTATGGGACAAAGACAACACTTAGTTTTTAAATGAGAAGGCCTCTGATCCAAAGTTTCCCTTACAAACTGCCCTGATCCAAACCTTTCCTTGCTCCTCTATGCCTGCTTGCTATTTCATTGTCTCCTGTTTTCCTTGCCCAATTTTAATTTGTTTTTGTACTTATTTAAAAACTAATTTTCCCCTTGAGTTGTCTTCTTCAAAAGCCTCTTTGTTTGCATTTTGCATCCTCTCTAGACCTTCCCTGGGGTCTGTCAACTGTATTTCTTCCATCTCACCACTGCTGAGGATCCTGCACAGGACCTTAAATGTAAGTATACCATCACTGAGTCGTATACCTAGCCTCTGTAGGCACCAAGCATATACTTGATGAACAGACATTACATGCGGGCAAACTGCCCATAAACATACAGAAACAAAAGAAATCTAGATATGACATTGAATACTTTTAATATTAGAACTTCGGAGGCTGAGGCAGGAGGAACAGAAGTTTGAAGCCAGCTAGTGCTACATACTGAGACTGTCTCAAAAAGAAGAGGAGAAAGAGGAGGCAGGAGGACAAAAAACAAAGAAAAAGAAGAAAAGAGGGGAAGCAGAGGGGTGAGAAGAGGAAGAGGAAAATTGAGGTTTTGGGCACTGGCTTTTCCTTCTACAGAATAAGAGTGACATTTTACTGATATTAAACAATCTCTTAAGATTGATTTGAAGAAAAAATATGCTTAGTGTCCTTCTAATAGTCTCAGATTGGAAAGATCTAACACGCCTATCAGCTAGTGACTAGAACTAAGAGACATATTACTGTGTTTCTATACAAAAGGTTCTGGCTACTTATGAAAAGGCATGGACTTCTGACAGACACATCACAGGTGACTCTCAAAATAATTTCTCCTAGCTGGGCTGCCTTGTCTGGCCTCAGTGAGAGAGGACGCACTTAGTCCTGCTGTGACTTGATGTGTTGGTACCCGTGGAGGGGAGGTCCCTTCTCTAAGGAGAAAAGAAAAGGGAAGGGGTAGGCGGGGTTGGAAAGAGAAGAGGGAGGAAGCTGTGATCAGAATGTAAAATAAATAATTTTTTAAAGTGTTGTATAAAAAAAAATGAATCCAGACACAAAGAGTCTACACAATGGTGCATGGAGTTCAAGCACAGACCAAACAAATCTGTATAAGAGTTGACAGGAGTGGCAAGGGAGATGGAGGCCTGAATGGATGGAGGCATGAGTACACATTGAGGGAGGAGGGGAACAGTCACCTCTATTAGTGTATGTTCACCTCTATCAAAACTCACTGAATTGTATTCTGGAGATCTGTGCATTTTGGTCTGAAAATTTTGAAAGAATTCACTTTGAAAGAAACCAGTTAAAAGAATGAGAAACAAGATATTGTTAACTCAACAGTAGCAGTTATAGAACACAATTATGTCATGTCAAATTTCAGTAGAATAGCGAGTTCTGCGGATTAGGTTGAGTACAGAGGCAGGGGTGGGAAAACAGGGGTGGATTTGACCAGTATATAAATGTACAAAGCATTGTGCTAAACTCCATTTATACATACAGTTCATATGTGTAATTATACATACAGTTTATATGTGTTAATTACATTTAATTAGCTTGGTATGATGGTTTATGCCTATAATGTGAATATTTGGGATTCTGAGGTTGAAGGATACCACAAGTTGTAGACCACCCTGGGCTAACCAGCTAGACTCTATCTCGAAAACAACACAAAAATTAAGATAAAGAGCTTTAATAAGCAAAAAATCAAAAATACAGACTTTTGTTTCAGAAGGCTTTAATAACGTGGGGAAAATGTTTACCCATGGGAAAGGCAGGGCACAAAATCACACATAAGAATGGCCTCATTTTTATGGAAAACATTTGCAAAATTATAATAATGAAAATTCAATTTCTGACCAAAACAACAGCAAAAGAATGACCCAATTTTTCATAGGGAAATTTTACATAGCATATGCATAGGAAAAGATGGGGGAGCTAAAGAAATAAATAAAAAGACATTGCCAGATCTTTTATTGTTCTCATATAGGTGAATTTTCTTTCCCTAATGTTTGGTTCTGAAACTTATGGGTAGTAGAACTTTTTAAAGGGGCATCATTCTTTCAGATATGATAGAAAAAAGCATAGCTATTTGTGGCCCACCCACAGTCTTTCTTGCTCTGGGTTGCATAGAAAGTGACTGGAACATGCAGCCTGGAGCTTGTTTGATTTCTACATGTCCCCTGCACAAGTGACCAGACCCCTTAAAGGAGTCCTTCAGTGGGATGACCTGCCTTGCTACCATTTCTTTGTCTTTTAAACCCGATGTTTAATCACGATAGCCAAACCATGCCCACAGAATTTTCTATCTAGCTTTTTTTTCCATTGAGAAGAACATATGTAGTCTAGGCTGATCTCATACTTACTATGTAGCCATGATTCATAACCTTGGATTCTGAGTCTTCCTGCTTCTACCTGAATGCTGAAATTAGAAATGCATCACCACTCCTGGTCTTATGTGGTGCTGAGGATTGAAACTAGGGCTTGATGCATGCTAGGTAACCACTTTATCAATCGAACTGTTTCCCCAAAGCCACTAAGTCATATTTCCAAGCCATTTCAAAAAATATTGAATAACTATGGAAGACATGGGAACCCTGTATGATACAGCCAATATGGCCTTGTTATTTTCAATAACGACTGATGAAAATAGTTTGTCCTCCTCGTCTTCTTTCTCCTCCTCTTCCTCCTCCCTTTCTTCTTCTTCCTCCTTTCCTCCTTCCCAAATCAATATTAGCTGAAGAAAGTAAAAGAACCTATAGGAGAGTCTGGGCAAGGTGATACACACCTGGAAATTCTAGCACTTGAGGTCCTGAGGCAGAAACATTGCAAGTTCAAGGGCCACCTGGGTTACACAGTGAGTTCTGGGCCAGCTTTGTGTACAGAGACAGGCCCTGGAATGAATTAAAATTAAAAACAGAGAGACTAGGCAACAAGGTTCTCTTCACAAAACAAACCAAAACTAAAACCAGGGTTTCACTTGTTTTTCAAGGCTGACAATCAAGTCCAGGGCCTTGCTCTAGGCAAACACTGAAACAGGGAACTATACTCTACCCTCCTCTTCATAAGGTTTTAATACATGCTAACCAAGTAGAAAGTAAACATTAAATTTAATTAAAAATTTTAAAAACTTGTTAGGACTGACCACATCCTGCCAGTCTGTCCTCAATTTAACGATGAGTGGATGTTTAGGAGACAATAACTTCTAATATTTATGGTGATAGGAGAATGCTTCATTTTCTTTAGTTTTTATTGGTCATTTTGTTTATTTGTGTGTGAGTGTGTGTGTGTGTGTGTGTGTGTGTGTGTGTGTGTGTGTGTGTGTGCTTATGGGTGTGTGTACATGAGTTTATGTGTGCCAGGTGTGTAGGTGCCTCTGGATGCCAGAAGACAGTGTCCAATTTGTAGAGCTTGAGTTATAGATGACTGTTAGCCACCTGATGTGGCTGTGGGGAACAGAGCCCACATTCTTGTCAAGAGCAGTATGTACTTTTAAATGCTGATTTTGACCTATTTAAACAAGTGTTAGGGTGCACACTGTTTGAAGCTTGATCTGCTTTCCATCATGGTAATGACTTTCCAACTCTTAAGTCATATTGTGTCTTATTTCTGTTACCTGTTGCTAGAAACAATCTAAATGATATAGGTATTCCTAATCCATGGGTTCTGTATCATTGTTTATTCCAGTGTATGTGTAATTATTTTGCTATACTTCTTGGCAATGAAGAATTCTCAAAACATATCACATATAGTTATATTTAGTAATAGAGTGAGATTTCAATAAGACCAGGCAACAAACTAAATTCATAACATGTGGTAAAATCTGCCAAATGGGTCAACCATGTTATTGACAGGCTACTATGCATGAAGCATCTGATAATTGGAGTGCAGCAGACTCTAATTCTGTCCCTTTAAATTATATTTAAGGAAAGAAATCTGTAGTTATGCATATATTCATTACAAACTCCTGCAGAAATATTTGGCTCATAGCTATGAGTTAAATGGTATGACATTTCCATGAGAAAAATTAATTACTTGAACATGTGTTGTATAAAATATGTCAAATTGTTTATTTGGATGCTGTAGATTGCATATTCAGGTATTTTTAACCAGAGGAAATACATAATAAATAAACATGATCTGCATACTTTATACATTGTAAATGCCATGTTATGCCCAAGGGCTTTATAACAAATGAACAATGTTTCTATTTTATTTTTTTTCTGAATAGGAGAGGCATCTAGATTATCATAAGATCACAGTTCCAAAGAGGGAGTCACTTCACAACAAATTTTTCCTGCATTTGGAGGTTGCTCTGATTGACAATTTATCTATTTAAAGATCGTACATCCGACTAATAGCTCTGTGTAAAGAATGGGCAGATTTGTTGTCTCCTTTAGTTTGGGATTTGGCTGCATAAGCTGTGTAGAAATACCGAGATTTGTGATACAGAGTACCCACATTCTCATGCAATTTCTGGTTGCAACACGTTTGAGAGGAGGAATCTATATAAAGATCTCGAAGTGGCAGGTTGTAATAACTGCCACTCAAGGTAGACTTATAATACTATGATGAATGATGGTGAACAATAGCTACCTCAAGAAAAAAATTGTAAGGTCAGATAGAGACACAAATAAAAATGAAATACCTATTTTTTTTTTTTTAGTGGTAGTGTTTTGTTTTGGGGAGGGTTGTTTTAGTTTTTTAGGGTCTTTTGTTTTGTTTTTTACAAGCCAAACAATGGAAAGAGATGGAACTTACCAGCCTTTTCCTAACATTTCAGGAGAAACTGATATCCAGGTAGCCACAAAGTGGAATCTTTTTTATATTAACACAGGAACAGGATAGGGACACTGGGACATGAATCACCTATTATATCAAATTTCTTTCTTTGGTCTTAAGCAACAAGATTGATCCTATAATTATATAGGCTTGCTTAATGGGAATGTCTCTGTAAAAATTCTCATTCACAAAATATTTTCCCTTTAAGTCCTAAAATCTGGAAATGGCTTCATTTAATCTCTCATCTCTTTACATTGTGATACAGTCATTGTTTAGGCTGGCAGTCTTATTTTTGCCTTTTATTTTCTCCAAACACAGTTAGATGGAGATTATATTCTCTCTCCCCCCCCCCCTCTCTCTCTCTCTCTCTCTCTCTCTCAGACACAGAGCTGCATTCCTTTGCTCTGCTTCAATCTCTGCAAAGTGTGGGTCCATTTTCAATAATTGCAGTGGCTGTAACAACTGTGCAGGAGTAATAGTTTCAAAGGCTGTGAATGCCATACAGACATGGGCACAGTCTATGATATGAGGGTCACAGTATTGTTTATGCTAACTTTTTTCAGAAAAGATCTGGCCCTGAAACCAGATGTACCTGGAACTCAACACCCTCCCTACCCCAACTTTCCAAATGATCATACCACACCCTACTTACAATATTTTAAATATATATATAAAGGATAAAGAGGAGGGAAATGGAAAGCATATAAAAATGTACTAGTCATTCTTCGATTATTTAGTTTAAAAATAAAATACTAAGAGTTTGGATAAATATTTTTAAACTTTAACAATTACTAGGATCTGTGAGCTTCTGTCTCCCCAAATCATTAGTTGAGATTCTAATCCTTAAGCTGGTGGTGTTCCAGATTGTTAGAAAATTAGCTCATATGCTCACTGGGTATTGGTGCCGATATTAAAGAGACCTAAGGGAACTTGTTTGCTTCTTCACTATGTGAGGACACCAAAATCACTGAGAAACAGGAAACAGGTCTTCATGGGCCATGGAATCCATTGACACCTTGGACTTAAGACTTTTCAGTTTCCAGAACTATTAGAAATTAAATTCTATTCCTTAAAAACTACACAGTCTATAATGTTTTGTAATAACATTTCAAGGACCAAGACAACAATGTTATTTAAATTCACTAAAATATTTTATGCATTAAATAGTGTTTCTGCTTATGCACAAAAATATTAAATGACATAATCCATACAGTTTTAGATTTTTTAAAAAGCTGGGTTTCATAGTACATTCCTGTAATCCAGATACCTAGAACTGGAGGTGAGAGAATCAGGAATTCAACCCCATCTGTGACTACATAGACAATCAGATACCATCCTCAGCTCCATAGACTACACCTTAGGGAGCAACAAAATGTAAAATGATAAAACGCAACATAAAAGCAAATACAAAACTCCAACTGATAACATAAGCTAGGCTTAACCCATCTAGTAGTTTATTTCTTCTATTTGGAATAACTGCTGTAGCCTTGCTCATTTCTAACCTGCGGTCTCATTTTAGGAATTTACAATATCATAATAATAGAAGTGAAAATAGTACCCAAGGATAGACTCAGTCGTGCACACTTGTAATCTTACCACTTTGAAGGAGGACATCAAGTTCCAATCTAGCCTGGACTATACAGTGAGATCCTATCTTTAAAGGATAAGGAAGGGAAGAGAGCAAAATAACAGAATATCGGCAAAAATAATAAAATGTGTCTAGATCAACTCTGATAACTGTGACCTACCATAAACTTAACCTGCAGGTCAACTCATTCCCTAAAATCTTCATATATAAGAGTTCTCCAAACTGATCCTCCTGTAGCTATAACATTTATGAAAAGGGCAAGTAATAATATTGTGCCAATATTAACATATTACAAGGTAGGGGTAACCAGAGTTTTATGCAGACATAAACACGTACTATATGATACAGAAGCTGGGAAGCACATGTGGTTCTGAGCACTGGAAACACAGATTGAATAAATTAGGGTGTGCCATAAGCAGAACATATACCACATTTATAACACCTCTTCTGAAAAAGATAAACTACCTTGGTAATATTTTTATTCTGATTGTGTGTTAAAGTGATAGTAATTTATAGTTACTGAATTATTGAGCTTATTAAAAATTAAGTTCATAAGGAGTGGTGCAGAAGAAAAGGAATTCTGTTTTGGAAAAATGACATTCTTTCTATTGGTTAGTGCTGCCCTAGATTGACAAAATATTGTGAGGCAAAGACTATTTTATTATTGACATTTAAAATTGCCAGTGCAAGACAAAAATTAAAAAATGGACAGATAAAGGCTAGAGAGATAGATGACTCAGCAGATGAAAGCAAGTACTGTTCTTCCAAAAGGCCAGAATCATGTTCTCAACACCCATGTTGGGAAGCTCACAACCATCTATATCTCCAGTTCCCAGGGACCCAATATCCATTTTTGGCCTCTGAGGACAAAATGATATTGCAATTTTGTTTTGGCTCATGGTCTTGGAGACTGAAAAGTTTGTGCCAGGACAACAATATCTGGCACAGTCTTTATGCTATGTTTCAACATGGTAGATGACTCAGATAGTTACATTTGTTTATGAGAGTACCAATGGTCAGTGAAGAAGTAGCCAAATAGCTCCTAAAGTTTTCACTGGCTGTCACGTCTAGGATCAAACTTTCAGCATATGAATGTCTCGGGGACAAACTACGTCCAAAACCTCAGTGGCCACTAAACCAAACCCTTCTCATTCATTCTTCTGAAGCATCTTCATCTTGTCCATAGACTATGAGATGGGCCTTCCAATTTTTCTTATTGTGTTTTCTTAGCTTTGTTCTCCAGTGGGCCATGTTTTCCAGTGTCCTTGCTCTCCCTTCCAGACTCCCAATATTATTTTCTTCTCTCCCAAAGTTTTAACCAACTTCATAAGAATCTTTTTTTTCAGTTCAAGACTTCTCCCTCAACAGCCCTCAGCTCAGATTCTAGCTTTAAGGAATCACAACTCTCGCATTCCCATCACCATTTTCATATCGTCATAGAGGCAAGTCTGGTTTGTGGATGATCACCATGTTAAAATGTTATTACAATGTATATTTCATCCACCAGTGAGCCAAGAAATTTGCAACACTATTCACAATAATGAATATTCACAAATATTCACAAAGTGGAAACAATCCCAAGATCCATTGACTGATAGCTAAAATGCAGCATAATCATACAATGCAATATTGTTTGGGAATGAAAAAAATAAGCAATGATTTATGCTGCACATAGAATAAGCTGAAACAAAACTTTTCTTAAGTCATTTTTAAAAGGTATTTTGATATAGTAATGATGGAAATAACCAATATGACCTGAAAGTATGATGTCATAGGTGACTACTAAAAGAAAATTAAGATCCAGTGTGTCACTGCAATTTCTACTTTTTTATTGCTGTGATAAAATACCAGAAGCAAGGCTCTTTATAGAGGAAAAGGTTTATTTGGCTTACATTTCTAGAATGATAAGACTCCAACATTTTAAGGGGTAAATAGCAGCAATTGGCAGGCAAGGTGGCAGAAGTGAGAAGCAGAGGGCTCACATCTTGATCCACAAGCAGAAGGCAGAAAGAACGAAAAAGAAATCTTTTGAGAGTCTTTAGGTTCTCAAAGCCCACTCCCAGTGGCATTTTCTCCAGCAAGGCCATACCTCCTGAACCTTCCCAAATACAACAATCAATTGAGGACCAACTGTTCAAATGACCAAGACAATGGAATACATTCTCATTCAAACCATTGTGATCATAAGTACTGAAAATATTCAGGGTACAACTGATAATCATCATCCTATGCAAAGAGAAACCAACTTCAATAAAAAAAGGTCACTAACAGAAGTCAGCAATAAGATATTAACAAATAATCGAATTATCTGACAAGGATATTAAAGGAACAGGAATAAAAATGTACTTCAAGGAACAATTATGAAGATAATAGAAACACACTGAAAAAAATACAGAAGTCTAAGTAATGAAACAGAAAGTTCCAGTAAGTAATTAGAAGACAGAAAGTAGCAGGTGGAGACTTAAGAACTGGAAAATATGGCTCTCTGCTCCTCCCTGTCCCACAGACAGCCATATCTTCTCATGCAGTGCCAGCTTTGTCCCTTAGACAATATGGTGATCCCTGTTACTCAAGGAAAAAAAAATCTCTTAAATGAAGAGGATGATTTTTTTCCCATAGGAATTTTCTTTTTTTAATTGGATATATTTTATTTATATTTTAAATGTTATTCCTTTGCCCAGATTCTTCTCTATATGTCCTATCCCATCACCCCTCCCCCTGCTTCTATGAGGGTGTTTACCTACCCACCCCTTCCCATCTCCCCACCCTGACATTCCCCTACACTGCAGCATCAAGCCCTGGCAGTACCAAGGGCTGAGGAGGAGGATTCTTAAACCCTGCCATTCTTACAACTAATTGTAAGGTGTTACCCACTTTAGCAATCAGATATAAGATCTTCCTTCTTCCTCTAATTGGGAGTAGTCTAAATCTCCTAGCAATGCAGGGTTTCTTCTCTTAGACCCCTTTTCCTTTCAATTAAAGCCTTTTAAAATCCTCCTTTATACAATATTTTTATTGATTGAGAATGTCATACATGTACATAATATATTTCAATCACATTCAGTTCCTACTTCTCCAGATTTCTGGGAGAATCATTATGCCCACTGTAGAGTAGCACCCTGAAAACTATTGCATGCGTGCAAGTTTATAAGATCATAGGCTTTTTATGGCCTTTTCAAATATCCTTAATGCTAGTCATTGCTTTCTCACCCCCCTTGCTCTTTCCCCTTCCATGCCCTCCCCAATTATCCCTTCCCCACTATTCTCTCTTTCCCCTTAATATCTTGGGGTGTTTGTTTTATTTGTTTGTTTGTTTGCTGCTTGATACAATATCTCTGCTGCCAAGCTGACTGTTGACTCCTTCTGCTGCTGCTTCTCAAATTCTGACATAAGAGAGATTGACTTTCAATTAAAGATTTGCCTGGACAGTTTACCCTTTTTTAGCTCAATTCAATTTCTATTATTACTGAGACAAAAGTTGCCTCTTATCTGATACCAGCACACTTAAAAGCAAAAGGCACACTTCCAAAGAACAAAGACTCAACATTTACAAAACTAGGTTTTGTTTAACGAAAGTAAAATCGAATGCATCAAACTTTGTGAGATGTTAAACTAGTGCTAAGGAGGAAAATGTTAGATTATAATTGTTACTTGCATCAAAAGGAGGAAACGTCTCAAATCAGTCACGTAATCTTTAAAAACCTATGCATGGATTGAGGATGTGATATAGTGGTCCAAGATTTGCCTATCATTAGAGAGTTCTGGTTTCAGACCTGATAAATAAAGAAGACATGAAGACAACAGATGCCGTATGGTGTGCATACCTGTATGCCTGTAATCCCTCTACTATGGAGGCTGAATATGTGATTAGCATGAGCTGCCCAGTGAGAGCCTGACCCAAGTATTTTTTAAAAAGAATATTAATAAGAAAGGCAAAATAAACTAGAAAACCCAATATATAAATGAAAACAAAAACCAATGGAATTTCAAACAGAAAAACAATGGAAAACAATCAACAAGGTGAAGCTGGTTCTTTGAAGTGGAATCACAGATTCCTAGCAAGGCATACACATACTAACACAACAAAACGGCACAGATTACTAATACCACACAGGATATCACTACAGTCCCTGCAGATATTAAAGGAATAAAAAAGGCATAATGTGGCCAACTCTACACACATTCATTTGATCAAGTAATTGAAAGAGGCCAATTTCTTTAAAAGCACATGTTATAACAGCTTAACCAATATGAAATAGATAATTAGAATGGTCCTTTAACTATCAGAGAAATTGAATTGGTAACTTTAAAAATCTCAAGAAAGTAATCCCCAAGCCCATGTGAATTCTATCAAACATTAATTTCAGGAAAAATTCATTAAACATCTTTAAAAAGTAGTACTAAGAAATCTACTCCCCCCTCCAAAAAAATTCCAAAATAGAGAATAGAGACCATTTCCCAACTTAGGGGTTTCGCTCGAACTAGTAATTTAGCTGAGAACTTTGTTCATGCTGTATAAGTACTCTATCACTGGGATAAATCCATAACTTCAGTTTAATATATTTTTTACTTTTATTTTTAAGTGTTTGTGTGCATGTACAATGCATACATGTAGGAATCAGATGACAACTTACAGAAGTCAATTATCTTCTCCCACTATGTAGGTTCTTGTAGTATCAAAGTCAGGTTGTTAGTCTGAGAAGTAAGACCTTTACCCAGTGGGACATCTTGCCAACCCCCTAGTCCTCCATTTTCTTTTAATTTGAGACATACTTCCACTAAGTTTTCCAGACTGGGCTTGAACTTCTATCTGTATCACACACACACACACACACACACACACACACACACACACACACACACACACACACAGGATAGCGTACATTTCCATATACCCATATAGTGTATAGTCACTGAAAATCAAGTTAAAGGGCTGAGGGAGCAGGTACCATCCTATGCTACAGGCAACATCATGTGAGCAGTGGCATCTATATCAAGGACAAATTGACCCTACCTATGTATGTCCCAGAAATGGCATTCCACAGCCTTACAACCCTACCAGGAATTAACCATTTCTATATGTGGTTGCCTCTTTTTCGGGAACTGCTGCAGTTTTAAGAGATCAGTGTTGACACCAATGAAGAGCCCATGATTCTAGTACAGTATACATTGGTGTCCAACTCTAAGAAGCAGAACTGGGAGCTAGGCCTTCTTCAGACTACAGAGAATGAATATCATGAGGTGGTTTGTGAGGTGTATCATGAGGTGCACAAACGAGGTATATCATGAGAGCTGGCCCGTATCTCTGCTACTGTCTCAAAGGCCTAGAATGGTATCTGTGATGAAGCAGGCATCAATAGTTCCAAGACTGAGAAAGTGTCTTAGAGATCCACAGTGTATCTGTATTGTCTAGGTTGCCCGTGGACCTTGAATGAAATGTGATCAAAGGAATAACCTAGAATTTGCTTCATGCTAGCCAAAGCTGGTTCTCTCAGAAAGTTAGCTCTTTTTCCCATCCCAGGCATGAGTGTGCATCAAATCATCATCCTATTCTAAGGCCAAGATTTACATTATGCAAACAATGCAATCTGGATCTACCAGACCCTCCTTCTAGTGTAGCAGAGTACTACACTGTACTACTTCCTGAATTCCAGTTGTTCATGTCTGTCCCCATCAGCTTTGGAAGTGAACAGAAGACCAACTTCATCAGTAAGATCTCAGGCAACATGTGTTTGTAAAGGTTGATGAGGAAGGCTGGCTTCTGCATCATGTGCCAATGAGTGCAAAACCTAAGCCATGGCACAAACACATTGAAACTATACTTAAACTAGGATATCCACACTGTTGCTCCAGCAATCCCCAGTTGGCTGGTAAGAGTTTTGAGGTATAAACATGCCAGAAATTCCTCTAAGGCTCAAGTAGGCGTCATACTTTCTTATGACCATCTATATAAAGGATATAGGCCAGCTTGCCCTCACTTTTTCTGGCAAGTTCACTTCTTTGCCTGAATTAAAGCCTTGTGAACTGAAAACAAACCCTTGTGAATGAATTCTTGGACTTTTCATTGATAAAAGCCATTGTTGGATTGGCTTAACCACAGCCTGTAAGCCACTTTAATAAACACAGTCAAATATATTCATTCTATCAGTTTTGTTCTTCTAGAGACCTGTAACTGATATATGAAGCCTGGTTATGCTATCTCTGGCTTTGCCTTTGACTCAGAGGCAGAGCTGAAGGTGAATGAGGAGCTTAAATAAGATAGAGATTTGGGGGTACCGAGAGGCCTAGCTAGTCCCATGAGTTTTCATCTGACTCTACCTCGAAACATACTACTTAAAAGGGTCTTCAGAGGATGTAGCCCTGGAGGAGGAGATCATCTATGACCATAAACACTTTAGGTAATATGTGGAGGATATCCCAGAAACTAGTGACCCCTCTGAACATAACAACTAATCAGAGCATTTCTTGCAGTTCCTTCTTAGAACTACAAAATCAGTCCCCCTCCCAAATCTTTGTTGTTTCTATAGCTCAGGGCAGCCAAGAATTCCCAGAAGAATCATTCCTAAGCCTCCTTTGCATTGCCCATCAGGAGGCATCAGAGCACTCCTACCTGGTCCAAGAAAAGTGGCAAAGCAAATTACAGTATCCACTGCATTTCCAAGGCTGAGTTGAATTCCTGTACTCAGGTAAAGCCATTAATCCTGCCCAAATGATTCCTTAACTATGTCAAACCACAGAATAAAGAATAGGTAGACATTGGTCTTTTCTCTTTCAGTGTGGAGAAATCAAACCCAGGGGCTTGGTGAGCATTAACTTTTTACAGCACCTACTAAGACATACAAGTCAACTTCTGGAGGATTTCAATGGTTTTAAGGGATTCAGAACTCAGTCTTCCAGGGCTTCATGAATCTTGAATAGGAATCTAAGAGAGGTTCATCTTACTTCATCACCTTTGAGATTATCATTCTACTTATGTTTCACCAAGAAAGAATGAGAAAAACATTTACATCTTATATGATGTATAGGACCTACAAAGAGGTTCTGGACATATATTAGCATCCTTGCAGTGCAAAGCAATGTATGCTGGAGGAGCTGAACAAGTGATAGGCTATGAAATTAATGTTCCTCCTATTACTACTTCTTGTGCAGCAAGAATGAAGCACTTGGTCATTTGGGCAAAGAAGCAGATTTAGTAACTGTTAAGAGGGCAACTAATATGGCTGAAAAGGATTAAGAAGCAGGTAAAAGAGCTAGATACCAGCCACCAGAACAGGAGTATTTTTCTGTCCATGCTTGGCAAGACCCTAGGTGATGCAACAGGGACAATAAGAAATGGTGGCATTCATGATAGTGTCAGTGTTATTGTGCAGATCTCCACAATGATAACAATCTGTCCTATGCTCTGGAGAGAGGAATGAATTGCTCACAGCTACCTATGGCCTCCAAAGCATTCATCTGAATTCTTCATTCAGCATTTATTGCTTGATGGTTTCTGAGACCTGCAGTCCACCAGTCAGGTTCAGAGTCACCATTGTTCATACAGTGCAATGGAACCTGTCTTCTCTGTGTTCCTCAAGCCCAGGGAAGAACATGAAAAGGCAGATGTCTTTGTATGGCCTCCAAAGAGATAAAATAAGCTTCCAGAGATATGCCCATAAAAATAATCCCATGCCCTACTGTGCAGAAGGAAGCAGAACACATTACATTTACATAGTTATAAGGACAAGCAGTTTTCTAGTTAACTAGAATTAGGGATGGGAGGTGGTGTAGGAAGGGTTGATGTGACTATTAAAAAGTAGCAGGAAAGAGATCTTTGCAGGGATGGAATCATTATTCTTGTGATTTGAGTTACATATATTAATAATGTGACAAAATTGTATATATGTACATTGCATCAACATTATTTTCCTCGATATTGTGCCATGGTAACAATAGTGGTTTGAATATGTTTGGCTCCATAAACTCATGTGCTTTGAGATCCTATTTTTCTGTTACTTGAAGTGTGGAACACAGTCTCTTCCTGATGTTTTCAGGTCAAGATGTAAAACTCTCAGCTCCTTTTCCAGAATCATGTCTGCCTGGATGCTGCAATGCTTTCCTCCATGATAATAATGGATGGAACCTCTGACACTAAGACAGCCACAACTAGATGTTTGCTTTTTATAAGAGTTACCTTAGTTGTGGTGTCTCTTCACAGCAATAGAAACCCTAATTAAGACAGTTATCTAAGATGTAGCCATGGGAGAAACTGAGTTGATTAAAGGGACATAGAAATTCACTATGTTAGTTTCCCAACTGTCTACAAATCTTCAGTTGTAATGTCAAAAGTTTTAAAATTGTGAAATGAGCTGAAATGAAAAATTATGAGCTAAAATTAGAACTTAAGAACTTAGGTAAAGAAAATACAGACTAACTCCAAAGAGTGTAGAAGAATGGAAATAATAAAGTTAAATAATAAAATACAGACAACAGAGCACATAAAAAAGCCAAGAATAAATTTAATATAAGATACTATGGTAGGGCATACATACATACATACATACATACATACATACATACATACATACATAATGACAGACTCTTGCAGTTCTAGCACTCAAGAGAGATGGAGACAGAAAGACAGAAGGTTCAAAATGTTTCTTAGCTACCTAATTTGAGGCCATCGTGACCTGCATGAGATCTTGCCACAAAACAAAACAGGCAAACAAAAAACAGATAATTCTATGAAAATTATAATGTCAAAAAATGATAAAAACTCAAGAGCAAAATGTGGAGGAATTATAGCCAATCTAAACTGACTAAAAAATAGAAAATTTGGGTAGTCCTATAAGCGCCTAGGGAATAAATAACTATATGAACATATTGGGCCCAGATGGTTTGTATAGTTTCACTAAACATTCAAAGAAGAAATCCTTTCAATGGTGTAAAAATTTGTTCAGGTATTAGAAGTAGTGTTTTCCAAGTATGGAAAAGTTAGCAAAACCGTATCGAGAAGAAACAGATGAGATATGTGTAAGAATAGGGCTAGGGTGGGGCTCAGTGCTTGTCTAGAATGTACCAAGTACTGGCTTACATTCCTATCACTGAAAAATAATGCACCGTTTCTATTCATTGATAAAGGCAGAAAAATGTAATAAAAGCATTTGTTACAATTTATTCTCTGTTGGAATAAAATTACCTAAAAATATAGGAAGAAAAGATGACATAATAAAAGTTATTTACCAGGCATAGAACCAGTATAGTGCTATATGGTAAAGAAGATCAAGAGTAGCTTGGGCCCTCCTGGAAACGAGTAATAGCAAAGTTAAAGGGGTCCTGTTCAAGTCTTTAAAATTCTCACTGATTAAAGCACTATGATGTTGCTTCAATCACAGATAAAGGAGCCAACTGGCAGCCAATCAAAACACCAAACAGTTGATATATGACAGAGGCTTCATTACAAATTAGCAATAATTTTCACATTCAAAAATGGATTTTTTTCTTTGTACCACTGAAAAATTAAGTCACTTTCATTTTTACATAGAAGTAACATACACACTGAGCAAGTAATAGTTAGGACTGCACAAACACACATGCAAGAACATGCATGTAATCACAATTAATAAAAGAAAAGTCCATGAGTTTTGAAGAGTAGTAGGGAGGGGCATATGGAAGGGTTTGGAAGGATAAAGGAGGTAAAAGACATGTAATTATATTATAAACTCAAAAATACTTTTAAAAAGAATTTGAATATAAAGCACAAAATTTTAGCATATTTAGAAACTATGAAAGAGCATCCAATGGTGTTGAAACCAATCAACAGAAAAGGGTTATAATCAAGTCCTTATGCAGTTGAATAATTAAGGCACTATATGTTTTTCAGATCTTCCTTTTAGAAAGAATCGGTGGTGCCCGCTGCTTCTGCAAGTCTACCCTAAGACTTCAGAGACTGCCTGAGTTACATAGAATGGCTTTATCCAAGCCCACTTTCTTTGCTTCTCTGTCCATGTGTAATCACTAGTCCAACTTGGGACAATGTCGAATGCTCTGATGTTGTGTTTTATTTGTTTGTGATACTGTGGGTTACCAACTGGCCTTTCTCATCTTATGATCAATGTAAACTTCCTCACATCCTGGTAACCTCAGAGCTATCAGTTTTCAAGGTACTAAAGGCAAAAGCTCTAGATCTCACATTTAGTATCCTTACAAGTTTCTAGCTTCGTTTCTACTACATAATAGTAGTTAATGTAAATCCTAACACCAAGCCAACCCAGGGGGAAGAAAAAGAGTTTCATTTCTTGATGAGGGCATAACAAGGCCACATTGCAGAGAATTTGTTGTATGAAGACTCTCTTATGAGCTACACCTGTCAATAAAAAAGACTCTGGCCTATGAGCTGAGGCAGGAAATAGAAGGTGGGACACTGGAAGGTAGAGGATTTGGACAAATAAATAATAAAAGGAGATTCATAGATTACAGTGTGACACTGGGAAAGACAGTAGTTAAATGTCAGAGACCACCCAAACAATGAAAGGGACACCATTTCTATACTAAGAATTTTTTGTTGTCATTCTATCAGCCTTGTTGGAAAAGTCTGTTTACTTGTAAGCCTCTTAAACTTCCATCCAGCATCTTCAAGAGTCACTCAGAATCTAAGGTGACATAAATACTACTGTAGTCATTCCATTCTCTGTGGGAAAACCAGCATGAAGTCTAAATACATATTTTCTCGAAAACTAGGTACATGCATGTGGAACCATTCAAGTCATTTACTGGGATGAAAAATAACAAATGGAATGAACTATACTTCAACAGAAAACACTTCTCTAAGAGAGAGTGCAGGGACTGAATGAGATCCACTTAGGGCTCACTTCCTCCTGAAAACCTCAGCTCAGTATGCAGCAGACTAGTATGTGGGTGTACTGGAATATATTGTGTGAGTAATAGCAGATTTTACAGATCTATCCAGATGTGAAAGTCAATGACAGGAGGTTGATTTCTGAAACTTTTAGGTTGTCTTAGGTAAAAGCATCTACAGTAAGCAGATATTGTAATGTCCCTTCTGGAAATAGTTTCCTACACCAAAGGTAGAATGCCCTAGGTATGTTGAGCAATTATATTATAGCTGTAGAATTGTAGACTATAAAGAATTTTGTTCATCCCATAGGGTTGAAGACCCTTTCAGCTCCATCTGTTCTTTCTCTAGCTCCTTCATTTGGGTCCTCGTGACTGTGGGAAAGGGATAACATCTGAAATGTAAATGCAGAAAATTTCCAATAAAAGAAAAAAAAAAGAATTAAAACTTCTCCCCCAAACTACAGGTGAAAATTTCCTCAGGCCCTAGCACCAAAGGAGGAGCCTTCCCTCAAGAAGATACTGATCATTTACCTCCCAGAAAATTTACATGTGCTAATTGCCCAATATCCGTTTCATATTGTCTATAAATTGAAACAGTGTTATAGGCAAGGTACACAGAAATTTAAATTTTACCACACCTGCAAATAGACACATTTTCATTTACCACTTCCTCCCTGCCTCCCATTTTTTAAATAGTAAAACTGTAAATGGCAAGCTTCAAATTCTAGTGACAACTTGTGATCTTGTGACCCATATGACTCCCTAGTCTTCACATACTGCCCCAATTTTGTGGGAACTGAATAAAAGCCGTCCCTCTCAGACAACAGCTCTTTGAGCCAATCTGCTCTAAGCTCTAGTCGTTTCCACTTGGATTATTGTAGTAAGGGCCTAACTGGTCTATCTACTCATGCCCTTTTTTGCCTTGCATCCTTAAGAAACAGAAGCAGAGGCACCCCCAAAAAAGTCAGTCCACAGACATTCTATTAATTACCAGTCTCATACTCTAAGGAAAAGTGTTCACTGAGACTATCAAAGCACTCAGTATGAACATTGCATGAATAGTGGGTGGGCACTCCCACATCCTTATGCAGGACTAGTTTCCTTTTTTACATAGTTGTAGCCTCTTAGAGCAGTCCACATCCTAAGCTCAGTCTCAATGACCATCTTCAGCTTGCCCCTGTTTGGCAATGGTGTTATCAGTTAGCTTCATACTAGGAGGCTTCGGTTGTGACATTTTTTCACGCGTGAACTCTCTTAGTTCACAAGCCTTGTGCAAAGTTGGTGTACAAACAAGATTATGTATGCATACTCTTACTTTGTGCCCCCCCAAACCTAACCCAGAACTGGAGCTTGCCATCCTAATTGCCTGCTCTCTAGACACTTCTGTGTTTGCCTGAGACATCTCATCTCTTCTCTCTACCACAGCTATCACTAACCCTACCCTACCTATCAGAAATTGATACCAAAGAATGAGGGAACCAAGATCTTGTTATACATCAAAAACATCTTTATGATCCACCAAAACGTTTTAAACTATTGGTTGGTAAATAGCAATTCAGAAAAGTAGCCTATATGTTGTTCATTTGGCAAACAGCTAGGCAAGTACAAAGAATTCAGAGAGTGTAAGCCCTACATGATAAAAGTTGAGTAAGCATACGTGATATTATAGTAGGTAGATTATGTAACTTCTTAATCAGTAGGGTGGCATACACATACACACCACTGCTGTGAATGGGAGCTATCACTCTTCCATGCATCTGGCAAACACAAACCGAATCCCCGGCTTGAGATGTTGCCTGGGGCTGGCCTCTGAAAGAATTTCAAGTCTGAAATGACAGATGAATACACAATAACAGAGTGGTATAGAAAGGCTATTTTGTAATAAAAGAATAGACTTTTTAGATATTTTATTTTTTTATGTTTATGCATGTGTGTATAGGCATGTGTGTATGAGGAGTCCAAAGATGAAGTCAGATACTATGGAACAGGTGGTTCAGAGCTTCCCAAAGTGGATGCTTGGGACCAAATTCTAATCCACTGCAGATAATTAACCACTGAGGCACATCTCCAGCCCCCAGGGTGGTCTTCTTAAAAGCATTATGGAAAATGTTACCTATTATAGGTAATAGAGATTGAACCCAAATCTAAGCATACACTCTACCACTGAGCTGCCCTTAACCCTAGAGCCATCTTCTCTTGTTTTGAGAAACATCTTGTAGGGAGGTAATGCCCAAAGATTCACTGTAAAGTACGTGAAAGTTTGCTCAACAAATGAAGGAAAAGCTATATTTTAATAAGAAAGGAAGTGTGAAGAAAAGATGAATATGATAAGCCTTCTATTGCTACGAAGACAGAAAAGAAAGGCAACAAAGCAGGAGAGAAGGGAAGAGCTGGAAAAAACATAAGCTGTACTGAATATGGAGATAACCTCTAAAATCTCCCTACAAGGAAAGGCTTGATAGTCACAGGAGCCCAATGAGCTAATGCTTCTCAACCTTCAGTTTCTTTCAATATCAGCCTCACTTGCAGAGAGCTACCTTACACAAAATCACACCATACTGTGGCCATCCCACATACAATAACATTTAGAGCAAGGTAAATGAGTAGTCATTTTGGCTTAATTTGAGACACCTTCAAAGAGCAATCTAGCTCTCCAATTCCCTAGAGGGGAGGCTGTCTCTCTAGGTCTCTAATGCAACTTGGCCTTTTCCTCTGCCCACTTCTATTCCCTCCTCCCTTCCACAGTCATCGATCCCAGAAAGTCTCCTTAATAACTATCTTGCACATTAACTCAGACTTAGAGCCTGTTTCCTAGGAAACCTAAACTGTGACACAGGCCATTAACACCTACTGAGAAACTTAAATGTGATGCACCATTTCCCCCCACCTCTCTATTTCTCTCTCTCTCTCTCTCTCTCTCTCTCTCTCTCTCTCTCTCTCTCTCTCTCTCTCTCTCACACACACACACACACACACACACGCACACACACACACACACACACACACACACACACAGAGAGAGAGAGAGAGAGGTTAAAAGAAAAAAAATGAACTTAGAGCTCTATTGAAATCATAAATCTGCCCTTCCACGACTATCACAGGATCACTGTGTGCCCCTTGAGAAAGAATGCTGTCCGATTACAGGTATGTCCTCCTACTTCTATTAGCAACTACCCTCAAGAGAGGCTACCTGGGCAGGAAATACATCTTTGCCCTTCAGTTTAACCCTAAAGGTGATTTCAGGGTATCTGAAGAGAAAGCCTTTGTATAGCACTTTACCCAGGGCTCAGCTGTACTCATCCACCTACTCATTTGTTCATTCAAGAATCATTTTTTGGGATGAAGATGTACCTCAGTGGCTTCATGACAGCTGTTCATGTGTGTGTGTGTGTGTGTGTGTGTGTGTGTGTGTGTGTGTGTGTGCATGCATGCAAGTTTGTAGGATTCACAAACATGTGTGAATATATGGTGCCTGTGGCTATCAAAGATGGATGTTGAATGCCCTCCTCAGTTCTTCTACATATTATTTTCTGAGTCAGAGGCTCTAACTAAACTTGGAGCTAACTGGCCAGTTCAGCTAGACTGGCTGTCTCAATCTCCTCAGGCATAGGATTATAGGCATCCACTGAACATAGCTTTTAAAACATGAGTCCTGGTGATCTGAACTCAGGTTCTTGTGCTTGAATGGCCAGCTGTTTAATGGTGTCCTCTTCCATTCCAAGACAGCTCTACGTCACCTTGAAGGATTGTTAGATTTAAGTTGCTTATGATAAGGGAGTATAAGTGTGAGGTGGTTCTCTTTAATTGAATGTACCCTTTATAGTGGAATAACTGTGAAAGTCATTTTCCACCAATACTTCCAGCAGCTAGGAGAATCTAGGCATTGGTGTTGGATGGATGATTCCATGTGGCTCGGAAGATACTGTGCCACAGAATGTGAACTTTGATCAGCAAGCACATTAATGTAACCAAGCTTGAGAATGCAAAAGGAAAAAGAAGATGGCATTTTGAAAATGAGTCAAGACTTTATGATAAATAAGACCAGGCAAGGTTTTTAGTTTTTATGAGGCTAGGTCATGGCTAGAAGCTACATAACCATGTTTCATGCACCAGTTGCTACTGCTGCCATGTTCCAAGTAGGCATCAAAGAAGGGAGGAGTGAACATATGGCAGAAAGTCTGGGAAAGAGGAGACAGGAACGTAAAGAAGATGATTGTGGTAGAGCAAGCCTGTAAACCCATCACTCATGTGACAGGGACAGGAGAATCTCAAATTTGAGGCCATCCTGGACTACATAGTATGATTCCGTCCCAACCCATGAAATACTACACAGCCTTTCGGGGTAAATTCTACGTGGAGAATTGTTTTTTGTTATTTTCCCTATTGCACCTAGAACAATGAATGGGTGGCAAATAAAAGGTGATTTTATTTGTCAGCTTTGCTCTGATCACACTGAGCCACAGAAATTCTAAGATGTCAGGGGCTTACAGCAACAAGAACTTATATCTCTTTTGTGGTTTTAACATCAGCTCTAGCAACTCTGACCTAAGATGGGGTCTGTCTTCAGATCTGCCCTATGTAGCTTCCTATGCCAGGGAACTGGTAGACACAGGAGACAAATTATTTTTTTAGTGAAGGACAGAATCCCCCCCAAACTAAAATTTCCCATGCCTCTCAAAGTTTCTGCTACAACCTGGAACACTTTCAGCTCCATTACTCCCATTCAATTGGCATTAACAATTCATATGAGAAAGCTTCACTTTAGTGGGCTTACAGAGAAGCATACCCCTCTTCTGGAGTCATGGAAAAGGAGAACCAGTGTTTGCTTTAAAACACTGAAATCTAGAATAACGATGAATAGGTATTTCACTGTATAGATGAATCTACCAGTACCAAAAGGGGACATTTGTAACACATTCTACTCAGTCAAAAAGGAAAATCAGAGATTACAGGGATAACTCAGAGGTAAAGAGCACTGGCTGCTCTTCTAGAAGGCCCAGGTTTTATTCTCAGTACCAATGTAACAGTGTACAGTCACCTCTAACACCAGACTCAGAGAATCCAATGCACACCTGTAGGCACCAGCTATGCATGTGGACACGTATATACATATATACAGGCAAAACACCCATGCACATAAAATAAATATATTTTAAAGGTCAATAAATACACTGAGGTCAAATTTTTAAACATACATACAAAGCTCAGAATTGGGCTTTGTCAAATGCTGACCAATTCAGAGAACAGGGGTAGGACATGGAAGCAGTAGCTAGTCACCAGTGTACTTTCAGAAAGGCTGGGTGAGAATCAAAGGGAACATTTGCTTCTTCAGCATATGAGCATCTTATACAAAGGTATCATGCTGCAATGTATATGCTCTTTTAAAACATAATTTGTATTAGTTCTTTATGAGTTTCATATCATACACCCCAGTCTCACTCATCTCCTGTTTCCTCAAATTTGCCCTCCACCCTTGCAACCTCTCTTCTCAAAAAAAAAAAAAATCCATGCAAACAAAATAATAATAATAAAGAAAACAAATCCAAGCACAGAAAACCATCTCATCGTGGAAGCTGCGGTGTGTCACAGTGAGTCTCACAGTACATCCCTCTGTCCACACATCTTCACTCGCCAATGTCCACTGCAATGAGTCATCGGATCCTTACCGGGACTCCTCTCAGTTATCGTGTTGTTGCCCTGTATCATCAAGAACCTGCAGCTTTACATTGGTAGATTGCCTGCCCTTTCAAAAATCCCAACTGTTTGCAGATGATATAGTTTTGGGGTGGGCCAACTCAGAACCCTGGATCTGGGCTTGGGTGGTAGCTGAGCTGGTTAGCTTGCCAGCTCTCCTTTATCTGCACCACCAGGACTAGCTTTTCAGCTCTGCTACTCAGTGTTGTCATTGGCAGGAGACAGGGTCAGCACTTCTGCTGTCATGCCCAAGGGAGCCAGATCCACTGTGCTGCCCAGTCCAAGTACAGGGCCCACTTTTCCAAGTGTTGCAGCCAGCGAGGGTCTTTGTATGCTTTTTAAAAAGAATAGAAAAAAATATGACTCAGTGTCTTAGTCAAGGTTTCTATTCCTGCACAAAACATCATGACCAAGAAGCTAGTTGGGAAGGAAAGGGTTTATTCAGCTCACACTTCCATATCCCTGTTCATCACCAGAGGAAGTCAGGTCTGGAACTCAAGCAGGTCAGGAAGCAGGAGCTGATGCAGAGGCCATGGAGGGATGTCACTTACTGGCTTGCCTCCCCTGGCTTGCTCAGCTTGCTTTCTTAGAGATCCCAAGTCTACCAGCCCAGGGATGGCACCACCCACAATAAGCTGGGCCCTCCCCCCTTGATCTTTGGTTGAGAGAATGCCTGACAGCTGGAGCTCATAAAGGCATTTCCTCAACTGAGGCTCCTTTCTCTGTAATAACTCCAGCTTGTGTCAAGTTGACACAAAAACAGCCAGTACACTCAGTGACCATTGAAAAGCATCTCACATCCCAGAGTCTGCATTGGAAAAATGTCAAATGAGCAGTTTGGAGGAAGGAACTTAATGTCATAGTAAGAGTGACAAATTAATAACAAAATAAGCCCTAACTGTTATAATTGTTCAGCTACTGCTCTGACATTTAAAAAATATTGCAACCTTTATGGTAAGTGGCTTTATCCAGCTTGTGAAATGATTATGAAATTACTTTGAAAGTATCTAGCACTTATGTTGTATAAAGAGGAACATTTACTTAACCCATACCATGTACTGAGTAGACATTTAGTGTTTGTTGTAATTAATACACAAAAAAATCCAAGAAAATCTATTTACAGTTTATATTTTCAATTCATGCTAGAATATTAATATTCTAATTACCATTATTTATCTTGAAGTTGCTGCAAAAATCCATATTGTGAAATAAGTTATATGTTCAACTTTCTGCACACTTTTGTCTGAAACTGGATGCTTTGCGGGAGTAGAGGTATATGTAAACTTTTTAAATGATTCACTGTATTGAAGTAGTGTCTTAAAATATCTTCCCATGAATACAAATTGACCACTTTACATATATCCCAGCAAACAGGAAAAGTAGCAGAAGAGAGCCAGAGATGTAGCTTTGTGACCAAATGCATACCTAGCAAAGCTCTGAGTCCCATACTTGCCACCATAGTATAAAAAAGAAAAGACCAAAAAGTTGAAGAGTTAAAGAGGTGGAAACGTAGCTGAGATAGGTATTCTTAGTTTTCAAGTTTACAGTATCTGGAAACAACAACAACAAAAAAATCAAATGGCAAGGTATATTTCTGAGGGATTTTTGCTTAATTTGAAGGTCCACTTCTAATCCTGATCTTTTGAGGTGGGAAGACACACCTTTAATACAGCCATATCTTTCATGCTGGGAAAACCTGCCTTTAATTGGGCTACACCTTCTGATGGAAGCCTACATAAGAACAGAGAAGAATGAAGCTTTTGTTTTTTGCCTGCCTGTTCTTGCCTCACTAGCGAGTTTATTCCGTCAGTGGCATTAGAGCCTACTTCTTCGGGATTTCAGTGTATACTGAAGACCAGCTGAGGCATTCAGCCTCATGGACTGAACAACTACTGGATTCTTGAACCTTTCATTCAGAGGCAGCCATTGCTGGATTAGATAGCCTATACATCCTTTTATAAATTTTGTTGCTCTAGAAGAACCCTGACTAATACAGTAGCGAAGACCATCAAGACCCCCACACCTAAGCCACTCACATATTCCACCAAATTCATTGCAAAGAACAAATGCCAACATCACACCTCTCTCAAGAGAAAATAATGAATAGTTTATTTTAAATGGGAGGATATGGTTTTTATGGTGCAGGGGATGAAATCCAGGGACTAGCTCATGCTAGACAGATGCTCTTACATTGTGCCTCCTCCCACACCCCATCAGACCACTCCACTCCCTGGGGCCTCAAGTCTCTCAAGAGTTAGGTGCATCTTCTCTCACTGAAACTAGGCCATGAGTCCACTGTTGCATACATGTTGGGGACCTCATATCAGCTGATTATGCTGCCTGGTTGGTGGCTCAATGTCTGAGAAATCTCAGGGATCCAGGTTAGTTGAGACTACTGGTCTTCCTATGGGGTTTCTCTCCTCCTCAGTTTCTTCCAGCTTTTCCCTAATTCAACCACAGGGGTCTCTGGCTTCTGTCCATTAGTTGGGTGTAAGTATCAGTTCAGTTTTTTAAAGAGAACCATAACTAAGTTGGGTGGTACTTTCAAATTTGCAAGTTGCTTTCCAAATTCAAGTTTGTTCAATTATCCAGAGCCAAAATCATTTGTGGGTGGTTCTGGCTCTTGTTAGTCCTATTTACAGGATACTCATTGCAAAGTGCACTGTGAATGTTTTCGGTTACACTGATTTCTCCAGATACCTCCCAGAGCATCAGTTTCACTTTCTATCTGTACTTTCTTCCCAGTGAAGAAAGTGTTACCTAAGTCGAAATGATGGCTTGACATAAAACTAGGCTTGAGAAGAGGGAATTTCACAGTCTAAATAAAGGTTATTGATCTGTGGCACCATGGTATGATCCCAGCTAATAAAAATATCTGCCTTGCTGATTTATACCTGGGTCAGTGAATCAGAGTAAGTTTCTTCCTAGATGGTATTATGGGGACCTTAAAAAAGTATCATAATTTCACTAAGGGTTTATTTTCAGTGTTGGCCTGTGATTCTTGAGAATGTCCTGGATCACAAACTAACCTTGACTTCAAATTATACTAATGAATACAAATTCTTTTGATTTAAAGTGTTAGAAAATTAAGACTCAAATTAATGAAGCACAGAGTATAAATTGTTCATTCATCTCTGAACCCCATAAAGTAATGAAAGAGATGAAATGCTCTGATTGTGCATGCTTGGGTTTCTCGATGATCTCAAGATGAATCAATTCCTCAATATATCGTAATGACTGAGAAAGCAGAGAATTCCTCCCATGGAAAAGAAGAAAGATTGAATTCTGGGCAGTTGTCCCGTTACCACTACTCAAATGGTAAAGAACTTCATTTGCTCAAAGTTACCCATTTTAAACTAGCATTATTTTCTAATTTGCTAGATAAGAATCAATCTCTTCATTGACATGTTTAAACATAAGTAGAAAGTTAAAACTAAGGACAGGGACTGAAGTGAAGATGGTGTAAATTCTGAATCCCTCCCCCCTTCTTCCTTAGCCATTACTGTTCCCAATCACTTTCTTTTTGCTTTATTTTCCATGTTTCAATTTAAAGGAAATGCTCACTGACTTAATTCCTTGTTAAGTCCTTTCCTTAATAGAAGACAGGGCAGCTTAACTGACTCCATCTCTATTCTCTTCTGGGATTACTTCCCTTCCCAGTCTTCTTTTAAACTTTGCTTCATTGTGGCTTTTAATGTTGCTTTATTTCAGGCTGCTTAAAGTGGCTGTGTGAGGTATGGCGGTTTTTTTTTCTCTTGCATATACGTGTGATGTGCACACATGTATTAGCTCACACATGTGTGTATGGAGATTTCCAGGTACTGGATATTATGACACAAGCAGGACCAGGCTCTCTCTGACTGTGGTGGCTACTTACATTCCCTGGCTTGATCCAATTTCTATCTTTAAATTTCATGTGGTGGATTTGGCCTAAAGTGTTTTTTTTTTTAAGACAAACGTGCACCTGAACATGTGAATACATGCATGCATAGGAGGTTGCGGGCCACTTGGCATGAATGCTGAACTCAGGTCCTCTGGAAGAGGAGCCAGCATTCCTCTTAACCATGGACCTGTACTCTACATCCTCTGCATTTTTCTTCTGTGTTTTTTCTTCTTATATTTGTGCTCAGTGGCAAATTCGGGACCTACTTTATTATTTTAACATCCTTAATTATATTTGCAAAGACTCTTTTTTCAAATAAGGTCATATTCATAGGTACTGAGTTTTAGGATATGCATTTCATCCCCGATGGTGTTATGCATAGAATTCAGAACCTTACAGATATTAGAAGATTTATCTCTGACCTCCAGCACCAGCCACCAAATCTAGAAATATTTTTAAATAGACTGGGTTTTGCTATGTTGCCCCGTTAATCTCAAATTCTCGGGATATCCTCTAGCCTTAACCTGATGAGCACTTTAGGCAATAGGCATGGACTACTGTACCTAGCATCGAATGTGTATCTGCTTTGGATCCACATTCCTACCCATAATATCCACCCAACCTACAGAGGTCTCACAGAGGTACCACTTTTCATCAAATAACCCCTTAAATCCTATTTTTAAAATTTTCTGTATCTTAAGGGTATATATCTTACATGATGAAATAAAAAGCATTTCTCCCCCCAAATTCCTATGTTGATATCAAAATCCCAAGACTATGGTGATGGTGTTTGGTGGTGGGTCCTTTGTGAAGTGATTAAATCATAATAGTGGAATCCTCCTGAATAGGGTCAGTGCCCTATATAAGACATGGCAGAAATAATGTCCTTGCCCCTTTTGCCATAGAGAATACACAGGAAGAAGTCACTGTTTATGATCAGGATTCAGTCCTCATCAGACACCAAATCTAATAGCATCATTATCTCAGACTTCCTAATGTGTGCAACAATGAGAAAGAAATTTCTGTTGTTCATAAGACCCCAGTGTTTGTTATGTTGTCATGGAAACTACAAACTAAGATAAACAACATTCTGTTTTAAGGACCTCATTTGTTTACTCAGTGGGTGATATCTAACATACAATTAAAAACCATTTATTGGTGTCCATCTGTTCAAAACACAAGCCTTTCATGTTCCCTTTGGGAACAGTAATCATCTGTGACTGCTTTTTGTCAACATTTGTTCTCTCCTGATATTGTGGAGGACATACCCATGGGATCCAGATCTCCTAACACAAGCAGCAGACGCATGATGCTTTCAGGCAAGTAAATCTACTTCATATGGGAGAAGAACCTCCCAAGGAGTCTAAAGAGGAGCATTTGGAAACTGCACAAAGAGGTAAAAGGACTGTGAGTACTGGAAAGTTGAAATGAGGACAGTGTAAGGATAATTATCCTCCCCTGCACTTAGAGAAAACAACATAAAATTGTCATGAGTAGTACAACCTTCAGACCTCTCTGGAATGAAATGCCTGCATTCTTTCCAAGTGGGCACTGGTGGTGTTGATTCAGCTTTGCGTTTGACTCTAAAAGCAAAGGGCAACCTGGAGATATCTGGTGCCGGCTGACAAATCATTCATCAAAAGTATGGTGGTTGTTTTCCTTAGAAATATACATTATTCCCAGGTTATCATTTATAGTGACTGTAAGGAAGCAAACAGTATCTGTAAGAAAAATTTAATTTATTATGTGACTCCAAGACTGCTTTGAAAAGAATTTTTATTTCAAAGAAAATACTGTTTGTTGTAGTAAGGATTACTATTACTGTGACAAAACACCATGACCAAAGCAACTTGGGGAGGAAGGATTTATTTCGCTTACATTTTCATAGCACTGTTCATCATAAAGGAAGTCAGGACAGGGACTCAAACAGGAACTGATACAGAGTCCAAGGTTGGGTGCTACTTGCTGACTTATATCACATGGCTTGTTCAACCTACTTTCATAAAAATTTCAGGACCAACAGGCCAGGGATGGCACCACGCACAATGGGCTAGGTGCTCCCCCACCAATCACAAGCTAAGAAAATGGCCTATAGCCTTGCCTGCGGCCTGGTCTTATAGAGACATTTGTTTAATAGGGGTACCTTTCTCTCTAATTACTCTAGCTTGGTTCAAGTTAAGATAAAACTAGCCAACACAATAGATCCCTTGTCACACTGACACTAAAACATACCACTTTCCAATTAGTACCACTCCTTTTTAATTTATCCCCAAGATGACATATTAATATTAACATCAAAATACAAAACATAAATAATTTTAAAAGTCCTACATGCCTTACCAATTTGAACACATTAAAAGTTCAGTCTTCCTCTGTTTCCCCAGCAGTTCCAATCACTCAAGCCAGTCCCTAGCACCAAAACAGAACACCTGTTGCAGGCTACCATCCCCATCTCCATACCTCCTCTGATGCCACAAACCACTCCCTCCTGGCCTTCCTCTGAACACTTACCCTATGTCTCAGACACAAGCTCAGATAGATACCCCTCTCCTCAACCACAGTTTATGACTGCCTTATGACCAAATAGCTTGGCCACAGCACTTCTTAGCTATCTCTGTTCTCTCTGATGGCCTAATCACTCAGAATCCTCCAATCTGCAGCCTCCTTTTTCTTCTGTCCATTGCTCCTGTGGATCCCACATATTATCCCATCCTGACCTCCAAAAAAAAAAAAAAAAAAAAAAAAAAACACCAGATAGACTCATAATCATCCCAAACCCAGATACATAGATGCCAGCATAAAAATGTAATCACTAAATAGCCAGGACAATGCCTTCACTAAAACCTGGCTATCCTATTACAGCAGGCCCCTGAATATTACAAGATAGCTTGAAGCAGAAGAATATAATAAATATGGAGATGATAGAGGTACTTAAAAAGGAAATAAATAAATCACTTAAAAAGACTGAATAAAATACAACCAGCGGAAATGAATAAATCCCTAAAAAGAAAGACAGGAAATAAATAGTTGAAGAATACAAATAAAATTCAAGACCAGAAAATGGAAATAGAAACAATAAAGAAAACATAAACTGACAGAATTCTGGAAAGGAAAAAAAATTTTATGAACTCTAAACACAACCAGAGAGGCAAGCATCACTGACAGCATATAAGAGATGCAAAAGAGAATCTCAAGCATTGAAGCTATGATAGAAGAAATGAATACACAGGTGGGAGGAAGAGGCCAGAACACCAGAGATTAAAGAAATAGTACTACCTAGGTCCTTTGAAAAGTTCATAAATTCTAAAAGCAGAAGTTCTCATAAAAAATACAGTACATGTTGGCACCCACTTGCCCAAGCATTTTTATTGGATATTTTCTGTATTAACATTTCAAACATTATCCCCTTTCTTGGTTTCCCCTCTGGAGTCCCCCTATGTCATCCCCTTCCCTTGCCTATATGAGTGTGCTCCCCCACCCACCCACTCCTTCTCATCTCCCTGCCCTGTCATTCCCCTACACGGGGGTACTGAGCCTTCACAGGGCCAAGGACCTCTCCTCTCCTTGATGCCTGATAAGGCCATCCTCTGCTACATATGCGGCTGGAGTCATGGGTCCCTCCATGTGTACTTTTTGGTTGGTGGTTTAGTCTCTGGGAACTCTGGGGGGTTCTGGTTAGTTGATATTATTCCTCTTCCTGTGGGGTTGTTCTTCCCCTTTAGTACCTTCAGTCCTTTTTCTAACTTCTCCATTGGAGACCCCATCCTCAGTCCTGTGATTAGTTGAAAGCATATGACTGTATTTGTCAGGTTCTGGCAGAGTCTCTCAGGAGACAACTACTGTATCAGGCTCCTGTCAGCATGCACCTCTTGGCATCCACAACATTGCCTGGGTTGGGTGACTATATATGGGCTGGATCCCCAGGTGGGGCAGTCTTTGGATGGCCTTTCCTACAGTCTCTGTGCCATACTTTGTCTCTTTATTTCCTCCTATGAATATTTTGTTCGCCCTTTTAAAAAGGACTGAATCATCCACTCTTTGGTTATCCTTCTTCTTGAGCTTCATGAGGTCAGTGGATTCTATCTTGTGTATTCTGAGGTTTTGGGCTAATATCCATTTATCAGTGAGTTTATACTATGTGTGTTATTTTGTAATTGGGTAATATCACTCAGGATGATATTTTCTAGTTCCATCCATTTGCCTAACAATTTCACAGTCATTGTTTTTAATAGCTGAATACTACTCCATTGTGTAAATGTACCACAATTTCTGTAACCATTCCTCTACTGAAGGACATCTGGGTTGTTTCCAGCTTCTGGCTATTACAAACAATGCTTCTATAAACATAATGGAGCACGTGGTTTTGTTTTATGTTGAAGTATATGCCCAGTAGTGGAATAACTGGGTCCTCAGGTAATAATACTATGTCCAATTTTCTGAGAAACTGCCAGACTGATTTCCAGAGTGATTGTACCAGCTTACAACCCCACCAACGGTGGAGAAGTGTTCCTCTTTCTCTGCTTCCTCACCAGCATTTGCTGTCACCTGAGCTTTTGATCTTAGCCATTCTGACTGGTGTGAGGCAGAATCTCAGAATTGTTTTTATTTGCATTTTCCTGATGACTAGGGATGTTGAACATTTCTTTAGGTGCTTCTGTGCCATTACATATTTTTCAGTAGTGAACTATTTGTTTAGCTCTGTACCCCATTGTTAATATGGTTATTTGATTCTCTCAAATCTAACTTCTTGAGTTCTTTATATATATTGGATATTAGGCCTCTAAAAGATGTAGGATTGGTAAAGATCTTTTCCCAATCTGTCCATTGCCATTTTGTCCTATTGACATTGCCCTTTGCCTTACAGAAGCTTTGTAATTTTATGAGGTCCCATTTGTTGATTCTTGATCTTAGAGCATAAGCCATTGTTGTTCTTTTCAGAAAAATTTCACATGTGCTTATGTGTTCCAGGCTCTTCCCCAAACTCTGTTCTATTAGTTTCGACGTATCTGGTTTTATGTGGAGGTCTTTGATCCACTTGGACTTCAGCTTTATACAAGTAGATGAGAATGGAACGATTTGCATTCTTCTGTATGCTGACCTCCAGTTGAACCAGCACCATTTGTTGAAGAGGCTGTCCTTTTTCCACTGTATGGTTTTAGTTCCTTTGTCAAAGATCAAGTGACCATTGGTGTGTGGGTTCATTTCTGGGTTTTCAATTCTTTTCCATTGATCTACCTGTCGGTCTTTGTACCAATACCATACAATTTTCAATGACTATTGCTCTGTAATACAGCTTGAAGTCTGGGATGGTGATGACACCGGAAGCTCTTTCATTATTGAGAATAGTTTTTGCTATCCTACATTTTTTTTATTCCAATGAAGTTGCAAATTGCTCTAACTTTATGAACAACTGAGTTACAATTTTGATGGGGATTGCATTGAATCTGTAAATTGCTTTTGGCAAGATGGACATTTTTACTATGTTAATTCTGCCGGTCCATTAGCATAAGAGATTTTTCCATCTACTGTGATCTTCAGTTTTTTCTTCAGAGACTGGAAGTTCTTGTCATACATATCTTTCACTTCCTTTGTTTGACTATTATGAAGGGTGTTGTTTCCCTAATTTCTTTCTCAGCCTGTTTATCTTTTGAGTAAAGGAAGGTTATTGATTTGTTTGAGTTAATTTTATAGCCAGCCACTTTGTTGAAGTTGTTTATCAGCTGTAGGAATTTCATGATGGATTTTTTTTGGGGTCACATATTTATACTATCGTATCATCTGCATCCTATCAGATCACCAAGGAATAAGGCTGCTCTTCAATAACAACAAAAACAGCAGGAAGGCTACATATACATGGGAGCTGAACAATGCTCTACTAAATGATAACTTGGTCAAGGAATAAAAAAGAAACAAATTAAAAACATTTTAGAATTTAATGAAAATAAAGGCACAACATACCCAAACATATGAGATACATGAAAGCAGTGCTAAGTGGAAAACTCATAGCTCTGAGTGCCTCCAAAAAGAAACTGTAAAGAACATGCACTAGCATCTGAAAGGGCTAGAACAAAAAGAAGCAGATACACCCAAGAGGAGTAGACTGCAGGAAATATTCAAACTCAGAGCCTAAATCAACCAAGTAGGAAAAAAAAGAACTATACAAATAGTCAACAATACCAGGAGCTGTTTTTTTTAAATCAATAGGATAGATAAACCCCTACACAGACCAATCAGAGGACACAGCAACAGTATCCAAATTAACAAAATCAGAATTGGAAAGGGAGACATAACAACAGAAAATGAGGAAATAAAAAAAAAACAGATACTACTATAAAAGCCTATACTTAACAAAAGTAGAAAATATGGAGGAAATGGACAATTTTCTAGACAGATACAAGTTAGCAAAGTTAAATCAGGATCATATAAACCATCTTACCTGTCCCATTACCCATAAAAAATAGAAGCAGTCATCAAAAGTCTCCCAACAAAAAAAAAAAAAAAAAAAAAAACAAAATCCCAGGACCAGATGGTTTTGTGCAGAATTCTATCAGACATTCAAAGAAGATCTAGTACCAATACTCTTCAAAATATTCCACAAAAATAGAAACAGAAGGAACACTACATAATTTATTCTATGAAGCCAAATTACACATATACCTAAACCACACAAAGATCCAATAAAGAAAAAGAACTTCAGACCAATCTCCCTTACAAAAATTGATGCTAAAATACTCAATAAAATTCTTGCAAACCAAATCTAAGAACATATCAAAATTATCATTCAGCATGATCAAGTAGGCTTCATCCCTGGGATACAGGGATGTTTCAATATTTGGAAATCTATCAACATAACCCACTATATAAGCAATCTGAAAGAAAGAAAACCACATGATCATCTCATCAGATGCTGAGAAAGCATTTGGCAAAATGCAACACCTCATGTTAAAAAAGTGTTGAAAAGATCAGGAATTCAAGGCTCATACTTAAATATAATAAAATCAATACACAGCCAACATCAAACTAAATGGTGAGAAACTTGAAACAATCCCAGTAAAATCAGAGACTAGGCAAGGTTGCCCACTCTTTCCCTACCTATTCATTATAGTACTTGAAGTCCTAGCCAGAGCAACTAGACAACAAAAAGAGGTCAAAGGGATATAAACTGGAAAGGAAGAAGCCAAGCATGTTTATTAGAATTCTAGTTGGTTTTTTTTTTTTTTCTTTCTTTTTCTGGCTTGGAAAAGAGCTATATTGACTCATATCAAAGGATGACTTCCTTTTATTAAACTACTGTTTTCTGGGCCTGTGCAGCTTCTTCAGCTTCCAAACTTGGAAGTTAGTGATATCTTACAGCTGCTGGCTTTGCTAAAGAATTGTTCTTGTCCAAATTATTCTTGTGCCAAGAGAGAGTGCATTCTCCTCCAGTAACCACCATGGAGTCTAAGAGCAATCACAAATAGTGTGACAAGAAACAAACCCCACTTGTTTCTAGATACAACTAATTGTGTGGTGTGACCAAGCTCCTGAGCTCTGTAACAAATGTCATTGAAAGCAGTTTTTTTTTTTTCCAAAATTTTTTTCTTATTGGATATTCTCTACATTTACATTTCAGATGCTATCGCTTTCCCTCAATCCCACTCCCCTCCCCTCCCATTGCCTCCATGAAGGTGCTCCCTCTCCCAAGCACCCTCTCCCACCTCAGCCCCTTGGTGTTCCCCTACACTGGGAAAACGAGACTTCACTGTACCAAAGGCATCTCCTCCCAATGATGTCAGACAATGCTATCCTCTACTGCATATGTACCTGGGGCCATGGGTCTTTCCATTCGAACACATTGGTTGGTGTTTTAATCCCTGAGAGCTGTTGTGGGTTGGTTAGTTAATAATTTTCTTCTTTCCATGGGGTTGCAGACCCTTTCGGCTCCTTCAGTCCTTTCTCTAGGTCCTTCATTGGGGTCTCGTGTTCAGTCTGATGGACAGCTGCAAGGAACCTCCTCTGTATCAGTATGGCTCTGGCAGAGCCTCTGAGGAGGCATCCATGTCAGGTTCTCGCCAGTAAGCACTACTTGGCATCAGCAATGGTGCTTGGATTTATTTGGTGCATATGGGGTGTATTCCCAGGTGAGGCAGTCGCTGGATGATCTGATCTCCAATCCCTGCTCCTCTATTTGCCCTTTATTTCCTCCCATGAACATTTTGTTCTTCCTTCTAAGAAAGACTGGGGTATCTACTTTCTGGCCTTCCTTCCTTTTGAGCTTTATAAGTTCTGTGGATGGTTTTTTGGGTATTCCGGGCTTTTGGGGCTAGTATCCACTTATGAGTACATACCATGAGTGTTCTTTTGTGACTGGGTTACCTCACTCAGGATGATAGCTTCAAGTTCCATCCACTTGCATAGGAACTTCAAAAAGTCATTGTTTTTAATAGCTGAGTACTACTAAATTGTGTAAATGTAGCATAATTTCTGTATCCATTCCTCTGTGGAAGGGTTTTTCCAGCTTCTGGCTATTATAAATAAGGCTGCTATGAACATGGTTGAGCACGTGTCCTTGTCAGGTGTTGGGGTGTCTATTGGGTATATGCCCAGAAGTGGAATAACTGGAACTTCAGGTAGTTCTGTGTCCAATTTTCTGAGGAACTGCCAGACTTATTTCCAGAGTGGATGTACTAGCTTATAGTAGGAAATGTTCGTCTTTCTCCACATCCTTGCCAGCATCTGTTGTCACCTGAGTTTTTGATCTTAGCCATTCTGACTGGTGTGAGGTAGAATTTCAGGGTTGTTTTGATTTGCATTTCCCTAATAACTAAGGACTTTGAACATTTCTCTAGGCACTTCTCAACCATTTGATATTCTTGGTTGAAAATTCTTTGTTTAGCTCTGTACCCCATTTTTAATAAGATTATTTGATTCTCTGGAGTATAACTTGTTGAGTTCTTTGAATATATTGGATATTAGCCCTCTATCAGATGTAGGATTGATAAAGATCCTTTCCAAACCTGTTGGTTACTGGTTTGTCCTTTTGACAGTGTCCTTTGCCTTACAAAGTTTTGCAATTTCAAATTGGAAAGGTTATCCATGCTATACTCCGTAGACCCAAAGAAGCTAAACAAGATGGAAGGCCCAAATGAGAATGTGAGGATCTCACTTAGAAGCAGGAATTAAATAGTCATAGGAGGCAGAGGGAGGGAGAGAAACCTGGGTGGGAAAGTGGATGGAGAGGGAGATGGTTTAGGATCAGGTGTTGGAAGGAACAGAAAAGATGGCCAGATGACCATGAGAATGAATGTAAATCTGCAACTGTTGGCAGTGGGGAGGTAGGGGGTTCATCTCTAGGACATGACAGAAAGTAGGGGAGGCACTGTAGCTATCACTCACACAGCATTAGAGACATGAAACCTGAAGAGACCACCTCTTGTATCCAAACAGGAACCACAGTGGAGCAACCCATCCACAAAACTTTCAACCCAAAATTTATCCAGTCTACAAGAAAATAAGAAATGGGATAGGGCATTTTCTGAAGCAGTGATTAATGGGGTAGGTCAGCCCCTTGTGGGTGGTACCATTCCTGGGCTGCTGGTCCTGAGTTCTATAAGAAAGGATGCTAAGCAAGCCATGGGAACAAGTCAGCAAGCACCACCTCTTCATGGTCTCTGCATTAGCTCCTGCTTCCAGGTTCTTACCCTGTCTGAGATCCTGTCCTGACTTCCTCCAAGAAATGGACTCTAATCTGGAAGTGTAAGCTGAACAAACCCTTTCCTCCCTAAGTTGCTTTGGTCATAGTGTTTCATCACAGCAACAGAAGCCCAAATTAAGATAAACACCTACTTTGTTTTTTTAATTGAAAGTATCCTTCTATAAATATATAAATGATAGTTATTCATGCTACAGGTAGTGAACATACATTCAAATTGCTGTGACTACCACCATTTCATTTTCAGTTTTCTACACAATGATTCGTCACAAAAATAATTCAAATCTATTTGTAAGAGTCCTTTTAATTCTATTCATAGATATAAATAATTATTTTCTAGACCATTTGCCTTAGCAGTACTGACCTTAGGTATTTTTTTCCCTATAGAGAAAAGAAAGGAAGAGAGAGAAGGATACTTTTAATCTGTGTTTGTAAATTCTGTAAAGTTTAGGTTCCAAGAGGTTCTTTATTCTGGGCAGGGTGGGGAGATAAATACTTCATGTGTAGATTATTTTTCAAAATGCAGAGACATACTCTCAAACTATTGTCTACCATGAAAGGCTCAAAACAGACCTCATTTTCTTATTTTCCTCAAACAGTGAAAACACTCAATATAAAGTTTCCTTAAACAAATGCTCCCATTTTCTCTTCTCAAAAGATTCCACTTGTGCCACCCAAACAAATCAGCATATAAATGGTTTCCAAGGTCCTACTCATTATATAACAACAACACTTGTGCACAAGCCAGCAGTATGGAATATAATGCAAGAGATAATTTGAACCCACCCTCTAAATAATGTTAAGCATAATGGAGGGGTTTGGAAAAATACAAACCCTGGCTTTGTTTTTAACGTGTGTGTTTTGTATTATATGTGGGACTCTTTTGGGTAGCTTAAACAATTCAAAAGCCATGTGGGATTAGAAAGCTGGATTACACTCAAATAACCAGAGGCCATGTGTTCACAGTCTGGGATCTTCAAGCACAGAGGATCTGGAAAAAGTTTGCTTAAGAATCTCCTACGCCCTTCTGCCCCAGCTGTTCTATTTCCTTTCATATTTTGCTCAGAGAAAATGGGAAACTGCCTCCCTATGTTAGGGGTCAGTGTTTGTTCTCCAGGCAGATTCTTGGTTTTTCCCAACATTTGCTAGAAGAGAGCATCCAGCTTCCACATGTCCTGGCTGCCTAGCCAAGCCCTTGATGATATGAGCCTGTGAGTGGGTCTTTGTTAGTATAGGAAGGTTGGAATAGGTCAGTGAGAAGAAGTGGGGGAAGGGAGAGCTGTTCCTCTCCTTAGGTTTCCTTCTGTTGTTGCAAATCTACTTCTACAGTGCTGGAACAGTCACTATACTACTTGAAACGTCCCCAGTAATAACCATAATTCCTGCTGCCACCCACTTACAAATGGAATTTTTAAAAAGGATTTAAGCAAAACTGACTGGCTCTATATGGCTGGAAAATGATGGCCTTAGAGTTGGCCTTCTGTTTCTACAGGTTCTTCAGCTACAGATTTGACTAACCATTGATCCAAAACAGTCAGACAAAAGCTATACTGTTATTGATATTTGCTATATAGTAAACATGTTTGGACTGAACAGGAAGGTTTTTGTTTTCTTGTTACTATTCATTATAGCAACTATTTTCATTGAATTTTGTTTTCCACCAAAGGAATGTATACTTTTGTTATTTTAGGAGTGATAAATGTATATATTGTTTTTTCTTTTTACATCCTGACCATAGCCCTCCCCCCACCTCCCAGGTTCTCCTTCCACCTCCCCTCTGGCCCACCCCCATCTACTTCTCCTCCGTTTCTCTTCAGAAAAGGGTAGTCCTTCCATGGATATCAATCAACCATGGCATTTCAATAAACAGAGTTGTAGTAAGACTAGGCACAGTTCCTACTGAGTCTAGAAGAGGCAGCCCAGTAGGTAGAAAGGGTCCCTAAAGCAGGTAAAAGCCTGAGAGACAGCTCCTGCTATAACTGTTAGGAATCCCACAAGAAAACCAAGCTACTAGACTGTAACATGGTTCAGTCCCATGTAGTCTCCCTGGTTATCGATGTAGTCTCTACGAACCCCTATGAGCTGGTTGATTCTGTGGATTTTCTTGTGGTATGCTTGGTTCCTAGATTCTCCTTTTAAAATAAAACATTGTTCCCCCTAAAAGGCAATAATCATGTCTGTATGAGTTTTTTATGAAACATATGTGTGCAGATGTGTGCGCAGGACAGAAGCTATCCGAAGGGTCCTGGAAACTGAACTAAAAAACTCTGAAAGAGCAGAAAGTGTTCTTAACTGCTCAGTCATCTCTTCAGCTCCTTGTATAAGATATATGGTAAGTCATCTAGAGATGGTGCAAAGTCCATAGGAGGATAAAAACACTACACTACTTTATATACGGGGCTTGAGCCTCCTCAAATTTTAGTATTCCTGGGAAGTTCTTGAGCCCATCACCTGTATAAACATGACTGTTAATGGCTTAGACTCTGCATTTCAGCCTCAGGTACAAGCTTTCTTTAAGTACTTGGAAGAAGCTGTAGTGTGGTTTAAAGGCAAAGCTAGCTTCTGTGTATACTTGCTTTAGGCCAGGAATCATAGCTGTCTCAGAATGGCACCATGTGTTAGCGCTATGATCCAGTAACTTATTTTTGAAAAGTGACAAAGTTGAATTAAGGATTAATTGCAATGTCTAAGAAGGGAAGAGCTGTCACATGTTCTCCATCAACAATTCATTTGATAGTCATAACCATGTGCAACCATGAAGGAACTTCATCATTTCTCATTAATTAGTGTCCTTGGTGTAGAAAGATGGAGCTGTGCATACTGCTAGTTTGGGATAGCATGTCTCCCTGTAGCACAGGCTAGCCAGGAACCTGTGATCCTTTTGTCTAGTTTCACATGTGCAAGGATTAGAGGGGTGTGTCACCACCACCACCTGACTTGTATATTCCTTCAGAAACTAAAACTTGAAGGGATAAAATGCCTTCAGGTCTGGCCCTGCTTGAATTCCTGCCATGCTTAGTTTACTTTGACAAATAATAAAAAAAATAATCTTTTATACAGGAAATTTGAGTCCTACATTTAGACTATCAATATTGTTTCAGGCTTTTGATGATATTTTGTACTTGGTCATAATTGAGCACCCAGAGAAAACAAAATGCCGATGTCCTTTACCATCTGACTAAAAGAAGAAAGCACCAAAGAGATTTTATTTCATCAGGACAATAAATCAAAATATGAGAATCCTCACTTAAACATATAATGTTAAAATTAGACATCAAGTCTGAGGATTACATAAGCACAGACAGCTTTTCTTTAGTCCAGTAAAAGGGTGTTGACAGCCAAACCTCGGAGTATGTAAGGAATACACAATTAACAGATTATGAAAACAGTGTCTATAGAACAAGCTTGTAACACACAATAAGGATTTCTTTTATGACCAGTAAAGAAAGGAGAACAAAGCAGGATTGCCAAAGACGGGGCCTAATGCTGGGTGTTGTAGTGCATGCCTGACACCTCAGAATACAGGATGGTGAAATCGTATCCTGGGGTATATATCCAGATCTGTCTCAAAAACAAAGTAACTAAATACCAAAACAATCCATGTCAAACAACAACAAAAATGTCTCAAAAGAATGGAATAACTTTTTTTAAGAGAGAAGCCATGAGCCCTTGTCCCTGGATCCTGCATATATAACAATTAGATAGTAGAATAGAAGAACAAAAGAATAGAAGAGGCAACGTGATTCTGTTTTCTCCAGCCAACTTGGGAATGATGCTGCCATTAAAGGACCAGAACTGAGCACATAAACTGGAGTAAGAAACAGACATCCTCAATGGAAAATCATAGCACAAAAATCAGGGGACAGAGTTAATGGAAGAATTTGAGGGAGAGTCGCTGGCCAGTGTCCATTTTCTCCTTTCAGGTAGCCAGGCTTGTTGTACACTGGGGTGGACTGGAGGGAGGAAGGGAAGTTTAGCCCAGCACAGCTGTGTACAAGATCTTGGTCTGCAGTGAGTGTGAAGGTTAAACACACACACACACACACACACACACACACACACACACACACACACACCTGGGAAAAGCTTCAGAGAAACAGTTCAGTTTATGGTGGAGGTGTAGAAAATGGTATTTATGCCCTTGGGGAAATGGTCACAGTATCTGGGACAAGGTGTGTGTACAATTGGCCAGGACAAGGGTGTTAGAAGACACTTCACCTGTATACTTGGGGATTTAGAGGAGGGGGAACCTTATAAGGTCAAATAAGGAGTAAAGTCTGATAACCTTCAGGGTAATAAAATATTACTAGGGTTGATGTTGGGGTAGCCAATTTTATGGTTCCAGGTTGGGAAGAGGGAGAGATACCATCCTCATCTGAGGTATCCAGGGTTTAAGCTCTCCTTAAACATTTCTTCCATAACCCTGGACCATTGAGGTCCCACAAAGGACTGGGTGGTAGAGGGGAGCCAACATTATAGGGAAAATTATGTCAAAGCACCGGGGACATCCCTCTCAATTGCTGGCCACAGTGCAAGGGGATTTTGTCACTTTACCAGCTTTATAATTTCTCCCATTTTCTTGACTACTGGAGAGGCTACAAGAATTTCCTGAACCCAGTGAAATAATCAGCATATTTTAAAACTTGGAGAAATCTTAGTGGTTGTGCTGGATAATTGTGTATCAACTTGACACACGTGAAAGTCGTCATAGAAAAAGGAACCTCGGCTGAGAATTCCTCCATTAGATCAGGCTATAGGCAAGGCTGTAGGGCATTTTCTTAATTAGTGATTGATGGGGTAGGTTGGGGCTCTAGCCCGTTGTAGGTGGTGCCACTCGTTGGCTGGATATTCTGGGTTCTATAAGAAAGGAGGCTAAGCAACCTATAGAAAGCAAACCAGTAAGCAGTGTTCCTCTGTGGTTTCTGCCTCAGCTCCTGCCTCCACGTTCCTATCTCTGGATTTGATGATGGACAGTGTGATATGGAAGTATAACCCTTTTCCTCCTCAAGTTGATTTAGGTCATGATGCTTCAGCACAGCAATAATAATCCTAAGACAAAGGTCACTGGGTATTTTTGTTGTTCTTGTTGTTATTCTGGGGAACACCTGTGCTTGCCAATATATGTCAATTTTTTTTGTCTGCAGAAGTCTGTTTCTAATTGTCAATTATCAATGTTGCATGCTTATATTGACTTTCTCTCCCCACCCTTTTTGTTTTTCTGTGGAACACTGATCAAACTCAGGGCCGCATGCATGCAGGTACTCCACATCAGGGTTGTATTTCTAGCCCACTCTTTCACTTTTTGTTTTACTGAGTTGCCCAGGCTGGCCTTAAACTACCTATGTAGGACAGACCAGTAATAGCTCTGCCTCAGTCTCCCTATGTGCTAGGATTACAAGAACGTATTTGTCTCTAGGCTCAGCTTTACTGGCTTTTCTGAAAACTCCATTTTCCAAGAGCTATCTGCCAGCCCCAACCTCCCGGAATTGTTCAAATTTTCCTACCTGGTAGTTATAGACAAATGGCACAACTTCCCAAACTTCTCAAATCTCCTATTGATAAAAAAGAGTATAATTTTGTATTCTCACCAGAAATTAATGAGAGTTTCTGCTGCTCCAACTCCTTATAGGTATTTGAAATGCAAAGATATTGAGTAAGTATGTTGATGAGGTAGGTATCGTTGTGCCCAATGGGCTCAGTGTCCGAGACCTACATACCTACAGACCACAGAGACAGAGAGTGATGCAATAGGCAAGAGGTTTAATCGATTCCAGTGTAATGGGGGCGTCCTGTAATCTGGATAGTGATGACCCCGTGTTCCCAAAACTCATACCTTTTATATGTTTTTTTTGTGAGGTAGTCTTAGGTAATAGCAGGAGTGTGTTACTTCCTGTTGGCGGTCAGTATTGACCTTTCACACAATTGGAGACCCCTGGGGGAGTGATACTGCTATCTGGCCGCAGATTTTATCTAGTTAACACCCATTCAGGGGCTGCTGACTATTCTTTATGGCAGGAAATTCCTAGCATTATGGAGTCCTCAGGCAAGTCGCCTCTGGCTGCACTTCTTTCTTTCTCACTATAATTACAAGTTTGACTCACCAGATCCTCTTCATCCCTTATGACCCCACAGTATCTTGACTCATTTGTCCGTATTCAGTTTCTGCTTCCTGGCCCATGCACTATGGAATCACTCTGCCATGCATTCTCTACAGAAAAGCAACTAATAGAGTTAGGTACCATGCTCTGAGAGCACCAAGCTTTGGAAGGGGGTTGGGGCTGCTCAATTATTGCTGAAGACCTTCAAGGTTTGGGTTAAATGGGAATATCTTCAAGAGATCTAACATGCAGCATGATTGACTACAGTTAAATATTGTTGCAATTATTTGAATCAAAGTATTCCTCTAAGGTTCAAGCTTAAGGCCTGTTCTCTACCCTGGTACTATTTAAAAAATGGTAGAAAATTTAGGAGGTGGGTCCTAAGGAAAGGAATTTAGATCTTTGAGGGTGTACCTTTGATGAGGAATTGTAGCATTCTATCCTCTTCTTGTCTTTCATTTTTGCCTCCTGGATGCTACATTGTGAGTGTTTTCCACCACTGTGAGCTCCAACCATAATGTCCTGCCTCATTATAAGCCCAAAGCATCAGAATCAGGTAATCATGGTCTGAAATTGTGAGCCAGGCCTCTTCTCCTTTAGCGTAACTTTATCGGGTATTTTCTGTAAAACTGACTAACACAACAGTAGTTGCTTAAAACATTTAGTTGAAGATGTAGCTTAATGGTAGAGTGCTTTACTAATGTGTATAGGTTCCATCTTCAGCACCAGAGGGGCAGAAAAAAATAAGAAAGGTATTGTGGCATATTCTTATAAACCCTCCATTTCAGAGACACAAACAAGAGGATCGCAAGTTGGGGTTGGAAAATGCTAAGAGCATAGTGGCAAACCGGTCTCCCCTCAAAAACCATAACCATGTGAGATGATGCATATAGTAATTAGCCTAATCATTCCATGATATACATTAAAACATTGTGTTATATAGGGCATATAAATACAACTTTAAATAACAACAAAGAAAATAAAATACAATTTTGGGAAAGGGGGATAATCATCTAAAGAAATTGAAGACTGTTGATGAGAAGAGGCAGAAGGGAAAATATGACCCCTTAAGGAAGAAACAAGGGTAACAAAGGCTATGCTTCCCAATGCTCCCTTCACCCAGTGCTACCAAGCAGACAAGTGACAAATGGGGTTGTGTTATAGAGAAATGTGTGAAAATCTTTAGAAAAAAAATCTATCAACCCAGGCAAAACAGAAGCATGAATCTGTGGGAATTGGGGTATACATGTCACCTCTTACATTCAGCCTTCTATTCTGCATTGTTATTATTTCTTGGGTTTGGGTAGGCTCTTGTGTGTTTTGTTCTTTGGTTTGGTTTGAGAAAAAGGTCTCACACTGTAGGTCAGGCTGGCCAGGAATTCACTAAGTAGCCCAAACTGACCTCAGACTAATGATTATCTTTCTTCCTCAGCCTCCAGTATGATAGGATTACAAGAGTGGGCTGTGTTCTACTAAAGCAACCATTTACTTCAGGCAGCCAAGACTACCTGAGTATTCTAATTTGAATCTGAAGCAGCTGCTCAGTGACTCTCCACAAAGATATCTCTTCAGGACAGGCTGGAGTAGGGTTGGAACAAGTGCTGAGAATTTCTACTTTGAGTCCTAAAGGCATGCTAGTACCTGTGGAGAAGTATGTGAAAGAACCTGTTCAGGCTCATCCCCCAGCAAACAGCATCCTATTGACCTAGAAGGTGTAGATTTGAAATGTGAGTGACTAGATGTGCTTTGAGGTATATGCCTTCTTGCTTTATGGCTGGTCTGTTGTAAAGACACTTAGTCATACTTGATCTCACACTTCTTCAGAGCTGATGGATGTGTCTGAAGGCACTTCCATAGAAATTTAATACCAGAGAAGATGGCCACATACCAGGACAAATGGGAGATAAGCATTTAGGCAAACATCCTGAAAGAAGAGCAGACAAGAAGCAGAGAAGACAGGTTTGTGCTGGTAAAGAAGAGAAAGGAAACACTATTAAATTCCAATGAAATTGTGGAGTTAGGGGTTACTCCATCTGCTGATGCAGATGAACCTGGAGGGCTATATTTTGGAAGAAAACAATGTCTGATGGGGGAGGACTATGAGAAAGTTGGCAAGGACTGTGAGAAAGTTGGCCAAAATGCCAACTCTAGCTTCTAGGCTGAATACAAGCCAAGTTTCTATATTGGGGAAGCAGCTTGTGTCATGGGTCCTGACATCACCCTTGACTATACTAGTCAAATTTTCCCCAGAGAGACAGAACCAAGAAAATGTCTGTGATGCTTAATCTGTAATGTCAATTTGACAGGACTTAGAAACACCCAGGGGAAACACTTTTGGACATGTCTTTAAGAATATTTTCAAAGAAGTATGACCAGAATGGGAAGATTCACCTAAATTTGCTTGGCACTACTCCATGTGCTTAAGTCCCAGACAGAATAAACAAGAAGGCAAGCTGAGCTCCAGCATTATCTCTCTGTACTTCCTGTCTACTGATGCAAAATGACTGGCCACCTCATACATCTGCCACCATGCCTTTCCTGTCATGGTGCACTATGTATACCCCTATATTGTGGGCCCCAAATAAACCCTTCCTTAAATTGCTTTTGCCAAAAGGTTTGTCATAGCAATGAGAAAACTAAATACTACAGGGTCTGGAAGGAGATGTATCAGGGTGGAATGGGTCATGTGACCATATTGCCTGACAGGTCCTGGGAGATATCATTGGCAAGCCAGAGATGCATAGAAGCTGCTAGCCTGGCTTAGTCCATCCTTAGAACCAGGGAAACTGCTAAGACAACTTCTATATAAGGCCAAAAGTCTGAAATCCCTTTACAAACTACTAGTGCAGGTTTCATAGTTGAAGCCTGAAGAACCCAGAATTCTGATGTTGACAGACAAAAAGCTGGTGTTGCAAAGAATAACTATGTTGTTGCACAAAGGAACAAAGAAGCAAATGTGTTGAGTATCCTCCTGTCTTCTTCTCCTACTGTCTTGACCTCCTGAGTAGCTGGAAATACAGGCCCATGCCTGCAGATTAAGCACAATCTAGGTGGCTCTCAATTAGTCAGGCTGATATCCAACATTTATTATACAGACCAGAAAGAAAATATCTCTTCCAAAACCAATGTTAAAAAATCATAGGCTAGAGCTAGAGAAAGGACTGAAGGAGCTGAAGGGGTTTGTGACCCCATAGGAAGAACAACAATACTAACAAACCAGACTCCCCAGAGCACCCAGGGACTAAAACAGCAATCAATGAGTACACATGGAGGGACTCGTGGCTCCAGCTGCATATGTAGCAGAGGATGGCATTGTCTGGCATCAATGGGAGGAGAAGCTTTCCGTCCTATGAAGACTCATTTCCCCAGTTTAGGAGAATGCCAGGGTGATGAGGCGGGAGTGGATGGGTGGGAATGGGAGCATCTTCATTGGAAGCAAGGGAAGGGAGAAAGGGAATGGGAGAGGGGAGAAATAGGATTACATTTGAAATGTAAATACATAAAATATACAATAAATGTAATCATAGGCTATTAGCTCAAATTGAAAGTCTCATTGTTTTGTCCTTGGAATATCAGGGAAAATATCTGTATTTTGGGATGCCCAAGAGTTCTGACTACAAAGTGCTCTCCTGATAGGATACTACAGAAAAAAAAGCTTTCAGAACCACAGTCAATTTTAGAACCACAGTTCCCCATAGATATCTCATGGTGCCTGAAAACTGGACCCAAACCAGTCTGTTTTTTATTATCATCAATTAACTATTTTATTTATTTATATTCAAAATGTTGCCCCCACTGCTCCCCCCCATCAGTTTTTTTGTGATTGTTGTCAAGAGTATGAAGACTTCACTCTGGCGTCTTGCTTGGTTCCATTTGGCAGCAACCAGAACATAGTCCTCCTCTGAGGCTGTTTCTCTATCACTGTCCAAAGAGGCAGTTCATCCAGTAATGCCAGTTCTCATAAAGTCCATCTTCATCCTCCACTTCTTTGAGCCTCATGAGAAAATGGTGTTCAGCAAAACTCACAGGCCTGGCTGTCTTAGGAAATCTTCAGTTGTGACAAAGTATTAGAGGCTAGGTGTCCTACTTTGCTTCTCTGCTGCTGTGATACAACCATTCACCAAAGCAACATGAGGAGAAGAAGGCCTATTTGGCTTATACTTTCATATCAAAATCCATCACTAAGGAAAGCCAATGCAGGAACTCAAGACAGGAATCTGGAGGGATGATCCTAGAGGCACAAACTGAAGCAGAGGTTATAGAAGGAAAGCTATTTTGGGCTTGCTTACCATAGCTTGCTTATCCTTGTTTCTTATACCATCTAGGACCACCTGTCCAGCACTGCCACCACTCATAGTGAACAACACCCTCCCACAGAGATTATTAACACAGAAAATGTCCCCATAAACATGTCTACAAAACCAATCTGATGGAGACATTTTCTCAATTGAGGTTCCCTCTTCCCAGATGAACTGACCTAATGTCACGTTAACAAAAACAAAAACCTAACCAGCATAACAGGTAGTTTTAAAAAGAGAGCATTCATTTATCTCTGCTGGAATTAGAGGCCTGTGCTACCAGACCAGGTCTTTTTAAAATGACAGTGCTTCACTCTTTAGCCCAGATTGGTCTGTAACTCACTAAATAGCCCAGGCAGGTCTCAAATTTACAGTGATCGTCCCACATAAGCTTGAGTTTAGGGATTATAAGTATTTGTCAAATGGCTTGAAATTTGCTCATAGTGGCTCCTAGACTCCCACTGGCCAAGAGACCCTTCTGGCCACAATGAGATTCATGAATCTGTCTCTCATACTATAAGCTCAACAAGGTTCAAAATATAGGTTAAAGCCACAGTGGAGAGACCTATTCTTGTGTCTTTGAAAATATGTTAGAAATTACCTGCTTCCTACTTATTTGGTGACCATAGTCTTCCATGAACAAGTCAATGAAAATCTTGACAGCAAAAGTATTTATAGATTTATCAAGTCAGAATATTATGAAAGGAGGTTATTTATTTATTTATTTATTCACTTTACATCCCAATCTCAGCGCAGCACCTCCTTCCTTCCCTCACACCTCACTCCTACTCCCCATGGGTACCAACCTGCCCTGGCATATCAAGTCCAGTAGGACTAGTCCCATCCTTTCCCACTGAGGCCAGAAAAGGTAGCCCCGCTAGGAGAAAGGGATCCACAGGCAGCCAACAGAGTCAGAGTTGGCCCCTCCCCTTTCTCCAATTGATAGGGGACCTTATAAAGGCAATGCTGCATATCTGCTACGAATGTGTAGGAGGTCTAGACCTAGCTTATACATGCTCTTTGGTTAGAGTTTCGGTCTCTTGGTCTCCATGTGCCCAGGTTCAGTGACTCTGTAGATAATCTAAGGTTGTCCTTTACCTGTCCAACTCCCTTAATCCTTCCTCCTATTCTTCCACAAGACTCTCTGAGCTCTACCTTATGCTTGGCTCTGGGTTTCTACATCTGTTTCCATCAGCTGCTGGATGAAGCCTCTCAGAGGACAGTTATGCTAGGCTACTGTCTGCAAACAAAGCTGAGTATCACTGATATTGTAAGGGGTTGGCTTTTTCACATAGTATGGATCGCAAGTTGGGTTAGTCATTGATTGGTCATCTGCTCAATCTCTGCTCCATTTCTGTACATCTTGTAGGTAGGACAAAGTTTGAGTCAAGGGTTTTGTGGGTCAGTTGATGTCTTTACCCTCCAAGTATATGTAAGTACCTACCATGCCTGTCTTTCTGCATCTGGGTTACCTCTCTCAGTATAATATCTTCTCAGTTCTATCCATTTGCCTTCAAATTTCATAATGTCTTTGTTTTTCATAGGTAAGTTGTATTCCATTGTGTAAATGCACCACGTTTCCTTCATCAATTCTTCGGTTGAGGAACATCTAGGTTGCTTTGAATTTCTAGATATTACGAATAAAGCTGCTATGAACACAGTTGATTAAGTGTCCTTACGGTATGGTGGAACTTCTTTTGGGTATATGCCCAGGAGTAATACAGCTGGATCTTGAGGTAGAACTATTCCCAATTTTCTGAGAAACTTTCAAAGTGGTTGTATGCGGCGCACTCCTCGACCAGCGAGGAAAGACGACTAGCACCAGAGAATTCTTCTCAGATCACGCTTTATAGGAGCCTCTTGATTGAAGGGGAGAGCAGGAAGCGAGGAGCCCGAACTACCCTAGCTGTCCATGTATATAGGGAGAGGCGCATACGGGCTTGCCATGATTGGTTGTCACCAGTCTGCTGACACCAGAGGCCTCGAGATTGGCCGGAGATAGGTTACGTACTGCACATGCGCAGGGTGCAGCGCCTTAGCTGACAGGAACATTACTATATATGGAGTTGTTTACCTCAAGCCGTGAGGGAGCCAGCGCCATATTGTCCGCATTCGGCTCCCCACAGTTGTACAAGTTTGCACTCCAGTCAGCAATGGAATAGTGTTTCCATTGCTCCACACCTTAGTCAACATATGCTGGCACTTGAGGTTTTACTCTTAGCCATTCTGATGGGTATTAGGTGAAATCTTAGGGTCATTTTGATTTGAATTTCTGTTATAACTAAGATATTGAACATTTTTAAGTGTTTCTCAGCCATCAGAGATTCCTCTGTTGAGAATTCTCTTGACCAGCCAAGCAGTCCAAACAGCAAGTTCTGGCTTCGAGAGACACCATGACTCAAAAAAAAAAAAAAAAAATGTATAACTAAAGTGAAAAGTGATTAAAGACAACCAGTATTGAGCTGAAGCCTCCATGTAAATATGCAGGAGCATGTGCACCCCTACACACACACACACACACACACACACACACACACACACACTTAAATTTTTTTATCTTAAGTACGGACAATTGTGGTGCCTTCTTGACCTTTTTGTGTGGTATTTTCAAATTCTAAGGAGGAGTATCTGTAATACTTTCCCATTTCTTAAAATTGAATTGTTACCAGAAGTGGTACCTGAATCTCATACAAGGTAGGAAGCTGTCCTTGATGACCGACAAACTTATTAATTCCTCATTAATTACTTAAAATGCGATTTTAGAGATGTGCTTCTGTAACTTCTACTACAAGGTATATTTGAACTGTCTGTTCTACCTAATTAGAATATGTTAGGTATAAACAATGTCTTAGTTGGGGTTTGACTGCTGTGAATAGACATATGACCAAGGAAATTCTTATAAGGACATTTAATGTGGTCTGGCTTACAGATTCAGAGGTTCAGGCCATTATCACCAAGGCAAGAACGTAGCAGCATTCAAGCAGGGATGGTGCAGGAGAAGCTAAAAGCTCTTCATCTGAAGGCTGTTAGCAAATTACTGACTTCCAGGAACCTAGGTGAGGGTCTTAAACCCACACCCACAGTGACACACCTACTCCAGCAAGGCCACACCTACTCCAACAGGACCACATCTTCTAATAATGCCACTTCCTGGGCCGAGCATATACAAACTGTCATACACAATATCTGGGTGAATTTTATAATTATGTAATTTATGCAAAATCCAGAATGTGGTAGACTCTATAGAACAAATGACTCATTTCCTTCCACAAATAAATTGTAAGAAAAAAGTTAAGAAGGAAGGAAAATTGATAAACTTGAAGAACTTTTAGGAGCAAAATTGCAAGTAAATGTGCATAGCTTTGGTAAGAAACTGTTCTGAAGATGTTAGTTAGATCACATAGTTAGGAAACCTGTTTCTAGCCTTCATTGCCTAGAAGAACAGTTTTAGAGGAGTGGTTCTCCATCTTCCCAATGCTGTGACCCTTTAATATAGTTCCTCATGTTATGGTGACCCCCAACCATAACATTATTTTCTTTGCTACTCCATAACTGTAAGTTTGCTGCTCTTCCAGATACCAAAACCATGAATGGAGAAAGGCTACAGGTAAGACAAGTGACCACTGTCACATGGCATACTAACTAGGTCATTTATTCTTCAAGATGCCCTTCATTCAACAGTGTTCTTGGGACTTTTCAAAAACCCTACCTCAGCTAGAAATACAAGAAAACATAGTGTCTCATAGTCAGCAAACCTTGGACCCATTCTTCCTGATATGGCAACTCCAGTCCTTGCTTCCCCACAAGACCTTAAAAGAACAGGCTGTATTTGCACTAGGGCAGCATTACTTGACCTGTGGAGCTTTTGACCCTGATGTAGTGTAGGTGGGAACTACATCCATTGGTGGGAGCTCAACTTCACAATTTAATGTAATCAGTTAAGAGGATGGGAGGGGTTCATGAAAAAGATGTCTTTGCCCTGTCAACTATCTTTGATTTGAAAAAAAAAAAAAAACTATTCCTTATAGTACTTATGAAGAACAAAGTTAGAAAGGGGGATAAAGAAGGAAAGGTAAATCAGACTTTGTGACTTGGCCTATAATCATAGCTACTTGGAAGACTGAAGCAAGGTGTATCATGAATTCAAGAAAAGTCTGGGCTACAAAATGATACCCTGGTCTCAAAGAAATTAAAAGTAAAAAGAAGGCTTGGGTGGGTTTATCTCTGCTTGCTTAATGGGTAAGAGGTTCTAGGTTCACTCAATATAATGAAAGGAGAGGTAAGATGAGAAGAAAGGGAACAGTAGACATGGTGAAGGAAAATGAAGAGGAAGAAGAGAAGAAAGGGAAAAGTAGGGGCAAGGGGAAGGGAAGGGAAGAGAAGGGGCTTAGCATGGTAATGCACAGCTTTAATTTCAGCACTCAGAGACAGAGGCAGGTAGATCTCTGTGAGTCAAGGCCAGCCTGGTCTACAGAGTGAATTCCAGGACAGTTATGCATATTGCACAGAGAATCCCGGTCTTGAAAAGCAAAACAACAAGAACAAAAACAAACCCCACAACAAACAAATAAAAAGAGGAAGGAAAAGAAGAACAGAAGAAACTAATTTGGTCTTTGTTCCCCAGTGGAAGATAAACTAAATCCTTGCAATGTCAGAAGTGACAGGAGTGTCTTTGCTATTTGTGGTAGCCCCCTCAGGACCCTACTTAACAGGTTATGTTTACTGATAGCTCAGAGATGGCACTCCATGCTTCAGCATGACCAATTCATTAGAAACTCAGGGCTGTGGCACACATTTCATCCTGATACCTAGAAGGTCATAGAGGTGGGAGAGTAAGCTCAGCGTTACATAGGCAGCAATTTCATTGACCATCCATATAGCAGGAAAATCCAATAAAATTTTTATTACACTAAAGCAGTGGTTCTCAATCTATGGGTCACAAACTCTTTGGGGTCAAAGAACCCCTTCAGAGAAGTTGCATATCAGGAACTTACATTATGATTCACAACAGTTGTAAAATTACAGTTATGAAGTAACAATGAAATAATGTTAAGTTTAAGGTTAGCACAACATGAGGAGCTGTATTACAGGGTTACAGCATTAGGAAGGTCGACAACCTAATGCTTCCTGCCTTGGTAATACTCCTTTCATATATTGTCAAATGTTGATTCTGACAGGGTGTCCTTATCTCTGAGGACACTGAAGCTTAACATTTAATACCTTCCATGTTCAAGATTACGTTCCAATGTATGTTTTGTAATTTGCCTCTTTGCCTCTAGTAGACATAGGTGTGAATATGTCAGGCTTCAGTTAATTTTGTTTCTTTCTAATGAACTGTCAAAACCAAGGGGTGTGGTGAGTATACCCTTGAACAACATTGGTGTCAGAAATCTTAGATTTGGCCATCTAGATGATTTTTCTCTTAACATTGTAGCTGATCCGAAATAGGAAAAATGGAAAAGAGAGAAAAGGAAAAGTAGAAGGAAAATGAAAGGAAATAAACCTTTAAAGGCATATAAAGAAATATTTACGGATGAATTTGTGCCTTAGGTTTGTAGCAAATTTACCTAAGAAATTAGGAAAAGTGAGTTGGTACTTAAAGTGTCCATTTAGAATCACAGAAAACTAAGGGTTTGGGCAACTATTGTGCTTGCTTCAGTATATATTTTATATTTCTTGAAATGAAATAACATGTAGAAAAATTCTGTTTCTCCACTTCATCCCATAGGGTGGGAAAAGTTCGCTCCAAGATCCCTGGTGTATACACACCTTCTCCCAGTTATTAAATCAAACTCTAGTCTATACACTCTTGTATAAAAGTTTTATAGGTAGGATTAAATTCCTAAATTAGTTGATCTTATTGGTGAGTACAGTGAGTACACACACACAAACACACACATACATATATACACTCACAGATATATATATACACACACACGTGCACACACACACACATATATATAATGTATATAATATATACATATATTAACTGAAGCTTTAAAAGCAGATATGACATGTATAAATCTGAGATGTATAGTAAAACACATTGTTGAATATGAAAAAAGAGAAGTAAAGTTTCCTAATTTTAAAAATTAAATTTAGTAAATTATTCTCAATGATGATGGGCCCAAGAAGGATTTCTCAAAATACAAAAGGAATAAACTTCTCAAGAAAAGAAAACATCAACAAACTCAACTTTACTAACATTACATACTTCTGTATGATAGACTGCACAGCAGAAGTGAGAAGAAAATCTATAGACTGGAAGATGCCACTTGCAACTCCTTCCCTCTCTCCCAACCCTCTCTGTCTCTGTCTGTCTGTCTGTCTCTGTCTCTTTCTTTCACATACACACAGGTACTACAAATCCATAAAGGAAAAACAGACAAACTGACCAAACAGAATACAAATCTGTAATTCAAAGAAGAGTAAGATGCCCAAAATGAGTATCTATTGCAGGAAACAACAGTAATGAAATGTTAACTCCCATCAAAAAAACAAGAACTAAGACGTCAAACAGTAAATAGTTGGATGAACCTGTAGTGGAGAAGACCTGTTCTTGCCCAGTTGATGAGAGTAAAAACTGTTTCAGGCACTTTGATAAACAATATGCAATATCAAGTAAAATTGAAAGTGTGTATATCTCTTCCTCTAGCAATTTTACTAATAGGAATATTTTCTAGAAAAAAAATAGCATGTGCATCAGCCCAGAAAAACATATACATGTTTCATATGGAGAATGACCCTCAATGGTTGTGCTTTTGGTTTTGAAGAAGTATATTTAACATACAGTAAGCAGGAATAACAGAATGAAACAGCAAGCAACAGAAGAGTATCTGATAAAGCACATAATCCAGTAAAACCAGCTGATGCCCTGGGAACCAAAACACCCTCTCACCTATAAAAAAAAAATCAATCCCAGACAGAAGATTTCTCCTGACCAATACTTCTGATTAGTTATTCCAACAATAGACATCTTTACATTTTGACTTAAACAATAGCTGTTTGCTTTGGAAGATTGGGCATTGTTTACCTTCCAGCTATCACAACTTCCTCTCCTGTGCTCAAGGACACAGGAATTGACTCTTGAGCTCTTTTGTTTTTCTCCTTTCCATTTCTCATAGGGCTAGCCTGTCCTTGGACAAGGGGTTTTGGAAGACACTCTATGATAAATATGCTTAGATTTAAAGAAGGGGCTAACCTTGCCTCCACTGCCAGCATCTCAGTGAGCATAAACATGTGACGATTTACTAACATAGAATATGTTATACTACATGAGTTACCATCCCCATAGCATTATTATACTGAATAGAAAATACTCTGAGTGTCCATTACTAAAGGAATGAAAGTATCAAATTTTCTTTTATTCTGTTCTCAATATTTTTCTTTAATCTTGATGGCCAACCCATTTACAAATCTGAGTACAATTCACTCCTGTTGAAAATAAATGCCTCATTTCTTCCACTTTAAGTGTTACCTGCCATTCTTTCAATTGGCATATGTAGGATAAGAAAAATACTGTGATCTTCAAAGAAGGCTGCTGAGCCCATAAAGAAGTGTTCACTATACTTGGAATTGAACTTCCATCCAAGGGTGAAATAAATAAATGACTTGCTAAAGTCAGCTGGAAATTGCTAAACTGAAAAAGAATGTGGATAAAGCCGAAGTAGGATGAATGGCTGCTTTGAAGCTATGGAAAGGGCTTTCCTATTTTTCAAATTTTAATTACTTAATTTTATTTTAGTGTATGTGTTTTGTCCATAGGTTGTTTGTTCACCACATGCATGCCTGATGCCCAAGGAGACCAAAGCAGTCCATCAGATCCCTTCGATCTAAACTTACTAATGGTTGTGACCACCGTGTGCATGCTGGGAATCAAACCTGGGTCCTGTGCAAGAGCAACAAAGTGCTCTGAAACACAGCCATTTCTCCAATGTTGAGAATCTTCTTTAAATTGCTGTGTGTGTGTGTGTGTGTGTGTGTGTGTGTGTTTGTGTAAATGTACAGTGGGTTCTTCTATGCAGGTCAGAGGACAACTTCTATGACTGTGTGACTGTGTTCTCTCCTTCTACCACATCAGTCTCAGTAAATCTAACTCAGATCTTCAGGATTATAAGACTTCAGGCTTGAGAGCTAGCACTTTTACCCAAAGATCCATTTTTCTAATCTTGAAATTCACTTTCTAGTCCACATGAGAATTAACCTCACTTAATGAAACAGACAAGCAGAATTTATTATCTTAAAATCAACATATTGACACTGTTTTATGGTTTTACTGCTGTGAACTGACACTATGATCAAGGCAAATCTCATAAGGATAACATTTAACTGGGGCTGGCTTACAGGTTCAGAGGTTCAGTCCATTATCCTCAAGGCAGGAAGCATGGCAGCGTACAGGCAGGCATGGCGCTGGAGGAGATGAGAGTTCTACATATTGTTCAGAAGTGAAACAGGAAAAGATTGGCTTCCAGGCAGCTAGAAGAAGAGAATAGTCTCAGAGCCAACCACCACAGTGACACACCTCCTCCAACAAGGTCACACCTGCTCTAACAAGACCACACTTACTAATAGGTCCACTCCCTGGGCCAAACATATTCAAACCACCACAGATACTTCCAAACATTAGGAATCATATTCTGTGGCTTAAAATACACCTAGCTTTGAAAATCACCCCCAGATCCTGTCATCTTCATTTTGGTTTTTTACACATTCCTGTCTCAGATGGGAAAACTCTGAATAAAATAGTAGGCTAGCAAAACTATAAGAGACCTTTAAGGAGTCCCTTAGATACAGATTTTTAACAAAATAACATTTTAAAAAATGGAAAATAGATTATTTTGTCCTTTATCTGTTACTAACAACATTACTTCTAAAGTATTTTTAAGTATTAATTCTAGATCCAATGTATCTTTTATTTGTTGTGATGGTTAGTCTTGATTGACAACTTGACTGGATTTAGAATCGAATCACCTAGAAGATAAAATGTCTGAGTATGTCACAAGTGTGTTTTGAGAAAGATTTAACTAAACAATTCTGGGTATGGGTGGTACCATACTATGGGTTGAGGCCTTAGACTGATTAAGAAATGGAGCAGAGAGCAAGCATTTATCTCTCTTTACTTCCGGTGGACATGATGTAACCAGATACCTCCTGCTCCCGCCAGAATAACCCATCCTCTCATGCTGTGGGCCCACATAAACCAGTTCTTCCTTAAGTTGCTCTTGTCAGTTGTTTTGCAGCATATATTTATTAGGGAGAACATGTTGGAAGTGGGTATACATTGTATTATTTGTAACTGTGTTTCTTAGATATCTTCTAACACCTTCCCCTATAAGAATTGACTACAACTAGCTAAGATACATTTTTTCATATATGTTTATAAATGTTTGTAATGGAGTAATATTTAAAATTTTAATAATATATTTTTCTAAAATATTTCAGTTGCCAGGTTATGTATGAGATGCTGCAATTGTACATGAGTTACAGCTCAATTGATGATTTTATGAATAATCATCATATAATTACCTGGATTTATTATCATTTAAAATTTAAAAAAAATTTGTTGCAACAGAAGTTTTATATTAATATGAAATTGGAGATTTTTCTTATTAGTTCAACTTGATTATTAGAGATGGGTTTCTGTGGTAGTTTGAATGAGAATTGCACCCATGGGTGGAATTGTTTTTTCATACAATACATTCTGATCATAGTTTCCCCTTTTCCCAGATCCTCCTCATCTTTCAACCCTCCCAACTCCATGTTCTTTTTCTCTTTCTTTTTAGAAAATAGGCAAAAAAAAATCAGAACTTTTGAAAAAAAAAACACAAGAAACACACACAAAAAAATTAGAAATCATAATACACAAGCAAAGTACTAGTAAAAGTCAAAACAAAATAAAAATGGCAAGATAAAGAAATATAAGACAAAATGTTTACAAAGATACCACTAAGTTTGCTTTGTTTTGGCCATTGACTTCTGGTCATGAAGCCTACTCTTAAAGGTGGTTAATATACCCAGTGAGACTAACTAATCTTTCCTTTGTAAAGAGATATAAATGGGTGTTAGAGATAGCTTTTTGGTTAGAGGTTGGGGTCTAGGAGTCACCCCCCAAACCACATGAACATTGAAACAGTTAAACAACTATGGTTTATTGTATGTGTACCTCAAAACTGATCAACCAGGGAAACTGCTCAAAGCTGTGCATGGACATTTTTAGACCCACTTATAAAGGCTAAACCTGCAACAGTGAGCTCATATGCAGGTGTTGGAAGTGCTGCCCAGTGGCTGGCTCTGACTCAAGCCATTTTAGACATAACAGTTCATATTAACCTATAATTTGATGGGTCCTACATGGAGCTTATAGTTGTGGACTGTCTTAAGATTAACAAACGTCATAACATACAGAACACAACAAGATATGTGGTCAGCATGACTCTGCTCTGAGTCAACTTATTTTTCTGCATGTAACTGGTAGCCATATTACATCAATAATATGAAATAGCTGGCAGGCATGGAACAAAATGACTACAGCTATGATATGGGAACATGCTTCAACATTAGGGATAAGAACTGGTGTCTATTCCTCCTCTCAGCACAGGGACCCTGTCTGGCTTGAACCTGTACAAGCCCTGTGCATGCCTCAGTCTCTATGTTCCTATGTGCATCAGTCCTGTTGAGTCTGGGAGTTGCTGTTCCCTTGCAGTTCATCCCCTCTGGTTCTTATAGTCTTTCCACCTTCTCTTCTACATGGTTCACCAAGCCCTGAGGGAAGAGGCTGGATGAAGACATTTTATGTAAGACTGTATGTTCCACAATCTCTCTGCACACTGTCCAGGTGTAAGTCTCTGTGTTAGCTCCCATCTACTGTATGAGGAAGCTTCTCGGGTTAGAAATGATCAAGGCACTGATCTACGAATATAGTCTCACATATCTAAATGTTTGGTACCCAATTGGTTGAACTATTTGAGAAGAATTAGGTTGTATGGCCTTATTGGAGCAGGTATATCACTGGGGTTTGCCTTAATGTTTTAAAAACCCACACCACTCCCAATTAGCCCTCCATCTGCTTCCTACTTGTGGATAAGAATATAAGATTTTGGCTACTGCTCTGGTGCCATGCCATGCCTGCCTGCTGCCAGGTTACCTATCATAGTAGTTAGGGCTTCCAACCCTCTGGAACTATAATCCCTGATAAGCTCATCTATAAATTGCCTTGGTTATATATAATGTCACTTCTCAGTAATAGAAAAGAACTAAGATGTTGGGTAGGCAGGCACTTGGGAGGGATGTGTGATGTGGCAAGTCCCTTACCCTGTACCTGGTTCTGTGCAAAGGCCCACCCTAAGTACCTGTCTCTGTCTCAAAACACTGATACATTCCCAGTTGTGGCTGGTTCTGTACCAGAAACACAAGTGCCCTCCAGTCAGCCATTAGCAACAGAGGGATATAAGAGAGTAATAGAGGATAATAGGGGTCACATCAAATGCCATGCAGAAGTAAATAATGAACACCTAGAGAGCAGTGGGGGGATCTAAAACATGGGGGAGGGGCTCAAGATGAGATAAGATAAAGAATGAGCTGAATTCAGTGGTTATTTCGACTCTAGAATTCCCTCCCTTTAGTATTTCAGTGAAAGCTCACTGGACTCTCCTCTGTGAGGCATTTGGACACCCTCCGTACCTCCTGAATTGGCAACTGTGTTTTAGGAAGATACAGGCTTGGTTTGATTAGGCACAAACTGTTTATTTCCTAGTACCTGGGCAATTGCAGAGTTGAAGATCGAACCAGGGGTACAGGATATGGCTCAGCTTGGAAAAATTGTCATAAATAATGAGCAACTTGACCATCCTAAGACAAATAAAGGAAATCAATTAGAGGTAGGTGGCTATGCCAAAAGATCCCCTAAGAGAGCATGGAGTGTATATGCAGGCAAGTCACCCACGTTTAGTAATAATATCTGGCTTAATAATAATTATAACAGTCAAAAATCATGAGGAGGTAGGTCTGGGATGGTATTCACTATCTAATGACCGTGACTCCTCTATGTCTGTCTGAGTTGGTAGTCCTTTTGTTACAGCCATGTCTGCAAGGCATACTGGAGTACTTTGTATGAAGTCCCAGGCAGCTGTTCAAAGGAAAGGACTGAAAGGGTAGCTCATAGCACCAAGCCTATGAACAAGAAATCTTTCTCAGCAAGCCAGTCCAAGCGTGGGTTTCCACACCATACAGACAATATATTCTATAGAGAACCTTCACATACTTACTGCCATCTGTCTGCTTCTGGGTCTGGTGGGAAATACTAAGCAACATGCACATGTGATTGTGGTATTAATGAGTCCTCAAGAGCTGGAGCAGGCCTGTGCTTAGCTGTAGAAAGCTCTTGAGTGGAGGGAGTTCTGAGAAGAGTCTGGAGAAGAGGTCAAGGCAAGCGCTATCACTGATTAAATAGAATGCAAATAGATAAGCAGTTTGGGACCACCAGCCTCTGACACGCTGGACCTAGAGGTAAACAGTGAGCCAGAGATCATTGACATGAAACATTAGGAGTCTTCTTGTCAGAGGGACAAGTGGTAAAGGTTGGAAAGATTGGATATAATCCATTCTCATAACCCCTCCCCTCAATCGCTTACTGATCTAGTTAGTATTTGCAACCCAACCAGCAGCCAATCCAATGAATACTTGATGTTCTTTTCAGTGATTTTTCTGACAAATTGATCTAGATTGGTCTCAAGTATAAAGATGGATCAATAAGGTCTGGATTCAATCAGGAGTGGTCTCATTAGTGCTTGATCCAATCATCACTTGATCCAATTGAAGATTGATTCAGTCAAGAGTTCATTCGTTTTATTCTGTGCTTGATTCAAACAGGGATTCAATTTAGGACTTGACCCACTTAGAGTTTGGGCCATTTAATGGCAGATTCAAATACTGACAAATATAATCAGGAATTTCAGTGTTGGAATAGCTAACCTAATCAGCTGGTTATCTGTGCTGACTAGTGTTTGCTCAACTTGACACAAGCTATAGTCATCTGGGAAGTAGGAACCTTAATTAAGGAAATACATTTGTCAGATTTCCTATATTAATGATTGGTGTCAGAGGGCTCAACTCACTGTGGGCAATGCTGCCTCTGGGAAGGTGGTACTGGGTAGATTCAAAAGTAGGCCAACCAAACCAAGGAGAGCAAGCCAGTAAGCAGATTCTGCCATTGTCTTTACTTTGGATCTTGTCCTGTTTGAGATTCCACCTTGGGTTCTTTTAATGATGGGCTATGACTAGGACACAAAAGTCAAATACCCACTTTCCTTCCAAGTAATTTTGATCATAGTCTTTAATCACGTCAATAAAAAGAAAAGTAGGATACAGTGTCATCTACAGTCAGGAATTAATCTACCAAAGACTGATTCAGTCAAGGGTCAATATAAAGAGCTTGGGTTGCAGCTCAGCTGGTAGAGCACTTCCCTGCCATGCACAAGGCCCTTAGTTTAGTCTCTCCCACTTCATAAATCAGGAATGGTGTCTCATGCCTGTGATCCTGAGAATAAAGAGGTTGAGCTGGGATGATTGGGAGTTTATGATCCTCAGATAAGTGAAAGGCCAGCCTAGAATACATGAGATGAGGTCATAAAAAAGAGTCAGTGCCATCTCCCTTGTACCAAATCTTGAGTTAGCCCAATAGTAACTAAGTCAACCAGAAGATTGATTCACCATATTCAGATTCTAATCTTATAGGATCTAATCTAATAGTGGTTTATCTAAGCAGAAACTTCTTGCATGATCAATCTAATTACTGGGTTATGAAATTTAGTTGATAGTCTACTGGAGACAATTTTCTGTCAAATCTATAGAATATGAGAGATTTTAAAATTTTTATACATAGTTTCAAATGTGGATGATTGACAGTTTGATACTGTTGCTAAATGATTTTTTTCATATATTTCTGTCAGGAGAGAGTAATGTTTGCATTTCATGTCAGCATTTTTAGTAGGGTTTTAAGATTTCAATAGACCAATACATATTATAGAAATTTAATTAAGTAAATTAACACGTCCATCACCTCAACAACCTGTCATAAATTTTAAATGTGTTTCCATCTTCTTCTACTTTGTCAACCTATTTAAATATTGTATAAAAATAGAAATAGATAAAAAATAGAAATAGAAATTGCTATGTGAATAATTTTTCATACAATATTGGTTTCTATAGAAAAAAATAGAGAGTATTTGCTGTTCATTAGTAAACTATTCAAAGCATTTACCAACAACTCCATTGTACTACACCACAAAACTATTAAAAAGAAATCAGTATTTCATGCATTAACATTTTATGTAATTACTGGTAAATCTGGGAATATTTTAAACAGCAAATTCCTCCCCTACCCTTTGATTTCTCAGTATTCCTTTTTTCTCACTATTTGACTGGCTTTGAATTAAATATTTTGTTGCCCTACTTTTCTCTCCATAAACTTGTTATAATCTATAATACTTGTGCTAATGATTAGATCATAACTACTTTGTATACTCTGCTAGAAATACCAATTTTATCACTTTCCCCAAATACTAATACCCTAGAACATTAGCCCTAGTTTTATTCTTCTTGACATCTGTATTTTCATTGTCATGTTTTTGTTTGTTTGTTTGTTTGTTCGAGATAGGGTCTCTCTATGTACGTCTGAATTTCCTGGGTAGAGCATGCTGGCCTTGAACTCATTTTCCTCTGCCTCCTGAATACTTGGATTAAAGGTGTCCACCGCGTGTTTAGCTCATTGCAGTGTCTTTGAATTCTGTCTATATTTATCTCTTCATGCATCACTCCCTGCTTCTAGTACTATCTTGCTTATACTTTTAAACAACATATTTTGCTTTCTGTTCCTCTTCATTCCTTTCAGTTTCCATCTGTAATTATTTGCCTTTGAACTTAAGAACTCACTAATTTATTCCTAGTTTTCATTCAGTTTTTTTTATGGGTGGTAAGTCAACTAACGTTTCAGAGTATTGAAGTAATAATAACCATAAAAATTATTTAATTGAAACATAATTGACATTGAAAGTATAAAACTTTAAATAAAGTTCCATCTATTAATTCATTTTAAGTGTATAGAAATTCACTGCAATGTAGAGGTTAGGACTGGGCAAGAGTTTCATGCTTTCCTTAAGGAACCTGTGTGGAATAAAATGATTTTGCTTTACAAAATGAAAGGGAAAAAAATAACTCAACTTTATTTTTTTCAAACTCAGTACCCCACACACAATAAGCAAGATCTCTACCATAAGCTATATCATTAGCCCTAGATTTTTTCATTCATATTTTAAAGCTGTGAAACATAACATATTTTAAAGCTGTTAACATTTCATGATAACTTTTTCTTAAGTATCTGCATATGGGAGCAATATTCCTTCTGCCTATAGCATTCTAGTCATTTTTGTCTTATTTTGGAGATTGAGTCTTGCTTGTACGGCCCAGGCTGACCTTGCCCTTGTTATCTGCCTCTGCTTCCTCTCCAGTACTAGGGTTTCAGGAGTTCCCTACCATGTTGGGCTTGATGAGAGATTTTTCTATTGGAGCGAAAGCCAACGATAATGAGAAAGATTTAGAGAGAACACATTATACAAGAAAATGGAAGATGGCATATCAACATAAAGCAAGATAAAAGCATACTATGGAGTACCTTTCTTAAAGTACTAAAGGAAACCAGTCAGTGAAGTCCATACATCCTGATCAGAGAGAATACTGAGGCAAAAATAATGAATTTGATTTATTGGAAAAGTCTCAGGTATGTATTACTGCCATGGGACAGAAGGCATATAAACTCTGAGTCCTTGCTAGTTTTCCATTAAAAACATAATATTGGGTTTTGTCTGCTATCGTTCTTGTCATTTCTCAAGCTTTGTTCTAAAACACAACATCAGGCAAGTCTTTTTACATGTTCAAAAATCTTTATGAAAGGTGAGACCTACTTGGGTTCCAGAAGGCTGGCCATTCAATGACAAAGATAGGTCAGAAATTGTATGAAAGTAAAACTTAAATAAGCTCTGTTGATGGTTTTAAGGATATTTTATTTATGTACACTTCAAATATTATCCCCTTTCCCAATTTTTCCTCTGGAATCCTTCTATCCCATCTGCTTCCCCTTGTTTCTAAGAGTGTGCACCCCCACCCAACCACCCACTCTCTCCCACTTCCCTTCCCTGGCATTTCCCTACACAGGGACATCTGGCTTTGGCAGGACCAAGGGCCACTCTTCCCATTGATGCACTACAAGGCCATCCCCTGCTACATATGCAGCTGGAGCCATGGGTCCCTCTATTTGTACTCTTTGGATAGTGGTTTAGTCCCTGGGAGCTCTGGTTGGTTGGTATTGTTGTTCTTATGGGGTTGCAAACCCCTTCAGCTCCTTCTATCTTTTCTCTCAGTTCTCCATTAAGGACCCTGTTCTCAGTTCAATGGTTGGCTGTGAGCATCCACCTCTGTATTTGTCATGATCTGGCAGAGCCTTTCAGGAGACAGCTATATCAGGCTCCTGTCACCATGTACTTCTTGGCATCAGCAATATTGTCTGGATTTGGTGGCTGTATATAGGCTGGATCCCCAGATAGGGCAGAAATTGGATGGCCTTTTCCTCAGTCTCTGCTTGAAATTTTGTCTCCGTATTTCCTCCTGTGAATATTTTTGTTCCCCCGTCTAAGAATAACTGAAGCATCCACACTTTGGTCATCCTTCTTTTTGAGCTTCATCTGGTCTGTGAATTGTATCTTGGGTAATCTGAGCTTTTGGGCTACTATCCACTTATTCATGAGTGCACATTATTATTATTATTATTATTATTATTATTATTATTATTATTATTATTATTATTATTATTATTATTGTGTGTGTGATTGGGTTACCTTGTTCAGTATGACATTTTCTAGTTCTATCCATTTGCCTAAGAATTTCATGAAGTCCTTGTTTTTAATAGCTCTATAAATGCCACATTTTCTGTATCCATTCCTCTGTTGAAGGACATCTGGGTTCTTTCCAGCATCTGGCTATTATAAATAAGGCTACTATGAACATAGCATGTTGGAGCATGTGTCCTTGTTATGTGTTGGAACATACTACTATGTTACTCAGACTTTTTACTGCTATACAAATACCTATGAAGAGTTATTTAAAGGAGTGAAAATTAATTTTAGCCAAGAGTTCCATAGATTTCAGTCCAGGCTCCATTGCTATGAGTAAGTGGAGAGTTAGTGCATCAGGGTAGATGGGCATGGTGGGGCAGAGCTGCTCAATTTCTGGCATCCAAGTAGCAGAGAGTTGAGTAACAGTGACAAGACACGGTATCTTCAATGTCTTACTGTCTCCAACTAGGTTCTGCCTCTGAAAGCCTCCATAAGCTCCTAAAATGGCATTATACTATGAATGCATGGAGAAATAAATTCATTAACAAAGTTGCCTTTACTTCCCCAAAGCTCCATCTTTGACCCTTGCAGAATTTGAAACCAGGCTAATAGCACAGAATCCTTTGGGGGTAAGGCAATGCTTCATACATAACCCATAATAACTATCATTACACATTAAGTGTTTGTTGATAATCTGCCTTGTACATGTAAAAAAATGAGCTCAAATGTGTGTATTAAGTAAAATTCAAAACATGTTAATGGTCAATATTTTGCCTTATTTGCAGGCTAAAGGGTTTTATGCTGGTAGATAATACATTGTTTCTAATGATAAGATTGAGGAGCAGGGAAGTTTCTTTTTTAGACCACTACTAGACAGGGAAAATGGGACTTTGGCTAAGCCATTTCTCAATAAACTCTATTGGGGTAAAGGAGCCCCAAGCTTATCTCAGAAGAAAGAACATCTGCAAACTGCAGAACCACCGTCTTAGTGGATTCCACATAGACAGTGAATACAGAAGCCAGATTCCAATGCTGTGACTTTAGTTCAGATTTTGACTCAACAATATAACATCTGAAAATGGCAGACCACAGTCCATTGCTCTCCTCACTTCCTGGCTCTTTCTCCTCCCCTTGAAACTTTAGGCAGGTCATCCTTCTCAGATAGTGTGTAGTTCCTGCACCTATACCATCTTATATCTTCCAACCAACCATAGTCCTCCACACTCATTCAGCTCAGACAGACAGAGGCCTCACAATTCAGTCCCTAGTTTGCATACAGTCCTAAGTCAGTCAAACTCAGATACTGGTCATAGCAAGACCCAGCAAAGAATGCATGGCTGGCAATTAAGTTTTGATTCCATTCCTTTGCTACAGGCAGCTGCTTCTCTTCCCCAAGCACACTCTAGGTGCCCATTTTTTACAATCTTCCCACACCTTCTTTGTGATTGTTACACAGCAAACTTAGGAACCACTCGCTTGGAGTGGATTGAATGGTTACTGTTTAGTTTTTTGATTTTTTTTTTCAGAACACTAGTTCTGTAGGCTAAGCTCATCTTAAGCCAAGAACCATGTTCCATCACTCTCAAAGAAGCAAACAACACTAAGTCAGAGACAAAAGATGGCTCACTATTCATTATAGCAATGGCAAGAGTCTCATTTGTCTCAGTTTCCCAAACTCTAATTCCCAAAAGGAGTTACAATGAATGCAAACTGAGGCCTCCCTGCACTATGAGTTGCATTATAGGAGAAGAGCCTTCAACTTTATAAGTCTTTTATATTGGGTAGGATAGATTTACTACCTGTGGTCTGTCCAAAAAGAACCATTAAACTGGACAGCAAGCCATTGTACTATTACTTCTCCATGGAAATAAGACCTCTACGTTCCAGGGCTTTTTGTATATACATATTCCTGAAAAGATCCTCTGGAACAAATCCCCTTTGTTTTAGCAAAAAGTATCTCAGCTTACATGGCATGCAAGTATGCCAAGTCAGCACAGGGAACTGTGTCCCAATATTGTTTCCCATGGCAGCAACCCTAGTCATTGTTTCCACTCTGTTTTTTCTCAAATGAGGCCCCAGAACTTGTGTGTCTGGAATTCCAAAGTTTAGGGCACAAGGTCTGGGTGAGCCGAAAGCCTGAGCTATACACCTGGTGTCCAGAGACATGACTATAAAACAGTCAGTGTGTCCAACAATAGGTCCTCTACATCATATGAACTTATATCTGGGGAGATAGAACCAAGGGATATTCTCTGTACTCACTTCAGAGTATGGAGAGTACAGGTGGATAATAGAAAGTATCAAGAAAGCTAGGCTTTTCCAAGTGTGCACTTCACCTCCACCAACCTTGACCTTTGTGTCTTGTGCTTGGGGATCGAATCGAAATTCTCAGCTACCACTCCAGTTAGTGCCATGCCTGCCTACTGGCTGCTTTGTTCCCTACCATTATTGTCATGGGACTCACCCTCTGATATTATAAGGGCCCATTAAATGCTTTCTTTTGTATGAGTTACTTTTGTCACGGTGTTTTGTCAGCAATAGAAAAGTCGCTAAGACATTCAGTAGCTTTTGACTGCGAACCGGAAGTGGGCCTATTTCTTGTATAGTTGATCATTTTTAGACCGTTTCATCAAAGTAACAAAATAGAAACTAAGATACATGGATTGCAGTTATTTGAAAAATGCATTCATATTGAATAAGAACTGTTTCCTTTTTCCTATCATTATTTCTTAAATAATACAGTGTACTATCTATTTGCGTAGAAGTTACATTTTATTCATTATTAAAGTAATTTGGCATTGATTAAAAGCATCGGAGAGGAAGCAGATAGTTTCACTGCAAACATGGCACCACCTTTATAAGGAAGGCAGTTTCCTATAGGTGTTGGTTTAGTTGGATTTTGTTGGTGGAGATGCAGATAGAATCCCAGAGCCTTATCCATGCTAGACAAGCACCATAGCACTGAGCAACACCACTAGTCAGTAAGTACTTGTTTCCATATCTCACTTGTTTCAGGGTAATCAATAGAGAAACCACTATGAGCTCAGGACCCCAAGACGACGAAGGTCTCAGCACAATGGAAATGTATTTGCCCCAGAGAGACAAAGAGCAGGGGATAAGAGAGAAAAACAGGAGGTAGAGGAGAAGGGAAAAGGAACAAGGAAGAGGGAGGAGGGCTATTTGTCCTGGGGGACAAAGGCCTAACTCTGGATAGAGAGGAAATGGAGACAGACATAGCACGGGAATATGGCAGCTTATAAAGGTATAAGGCGAAACCTCATGTTAGGGTGAGTTGATTAATTTTAATTGGGTCTGTTAATTAGGTGAGCCAAAGGGTGCTTTTAATTGCTCTGAGAACAGACCAGCTGCCTAGAAGAAGCAGAGATAGCTGAGGTGCCTGCAACAGTGTTAATCCAACTACACCACTTGGAAGAGACACTCTCCAGCTGGACCTTGGTAATTAGCCTCAGGAGGGGGAAGTAAGTGGCCAATGAAGGGACTGGACAGTGAGAACAAGCTTTAGAAATATAATCTAAAGGGTTTTCTTTTAGCAAAGCAGAGGCAATGGGGGAGAAGTTCAGAGCCTAACAGAGCCATGTTTACTATTCTAAGTCTTTCTAGAACCCCTTAACTATACATGACCCAATTGGAAGTAGAAGGATTCTAATAGTTGGAGTAGCGAAGTGAGCTGTATCTGGTCTCGATTACATGAGTGACGGTACAAGCATGATGGTGGACCAGCAATATCAGCATTTTAAAGATGAATACGGGAGGATTGCGTGTTCAAAGCCAGTGTGAACTCTGAAAATCCGTGTCAAAAATCATACTGAGTCGGAAATGAAAATTTTGCTGGCGGCGGCAAATAATGACACTGAGGCTGAGCTTCGAAACTGAACGCCCATTGGGAAGTAACTGCAGTGCCGCCATGTGCTGGATAGTTGGGCCCTTTTGTTTGGTTGATTGATTGGTTGGAATTTTTGTTTTTGTCTGTTTTGTTTTTGTCAACTTGATACATGTCAGAGTGACAGGGAAGAGGAAGCCTAAATTGAAAAAGTGCCTCAATCAGATGTCTATAGGCAAGCTTGTGGGGACATTTTCTTTATTAATGATTGATGTGGGAGAGCCCAGCCCACTGTGGTTACCAGCCCTGGGCAGTTGATCCTAGGCTGTATCAGAAATCAGACTGAGCAAGCCATGGAGAGCAAGCCAATAAAGAACATCTATCTCTCCATGGCCTCTTGTTGTATGATAGGACTTTTCCTGGGAAGTTGCAACATGAATCAACTCACCCCAGAAGAGGAGCTCATGACTGTCTAAAGTACAGATATCACCAAAGTCGACGTTGGTGAGCCAATGAGTTTTATTGGAGTTACTTACAGAAGAAATTTGGTGAGGGGTTACTTATAGGAGGAGAAATGACTCGAAGACAGTGGCATCACCAAAGCCTACCACATCACAAGTGAGAGCTCACAAAAACTGGGAACCTGGAGCACCACTGCATGGCCTGTAGACTGTTCAACAAGATGTAGGATGTCCCTTCCAGGTGATGTGGTTGTCCTAACACTGTTGCAGGCACCTCAGCTATCTCTGTTTCGTCCAGGCAGCTGGTCTGATCTTGGAGCCTTCTTTGAAGCTTGAGTTATCTGAGACTGACTCTAAGTCTTTACTGTTTATATAGTCTTGGTTAAAGAGGGGGCTAGTAAGTCTGGTCAGTTTCAGGGATGTTATTTTGAGTTGTTTACCTTTTTTCTTAAAGAGTGTCCTTAGGAAGTTCCAAGCTGCTTTTGGTCATGGTGTTTTATCACTGCAGTGGAAAGCAAACTAGTGCACATAGCCTTCAGCTCTTGTCAGTACTATAGAGGTACATCTCAAGCACTATACAAATAATTGAGTTTTGGTAAATTTAAGAACAATCTAATCTGTGGTTAACAACCTGTGGGTCACAACTCTTTTGGCAAATCTTTATCACCAAAAATATTTACATGACTGTTCATAACAGTAGCAAAATTACAGTTATGAAGTAGCAATGAAAATGACTGTATGTTCTTGGGTCACCACAACATGAGAAACTAACTATATTATAGAGTCTCAGCATTAGTAAAATGTAGTGGTTTGAAAGAAAATGGCTCCCATAGACTCAGGGAATAGCACTATTAGGAGGTATGGCTTTGTTAGAGGAAGTATGTCTCAGTGTCTTCTTGATACCTGTGGATCAATATGTAAAACTCTCAGATCCTCCAGCAGTATTCCTGTCTGCCTGCCTGCCTGTTGCCATGCTTCCTACCATGATGATAATGGACTGTAAGCCAGCCCCAATTAAATGTTATTCTTTATAGGAGTTGCCTTGGTCATGGTGTATCATCACAGCAATAGTAACCCCAATTAAGACAGAAGTTTGAGAACTAGTGATCTAGAAGGAGGAGGCAGCAAATGATCCAGACTTCACAGTTTTTATGCAGGCTATGACAACCTTCAGCTCTTCTCCTCTGAAGCAGCCATAGATAATATGTTAAACAAATGAGAAGTGTGGTCATGGCACCAAGAAAATTTATTGCAAAAATAGACTTTCAGATAAATTTGGCCCATGATTTACAGTTTACTGACCTTGCTATAAGGAAGCATGTTGTATAAAGTAAACTTGTAATGAGTCCTACACTACATTAATGAATCATCTTATGTCAGACATGGTGACACATGTCTGTGTCCCTACCACTCAGAAGACAAAGGTAGGAATATGCTAACTTTGAGAGTTCCAGACAAGTGTCTCAGCTGCCTAAGGAGAACCATATAAACAAACATACAAAAACAAAACCCTCAAAAAAACCAGACAAGTTCTTTCATGCTGGCCAACGTGGTACACAACTACAATCCCAGCACTCCAAGCCTGAAGCAGAAAGACTGTGAGTTTAGGCCAGCCTGGGATACATAATGCATCATGTCTAAACCACACATATCCTTGAATAGAAAGAAAAATCTTTCATAATGCACATCCCATATTCTACTGATGGATACTTCCTGGTACCTCTCATCATTTTTGAAAGTAGGATATCGAATTTGTCACACACTAAGCAAGCATTCGCAGCATGCCGTTGTAACTGGAAGGCTTCCTGATCAGTGATTTTGTTTAGTCTCCTAACATGCAATAAACCTGTGCCTAAATTGCCTCAGAATGATGAGAATTTGATGATCCACTAAGAGCTACAAGAAAGATTGATCCAAAATTGCCTTAATAGTCCATGCTGCCCTCAAAACAAAATTGTGTTTCTTTATATCTAACCTCAATCTGTTGCTGCTATTCAGACCAATTTCTTCTTGGCCCATCTTTTTCACAAAGAGTAAACATTCAGTCTGTTGCTTCCTTTAATGTCACCCTAACCAGGAGGACAATTCACTTATAAGGCCAGCCTAAGATAATCAAAACTTCCATGGATAGAGGTAGCATATACCCTTGGGCAGCTCTTAGAGTCATAAGCATTTTTCCTAGCAAAAGTAATGTCTCACAATATCATCTGTAATCCATGGTGTGGCTCTTAGCCAGCCTTATCCCCATTCCTTCCACTACCTGCAACATTCTACATAGGTATAATGTTCACAAACATAGAGCTATGCATATAGCTCAGTTTGTAGAGTACTTGCCTAGCATGCACAAAGACCTGGGTTTGATCCGCAACACTCAGGATAACTCATCATGGTGGCTAAGCCTATGGAAGCAAAAGGAACAGAAGTTCCAGGTTATCCTCAGACACAGAGAAAGTTATCACCAGCCTGGGTTACATGACATCCTGTCCCAAAAGAAGAAAAAAGTGGGGAGATTAAATAGCATGACAGTGGGTAAAATGTGACTTTAAAATCATCTATCATAACTAACCTTTTCTGTCAACTCCTGTGAGGAGCAAAGTCTGTAAGGAAGTGTAAGAGGTGGTTTGGGGGTGGCATCTCACACATGGGTCACAAATGGAAGAGGTGGGCTTACTGTGAAGCTTTTCTGGAATGCACTCATTACTTGGGTCCTGGTATGTGTTTATGTAGGTGATGTTTCTAAAAAGTGTACAAAAGGCACTATTCACCTTAGACTTCTGTCACTCTTCCTTCTGTCTTTCTTGCTCTGTTTTGTTTTTAGACTTGGATCTCACTCTGTAGATAAGGCTGGCCACGAATCATAGAGATCCGCCTGCCTCTGCTTCCTGAGTGCTGGATTAAGGTCCAGCAGGCTGGCAAACACTGTTTCTTTTCACTGTCACATTTATATTGCTGGGCTGGAGGTGGAAGCCAGAGCCTGACTCCTGCACATCGAGGACTCTACCACCAAGCTCACCCACCCACTGCCCATCTCTTTTCCCACTACAGAACAATTCATATATTTTTTCCCTCCTGTAGGATGAGGGTAGAGAGATAGTAGACATTTCTAAACACATATCCTTTAAATTTTTATTTCTCCATACTCATATTCAAATCTTTTCTTCCAATGAGAACCTTTGCCTACACACACACACACACACACACACACACACACACACACACACACCAAGATCTGTGTCCACACCCTGGTTACCATTTTCAAAAAGGAAAATTACCAAATATGAATGACTATAAGCAGTGGCTGGAAATTAATCAACTGAACTGTATCCACTTAGACTAGAAACCCAGAATTGGAGGGGGTGAGGAATGTTTGCTCAGTAGTGTATGAGATAAAGCAATGCCCTGTCCCTTATCTAGATCATTCCTTTATGTAGAAGATAGTGATTGGCTGAGAGCCATGAGGCTCTCAATCTGAATAGCCTGGAGTAATTTTTGGTGTTGCTTCTTCTACTTCCTTAAGTATGGTACTTTCAGAAAAAGATTATGTGCAAGCAATGGGAGAATGATAATTTCTCTAGATGCTGTGGGTCCTGCTGCTGCCTTCAGGGAGATGTCTTCCCCACCACCACCAAAAAAGATGAAATACTCCCCAAATAGAGTCGTACCTTTTGGCTGAGGAGCCTCTCAAATTCTAGGCAAGAAAATACGCTTTTTTGTTTTTGTTTTTGTTTTTTTGTTTTGAGCCTCACATGTCCTAGCCTGGCATCAAACTTACTATGAATCTAAGGATGACTGTGAATGTTTGATCCTCCTGCCTCCACCTCTGGTGGGCTTTCAGTTGAACCGCCATGACTGTTTTGTGTAGTGCCAGGGATTAAATTTAGGACTTCGTGAATAGTGGCAACCACTCTACAAACTGAGCCACACCTCCAGCTCTAAGAAAATAAATTCTTGACTGTATTATTAGTGGAGTAAATTCCTCCCTGCTCTAGTTCTGAATTCTCCACCCCTCAGACCCACAGCATTTCCTCCCATCCCAATCATCAGGCACCAAATAACTACTTGCAGCTTTCACAACTATGTTTCTAAGTAAGGATTGGTATTTCTCTTACACAGAAGAAACTAAGTGTTGCAGAGGCCGGAGGACTCTCCCATACCGACAAAGCCATTAAGCAGGAGAGTGAAAATCAAAATGATGCTTTGAAAGCCATTCTACTTCTCTGAAATCAGCAAGCAATTTCCAGATTACTTTAAATCCAGACTAACTGGCAGGATTCCAGCCCTGTGATTTAGACTTAAAACATCTGGCTTTGTTTATGATCAGTGGGAGATAACCAGAAATTCACCTGTGACTGAACTAGCAAGGGGACAAAGAAATGGCTGGGCTGTTGTTACTTAGAAAAACATACTTACCAGAAAAGATTGTAGTGGCTCCAAAGCTTCAAAGGAGTTGGTCTCCTTTAATGAGTCTTGGCTGCTCTAAGTATCATGAAGCCTCTGGGAAGCTGATAACATTCTCATCCTGTTTGGACAGGTGGTTTCACAGGTGCACATATAGATGAAAATTCACTGAATTGTGTACATGAGACCTGTGCCCTTTTCTATAAGTACACTGTACTTTGGGTTTTTTTTTTTTTAAGATGATAAAGCACAAAAAGTTCCTATGCATATAAAAAAAAAAAGAAGCTTGAGTTCTCTTAGCCTTTGTTTGGCTGGACAGACATCAGATGGGTCTAGATACATGGAAATCCTTCTGCCCTGAATATACTCCTATGTCTGATAAAGTTTTACCAAATGATTGATTTAACTATTTATCACTCTAGTGAATAACTAATGTCAAGGAAAAAGAAACAGAAAACCAGACTGGCGAGATGGTTCAGTCAGCAAAGGCACTTGCTGCCAAGCCTGGAGACCTTGAATTTGATTCCTAGAACCTTGATAGTGGGAAGAAGCCATTCTTACAAGTTGTCTTCTGATCTCCCCACATGCACTGAGGCATCCATAAGTAAGTAAGCAGGTAAATAAATAATCAACATAAAATTGTTTTTAAGGAATGGAGAGATGGCTCAGTGTTAAGAGTACTGACTACATAGGTCCCGAGTTCTATTCCCAGCAACCACATGGTGGCTCACAACCATCTATAATAAGATCTGACGCTCTCTTCTGGTGTGTCTGAAAGCATTGACAGTGTTCTCATATAAATAATTTTTTTAATGTTTTTAAAAATCACAAAACCACAAGTTCTCATGAATGTACTCACCAAGCTTGGTGTGGGTCCATATCTGCAACACACTGAGAAATGCATGTTGTTGGGGGAATATGCTCAGGTACATTATCATGAAAAACTTCAAAGATTTGCACCTTTATCTCCATGTTAGTTATTATGGTAAGCAGCTATTGATAGGGAACAAGGGCCTAGCTAATGGGTACCTGAACATGAAACATATAACATCTGGATGCAAGTTACATTGACAAATAGCCTGAAGAAGCAGTTGTTGTGTGCTGGCTTTTATATTGTTTTTGTCTTTCAACTGTTGGCTTTCCTTGTTTTTACTCCCAGGCCTGTACACATCACAGACATACAGACGAAGCCATCAGAGGAAACCCTTACTTGGATGAGCTAATCTATGAATGACTGAGGTGAAGGGAAAAAAGTAAAAGCTAGACAAAAAGAATGAACCCACACATTTCTTTCCGATTCTTGTTCCTCTTTAATCTGCCCCTTCCTTGCTCACTCGCTCCTGAGATGCACTTGCTCTTTCTTCGTTTGTTTAGTGGTGCTGGCTAATCGGACCTAGGACCTTTCCCATGCTAGCTAAGTGGTCTATAAATAAGCTGCACACACAACAATAAGTTTATTCACTCTTTGGTGGGGATGGTGAGGGATCATAACAGCTGTGATCCTGAAAAAGGTGGAATTGTGTGAAGAATTCATATACAAGTATTTGAGATCTAAATGAAGAAAAAAAAGAATAGGGAAAATTAAATAGTAAGCACAGGGTATCTTAGTAAAATAATTTTACAAACAGAACAAGAGCATTAAAAAAAACAACAGTCTTCAAGTCTTTGTTTCTTCTTAGCCATTTTGAGGTCCCTGGAGTATAGCAACACAGTTTCACAAACTATCTGTTTCTGAATAGCACTAGAGATGAGTCCACCACATCTTTTGATATCTTTTTAATTTATTTATTTATTATATTCGGAGAGTTACACCTGCCACAATACGCACACGCCACAGCACACATGTAGAGGTCAGAGGTCAATCTGCAGGAGTAGTTTTTATTTTTCCACCATGTGGGTGCCAGGGAATAAACTCAGGTTGTTATGCTTGACAGCAAGCACCATTACCTGCTGAGCTGGTCTGCCATTTCTTAAAACAATATTGGGCACTCTCCGCATGAATATTTGGGTATGGGTAATTGTTGTTAGAGATCTCCTGTGCATCCTAAGACTTAGCAGCATCCACTGGCATACCCAAGTCATGATAACCAAAGCTATCCCAGACACTGCCAAATGGGCCCCTGCATCAGATGAGGGGCCGAAAATTGTCCCTAATTAAAAACGACTTACCCCAAGAATGTTATATGAAAATATTCATTCTAGGAACAACACTAGTCATCTCTTAAGAATTTCTAGAAAAGAATACATATGTGCCACAGTTAATAAACGTCCATCTTAAAGTACAAGGAGCAGAGAGACATGTACTGAAGTCAGTCATTTAGATTGAAATATGTTTTTTAATATATTTTAAATATATGGATGGCATACAGATTTAACAAATTAAATAGAGAAAAAGATTAATTGCAGAATCTAGATGCCTGGGCTTTTGAGTGCTCATTGCAGCATTATTTCAACTTTCTGTGTGTTTGAAAATGTTCACAATAATATGATGGGAAAAGAAGAATTCATGCATATTTAACTATCACATCTAGGAAATCAAGAGGTTCAATTCACTTAATTATCTTAGAGAGAAAAAAAAACTGCAGGAAGAGAACCTATCAGTCCTGACAGGGATAGTCTTTTTCCTCCAAAATTGTACTATTACATCTAATTAATTTAATCACATGAATAAAACCACCTAGTATTCACAGAGCAATTCAAAATCTGGAACATGGGACAGAGTTAAAAGAGGATTCAGAGTCATTAATTGTCCTGTTTTGTAGTTGATGAAGCTAAGTCCTGGAGAGATCGTGCCCTGTATTTTTACAGAGCTGCTTTGCACAGTAATCTTTTCAGTTTTCCAATTCCAGGGATTCTATCATTATCTTGACACTTTATTAATTAAAAATAACCACTAGAAACTATTTTCCCCATAGGAGGTTCAGCATTTGATGAAATCAGAAATTTTTAAATATTCCAGTTAAATTACATCCATCACCCCCCAGGAAACATTTCTGACCCTTAATTATGGTGACTGTTTCCTTGAAGCATTTCATTAGAACATAGTTGGGTCAGTGTTTATGAAAACTACTGAATGTTAGAAACTGTGTATATAGCACCCATTCTATGGACAGTGGAAATTTCAGACATTTATACCAATGAGAAATAGAGATGGTGCTGTCATTTTCATTCTGAGATTTTTACAACCAGATAACTTCATAACTATAGGCTAACATTTTGAGTTTAGTATCTTGCAAATGTGTAAAGAACAGGGGTGAAATGAAAGATGCTCACAAGTATTTGTCATCATAGAAATGTAAGATAATTTTACAATGTAATTCTACTGTACTTCTATAGAGTGTCTAAAATGTACATCTGATCACTCAAGTTTGCAAGGTTGCAACATAAGTGGCACTGCCACATCCTGCTCCCAGGGACAAAATGTGGCAGAGTCATGTTGGAAACCATACTGACAGCTGCACTTGGAGGTCAAATCATGGCAACAACCTAGCAATTCTACTACTAGATTTTTATCCATGATAAATGGCAATAAATATCTACAGTATAAGAACTATACACAGTTGCATATAGCAGCTTTAGTAGAGCAGAAAACAGCCAGATATACCCCTTATCAATTAAAAGGTCAATTGATAACAGTATATCTGTGCAATACAATCCCTCCAAACACCAAATGGAAAAAATTAATGTAGACATTGATTATATCAAATTTACTGACGACAGAGAACCCAGAATTTCAGAGCTGCCACATTACTCTAGTACTTACCAAGTGCCCAGTCCCATATGGCTACTTGGCTTATGTGATATATTTTTACATTGACATAGCAGAAGTGATGTCACTTTACTAGTACTGTGACTGAAGACTTAGACCTACAACTATATCTTAGTCACTTTTCTCTTGTTCTGATAAAATACCAAGGCAACTTATAACAATTTGTCTTATGGTTCCAAGGGCTTAGAGTCCAAGATAGTGGATTAAAAGTATAGTTTATGGGGACCCCAAAGAAGGAGCTAGAGAAAGGACTGAAGGAGCTGAAAGCGGTTGCAACCCCATAGGAAGAACAACATTATCAACCAACCAAACTCTCCAGAGCTCCTATGGACAAAAACACCTACCATTGAGTGCCAGGAGTCAACAGAATTAAGAAATTCCCTTAGCCCGAGTAATACCATTTTCTGTTTTCCAGTAATCAGGTGATCTCACTGGGGTCAGATAGCTAGTCAAGTAGAACGGTCACCCAGGCTACAGATCCTGCTTGGCAGAACTCTCTGTTGCACCTGGGTAGTCCCCCACCCTCATGGAATTCTCCCTGTTTTTCTTTAAAAGAAATGGTTTTAGCACATAATAAATCAGAGCTTGATCAGCACTTCAAACTTTCTTTCCTTTGTGTCTCTTGTCCCCCATTCATCAGTTTCCTCCTCAGGTCTACATTGAAGACCCCGCAGGCTGGGGGAATTGTGCACACATGGAGAGACCCAAGGCTCCAGTTACATATGTAGCAGAGGATGGCATTGTTTGACATCAATGTGAGGCCTTTGGTCCAGTGAGGGTGCTTTTTCCGAATGTAGGGGAAATGCCAAGGCACTGAGGTAGAGAGGGTGATTGGGAGAGGGTGCACCTTCCTGGAGACACGTAGAAGGGAAGGGGGGGAGGGAATAACATTTGAAATGTAAATACAGAGAGGATCTAATAAAAATAAAAGAACAGCTGAGAGCTCATATATCGAACCACAAGCAGGCGGTAGAGAGCACACAGGCAATGACACAAGCATTTGGAAACCTCGAGGCTGACTCCAGTGACAGACTTCTGTCAAGAAAGCCACACCTCCAAATTGAAACATCTACCAACTGGAGAATGAGATATTCAAATGCCTAAGATTTATGGAGGACACATCATCCAACCCACCACAAACTGCAAGGTAGTTTTCAGATCATTTACCACAACTCCCTAACACTATTAAGGACAGCTCTGTAAGGGCCTAGTCAGTGAGATAGTTCAGGAGGTAAAGACACTTGATGTACAAGCTAGATGCCCTGAGTTCAATCCCCAGAAACCACAGAAGTGAAAGGAGAGAATTAAATTCACAAGGTTATCTTCTGACCTTCATACATGTGCCATTGTACATGTGTTCTCATGCATAATACACACATGTTTAAAGAGCAAATAAACATATTAATAATAATAGTAATGAGAGAGAGAGAGAGACAGAGAGAGAGAGACAGAGAGAGAGAGAGAGAGAGAGAGAGAGAGAGAGAGAGAGAGAGAGAGAGAGAGGAAGAGCCTCTCTATAAGGTATCAAAATACAATCAGAGAGGACTAAGTTCCAGTGTTCCATATCTCAGTAAGGCAACAACAGTTTAATATGGATTTTATAACAAACTAGGAGAGAGAGGTTCAAAATATTTTAACAAAAAGAAACAGTAAATATTTAAGGGGATTCACATGCTAATTATTCTTAACTGATCATTAAACATTGGATATGAGTATCAAATGATCATAATGCATCCATTAAAATGTACACCTGTTATAGGTCAATGAAGAAAATTTTTCCGTGCTGGTGATCAAGCATAAGGTGTTGCTCATGCTAGGGCAGTGGTATACACCTGAACTATATACTCTTGGACCTCAGTTACTAATTCAAATAATACAAATTTAAATAAAAAATTATGTCTCCCTAAAGTACATGACTCCTTTTTCGTTGTTAAATCCAGAATGGTGAAAGAAATGGAACTTTCATCAGTTTTGGATCATGTTCTTGCAAGCCTTCATCCAAAAGGCCAATTTTTACTTCATAGCCTGGCCTGCATATTTAGCGGCTGCCTTGCTGCCACCTAACTCTCCTTCCATTCACCTGCATTTCTCCAGCAAAAGCCTTATAGGACTGAATCCTTCCTCCTCCCTTTCTTCCCACCTTTTTTCTTTCCAAATTAACTGCACATCTTTCATCTGGTTTTTGCCATATTCCCCAATAAATACATGGCCAGCCATGATAAGATATTATATGTTGTATTCTTGGTTTGTAGCTTAAACCTTAAGATATAAGAATTCTGTGTTGGGGTCAGACCCAGTCCAGCTGATAGGTATAATATAGAGTTAGCACAAGAAACAGTTTAAGTTTATAGTTAAAAGATAACCAACAGAAACTATACTTGTGATTATAAAAGTGGATTTATAGTGGAATGTTTCAAGGTTATTTATAAGTATTGGTTAATGTTAGGACAATGCCACAGCAAGGAGAGGAAATATAGAGCATGTAGTCACTGGAAACTGAGTTTAGATAAGGAAGTAACAGGTTCCATCTGTGAAAGCCTGCATCTGAACTTGTCTTTTATCATGAAGCCTATGAACAAGGAAAACCTGTTTGTCTTTGATAAGAAATCTGGTAGTCTTAACTAGCTAACAATTTGATTAATGAGCTAATATTGTGGTGGATTACCTTAGGGTAAAAAGCAAGGCTGTTTTCTAGCTGTCAAACTACAGTTCGCTTAGCTGTCAATGTAGTCAGAAATCTGAGAAGAATATATTTTAATCTAGGAGTCATGTATTAATTAAAATGACAGAGGTTGATCTAGACTCCACTACCTAAGTAGTTCCCAGGTCCCTGTGGTCTCCATCATAACTTGGGCAGAACCTGTCTGGCTGTCAGGCCCAGAAGACAAGAGGCTTTCTTCTGTAGAGAGGTATGTGAACAATGAGAACTGAACTGACTCACCTTGACTTAGGCAATATGATACATTTAGCGCTCGGGGAATCCTCTGTCCACAGTGTAAGCCAAGCCCTAGCAGTGGGCAAGGCAATAAAGCAGTGTTTCTCGGTGGTTATCATACCACAATCCAGGTAGAATCTGTGTCACTGTGCCCATATCTTTTTCAGAGACCTTTCGGGGAATCACTGTTAACCTTTGGGAATCTCTGTGTATTACAACAAGCCCAAACATTACATTTAGCAGATTTTTGACAGATTGAGAGCCAGTACCCACCAAACATAATTGAGTTATACAACCTGTGTTTGCTTAATTACTTGTTTTGGCCATATCTAACAAATAAAGTGCACTGTGACTCAATGACAGTAGCAAAAACAAGGGTGAACGTATACTGAAGGCAGTGATCTTTAAATTTTTATTGTTTAGAAATCATTATTTACCAAGGCAGCATAGAACAAAAAACTTCACTGCTAAGCTACTTTGACAGGCTGTACTCTTAAAGGCAGTGAACTGGAGACCGTTCATAACAAAGATGGTACTGAAGCTATAGCCAACCAAGTGTGTGACTGCCATTATCTAAGATGGCACTGAGGCACTAGCATAGCAAAAACCTTATCTGCCCACAACAAAGATCGAGGACAGTTGCAGGACTGCTCCTGGTTAAAGATGGCGCTAAGAGTCACATGTTATACCTTAGAATGGAGCTGTAGAAATGTGACTGTGCATTTTAGAATGGAACAACAGAAACATAGCACAAAGGCAAGCATATAAATGAATCTAAACAGCACAGTGTGAGGGATGTGCAGTGCAGCTTGGTGGCAGGCAGTGGCCACTGGAGAACACCCGCAGCAAAGCAGAACATTGCCAAGGTGGGGGGTGGGTGGGACAGAGAGCAGAGCCTGAAGCAGCATTCTGTCTCCTAGCAACTCCCTTAGGCAGGAGAGCAAGCTCCAGGTGCTCTGGGAGGCTCAGGGCTTGCGGCTGCACAGTGGAGTGCCCTGCAGAGGAGTTGAGCAGGAATCAGAGGCCACAAGAATGAGGAAGCACCAGCAGCAGCTCAATAGAGCAAAATACTAGGCAGGGGGTGAGAGAGGAAATGGAGAGCTGAAGATAGGCTGCAGCTGCCGGGAGCAAGAGTGAGGGCCAAGGTGAAAGGGTACAGCAGAGAATGAGGGGGAAGGGGAATGGCCTATGGATCCCTGGGAAACTGGAGAGTTGTAAACGCACCTTTAAGTGGTCATGTAGAGTTATTGGTTTGTGGATAATGGGGTCAAATTTAGCCTGTGAATTAAACCGAGAGGCATAGCATCGAAGACGTTTCTTTCTGGGTGAAAGTAGGAGGAAAGCTAGTGATTTGCTTGTTCTGGCATCCCAAGAACAGGTAGAGATCTAACAGCCAGGCCACTTCACTAGGTTCTCACACAGTGAACGGTACTGAGCTCTGGGACATCTGTGGGGCTCAGAGCCACACGGAGAACAGTTTACCTAAATTTAGGATTTTTTTTTTTTTCAGCAGCAAGAAAGAACTTTTTCCCAAAGAGTGACAGGGAGGAGGTCACCCGGGGGTAAAGGCCCTAAAAAGAAGGGCCAGTGAGAAGGCCAGTCACAACAATGAATGCCTCCATTCTTAAGGACACCACAGGGTGGCTGAGAACTCAATAGCCCTCCTTTGGGAACAGGGGACACTTACACTGACCAGTAGCAGGAAGGGAGCTTACCAATTCACCAGTGTTTGGGTGGATAGGTCTAGTGTGTGATCTGATGATGCAAAGTCCATGTGGCTGCAGGAGATGTGAACCTGTGATTTTCTAAATCTAAGTCACACACACCAATGTTGTGCTTTATAAAATAGAATGAGCTGAGAGATCTGTTTGGTAGAGGCACAGTATAGTGAGATGGAAGGCCCATGCTTAGGCATGTCTTCCCTGTGAGGTACCAGCCAATGGATACAGTATGGAATAGAGTTTATTTAGGGCATAAGAAAGGGAGCTGAGGATGTAGTAGAGATACAGAAAGGCAGAGAGAGAGAGAGAGAGACAGAGAGAGAGAGAGAGACAGACAGACAGAGAGAGACAGACACACAGAGAGAGACAGACAGAGAGACAGAGAGAGACAGACACACACAGAGAGACACACACACACACAGAGAGAGAGAGAGAGAGAGAGAGAGAGAGAGAGAGAGAGGGAGGGAGGGAGGGAGGGAGGGAGGGAGGGAGAGGGAGGGAGGGAGGGAGGGAGGGAGGGAGGGAGAGAGAGAGAGAGAGAGAGAGAGAGAGAGAGAGAGAGAGAGAGAGAGAGAGAGAGAGAGCCCCTTTTATAGTGAATCAGGCATATCTGGCTGTTGCCAGGCAACTGTGGGACAGAGCCTGGAAGGAATGTTAACATTAGAGTATGATTTCTAGGCAGCTAACTGCCTTGGGTAGTAGCTTAGCCTTTACTCTGTTCACACTTACTGGGTCAGTTTCTCTTCAAAATCATTTATTCCTAGCATCTATCTCAGTTTCCTCAAAATTTTCAACCAATTCTTGCTTTACATCATTAAAATACTTCTTCTATCATAAAACAGGCAACACCTATATTGCCTGAATTACTGTAAACCAGAAATATCCCCATCTTTTTAAAACTAAAGACATAGAAAGAAAAAAATTATTCATTCTAAACAATGAATAAATACTTGAACATTTCTGCTGTTGGTTATAACTGATTGCAGAATCTAGAGCCAATTCTCCATATTAACAATCAGTGTGAAAATATACTTCAGATACAAAGTTTACATTCTTTAAAAATTCTAAAAGTAGGTTATACATTCATATGATTCAAAAATCAAATCAGAATGCAGTTCGACAGTCTTGGTGTTGGTGTGGTTCCTATGTGCTTCAATTTCTCCTCCATCTCATATAGATGTTTACCTTTACTTATGTCATGTATATCTGTTTCTTCCCTTAAGCAAATGTATACAACCCAGAATGAACATATTTAATATAATGTCATTTTCCCTCAGGAAAGGTATCGTTCAGCACTCTCTAGCTTACTGCTCTCACTTAACAATAATGCCTGATGGTTTTTAATATCAGTATATGAAGCATTTTCTTATTTGCTAACTAAATAGTACATGTGTGAATTCTATTGTCACTGGTTAACTAGGCTGTTTTCAAATTTCTATTCTTATTATAAATAATGATGCAATTACCTTACATATATATCAAGAAAATTTAATAATGATTATCTGGTCTCTGGAAAATGCAGATTGTTTTCATCACACATCTCTCCATTTCTAAATTGACCTTTCAAGCATGATTGGTTAATCTTCCTTGTTAATTTAACTAGATTTTGAATCATTGTGGAAACACACCTCTGGTTATGTGCAGAAAAGTGTTTCCGCCGGGGTGTAACTGAACAGGGATGATCAAACCTGAATGTGATCTGAAGTCCTGAAATAAATAGAAAACTAGAAAGCAACCTGAGCCCACCATTCTGTTCCACCACTGCAGACACAATGTGACCAACTGTCTTTCGTTCCTGCTTCCCTGCCTTCTTCACCATGATAGACTATTTTCTCAAGCTGAAAGCCCAAACATACCTCTCTTTCCTTACGTCTGTATCAACAAATCCCCATTCGAGTCTGCATCATCTGTCATATTCAGAAACTTCCACTTAACAATGTGTGTCATTCTCATAAGGAATAAAACAGTAAATGTTTTGATATTTTCCAAAGTATCTGATTTTATCTGTAAATGGTAGTTCTTGGGATTTTTAGAGCTGTTGAACAAAAGCCTTTGCTATATCATTGTACAATAAAAATTATAACAGTGGATATGGGCACTTAGTGGGCTTTACTGGAGATATTCATTCATTAAGCTTCACAAATAATATGTTGCTATACTTAGTAACTTCTTGAAATAAATGAACAGATATCACCCAAAGTATGAGAGACTTCTTTCTACTACTAGAAAATGCAGCACAGTGCTCCTGGTTATAGGTGGAAGATTTCCCTCTGAAAGACCCATACTTATGTGGCCAGAATCTTGACTTACACAGCAAAACAGAATTTCAGGAAAAATCCATATGAAGCAGAACTAGGATTTACTAAGAAAGAAAGAAGAGAGAAAAGAGTATACACTTCAGATTTATGTGTAGGCACAGAGATAGAAAGATGCAACTGTTGCAGTTTTTTAAAAACATGTTGTCTTTTATTTATTCATATGTACATATGTGTACATGTCTCTGTATATACCTGAGGGTAGGGGCATCCCTTGGAGCTGGAGTAACAAGCAGTTGCAAGGTGCCAGAAGTGAGTGCGGGGAATTGAACATGTATTGTTCTTGCAGAGGACCTTAGTTACATTCCTCAAAAGTTACAATTTATAACCAGAGTTAAAGTTTAAGCCAATTTTAAAACTTAGAGTTTAAAAGTTAAATAAAGCCTTTGAATTTGAAGACTTATTTATATATCTTAACTTCCTTTTGTCAATGAAACTATAAAGTGGTTTATGAGATATATCATTAAGTATGCTGATAAAATCAAACTCAAAAGTCACATGCACTTTGCTCTTGAGCAAACATGATCCATTGGTTTTAAATAACTAAATTTGTGATGTAGCTCAGAAAGTGTCTTATCTCTATGGCCAGTTTTTACTGATATTATTCTTCAGTTGTTTGCAAGTTCTTGTATCTTAGTCAATAAAAAATGTAAACCTGATACTGGGTTGGAAGGCTTCTTTCCCTTTCCAGGTTCCTGTAAGTTTGCCTGCCTTTCTAGTTTGTCTCTCAGTGAAGGACAGAGGAAATGTAAAATGGTTTACACGTGTCTTATGCTACTTCATAACATTTTGTGGAGCTTTCTAAGTGTTAGGATTCTGTAAACTCCACCCCACAGTTACCAGGCACTATAAAAGGCTGCTTGCCCCCTCCTCTCTTGCTCTTCTCCCTTGTTTTCTCTTCTCTTGCTCTTACCCCTCTGTCCCTCCTATTCCCATTTCCTTTCTCCCTCTCTCTCCACATGCTAGGTCACTGGAAGGAGCCCAGCCCAGCTCAATCACCTGCAAGCCAACAGAAGATACTGTTATGCAATAAAAGGAAATGAAAGTTTGATAGAAACTATGACTGGATAAAAACATACTCAATGAGATCGCCAAATACAGAATGACAGATATTGTATAGTTCTATTTCTATGAGATAACCTGGAATAGACAAATCCATTCAAACAGAAAAGAGGAGTAATCAAAAGGGTGGGGAAAGAAGTGTGATATTGAACAATATATATTCAATTTCCTTCTTTCTGTTTCCTAGTGTACAGTTTCTAAAATCTTTTAAATCTACAGAGTGATAAAATGTCATTTGTATGCTCATAGCATGGAAAAAATGGAAAAAATGTTAGAAGCTTGGGACTTTGAGCCTTTATGTTCAGGGAGGGAAGAGAGGCTGGATGGTCAGTTGCTTGCTGATAGCCAGTATTATAATCAATCATGCCTATGCACTGATGCTTCCATTAAAAACAAACAACCAGAAATGGGGTTGTGAGGAGATTCTGAATACTGGAGGTTTTGGAGGGCCACAAATCCTTGGCTCCATGCCTTGGTCCCACCTAGCTATTCGTTCGTATATTTTTGAGACTAGCTCTAGAAAATTAATAAAACCTCAGTAGGGGATTTTAGGGACCTCCAACTCATAGCCTTGCAGCTTGCCTGCCCTGTTGTTTTCCTTAAACTAATAAAACTATCTTCTACCTTCTGAGCCCATTCTTAAATTCTTTTTCTAACCAGACCAACCTCTGAGACAAGACTTGTAGTTTGTGGTAACAAAATGTACTCCAAAGAATGGAAGAGAGCTGGAAAAGGTTTGAGGCTCAAAAGTCTTGGGCCACTAGACTTTATTCTTTATTTACATAGAATCTGCCTTTCCCCACATTTCTAGAGCAAGGGACTTTCTCAAGCAGGCAGTTCTGTTAAACCTTGGTTGGGAGATTTCCAGTCTTCCTCAGCTATTGTTTTCATTGATATGTTAATCTTAATGCTTCTTTCTACACCTTCTGCTCTCCCACCACACCCACAATCTGCTGTTCTTTGAGAGGCTTTGTCTGAACTTCCTATTCTTCTTCCACATTTTTGATCATCTCTTCTTCCGAGATCCTGGATCACTGAGTTGAGTTGTACTTGTACCAATCAAGACTGAGTTTCACAACTCTGCATTTTGATTGGTTGTCATTTTCTCTAATGGTTTACAACTGTTTCGAAGAGAAGTTTTCTTGGCGAGGGGGGTAATGACTACCTTTAACTGGATAGACCATGGATAAACTCTCTTCTATTTTGTAGAATACCTGTATTCTTGTAGTGCTTTGAGCATTAATTAAATGGTGAGTGGAAAAAAAAAAAAAACACCACAAGGCCTCAGGCACAGAGAGCTGTGAGCTCACTCAGATTTCACGAGCCTATGACACACCTTAGAGACACCCCCCGCCACTGCAAAAAAAGAGATTTTTGTCTGGTCTCCCCTCAAAGAAATTCCTTTTCCTACGGGCTGGCATTTAGACAAAAGCCAGCATTCCCTTGGGGGGCTTGAAGAAAGTTCATGGTGGGGGGGGGGATGCTTAGTCTCTATCTCTCTGTCTCTGGCAAAACCAAACAGGTAGTTCTTCACAGATGATTGTGCTGCTTATTAACTTCTGGAGGTCAATGCTAGTCTCTAGGTTCCCTCAGGTCCTGCTCGCAAACCCCACTAGGCTCTTGGTCCCCAACCCAGCTCAGGTGCTCCCTGTCTCATGGTCCCATATAACTCTGAAATTTTTTTCTTTGTGGCTTCTCCCTGCTTTACTGGGAGACAGCCTTGGCAGTTTGGAATAAACTTTTCCCTCTTGCCCCATCGAATGGCTATTTTGGCTTCTTTAATGTGCCTATTTTTTATTCAGCACCACACTGAAATAACTTCATTATAAAACCTCAATTTTAAAAATATAAAAGATTTTTTAAGTATAAAACTTTAATAATGACCAGAATATCTAGAAATAGGTCTGCTTGTTTATGGAAAATGGGCATAATAACAGTGGGAACCTGATATAGTGGAGGAAAGAGGTGTTTTAAATAAACAGTATTTGTTGTGGTTATAAAAAAATAAAGAGAGAAGAAATATGTTTGGTGGATGTGCAGTCAGGTGTGGGGGAAGGGGGTGCCTCTGTGGGCCCATGCTGAGGCATCCTTCTCTCTGATGGCCCAGCCCTCATATTACATAGCCATACTGTAGTATACTTATTACAGTAGAGTATAGAATAGAGTTGATTTAGGGCGTGGGAGGAAGAGTTGAGAGAAAAAGTAGAGAGAGTCAGAGAGAGAGGAGGGAAGGGAGGGAGGGAGGGTGAGAGAGAGAGAGAGAGAGAGAGAGAGAGAGAGAGAGAGAGAGAGAGAGAGGTAAAGGCTGACCATGAGAATATGGAGAGGGGGAACAGCAGAAAGAGAAGGGGAAAAGGCAGACAGAGCAGGAAGGCAAGAGCAAGAGACAGCAGTGGGGGAGCATCTCCTTTTATAGTGAGTCAGGCACACCTGGCCTGGCTGTTGCCAGGTAACTGTGGGACAGAGCATAGACAAAATGCTAAGTGTTGACTTGCTAGCCATACAGAAAAAGACAAAGTGGGACCTCACATATTCCAAATGAGACATTTAAGAAATTCTAGAAAAAAGGTCATGTACAAATTCTTCTACTGTCATTTACAAAAAGCCTTCCTCATTAGAACTTAAAACTTAGAAACAAAGAGAGGAAAATATTGCTAAATTTGATTATATAAAGTTGAAAAGAAACACTACATGCTACAAAAAAAAAAAAAAAAAAAACAAAAAAACAATCCTAGAAACACCAAGGAAAATAACAAAGTGGCAAACCGGGGAAAAAGCAATTATAATTTGCATTCCTGTGATAAAGGTTTAACTCCTTAAAGTGTTTGTTTAAAAGTAGAAAAGGCCATTTACTCCATAGAAAAATGTAAAAGACAAATTAACACACATTTCAAGAAAAAGAAATGCAAACAGTTCCTGAGCATATAAAAGGTGCACAAGCTGCTGGTAATGAAAGAGATGCAAATTAAAGTTACACTAAGAAACCATTTTTCACCTATTAGATTGGAAAAGACTAAAGTCTAATAATGTACTGACTAGTGCCTCTCGTGTTGCAGTGTTGAATAGAACTGTTAAAATAGACTTCCTGGCCTCATCCCAAACACACTCAGAATCTCATCTTTGTGAGCTATAAGCCTTTTGTCCCAACCATTCATCAGAATATGAATGTAGCCTTTATTCTGCGTTTGTTGATTCCAGTTTTTAATTACATATAATTGTTGCATTTTATTAAATGTTTTCTTTTTCTGTATCCCCCAACGTAATATGGACTCTCCCCATTTCTTCTGTTAATGTAAAGGCAGTTTTAGAACAAAAGCCCTCCCTGCCTCCGAGAGCTTTAACACGAAAAGTTCAGCTAAGCATCCCAGCATGCCAATTAATGAGATGGGCAATAATGAAAAGTAGAAATGTGTTGAATATGAACAAATTTTGAAGAGGAACAAATAAAGGAGACCATTGTCCCCAAGTTCATCTTTGGGATGTTGATATAACATTTGGTCTAGAAAAAGAAGAGGAGGAAAGGGTCAGAAGTGAACAAAACAAAATGGTCTTGGTCTTAGTCTTGGTTTCTGAGAAAGCATAAAAAGAGGGGAAAAAAGGACTAGCACTTAGAGCCTTGTTGGGTTTCAGGCCTGGGGCAAGCACATGGGTGCCTGTTTAACCTGCTAATAGAGATCTAATGGCAAAGGTAGTGGTGAGAAAGCAGCCTGCACACTTTAAATCACGCTCCACAGCTGCTTGACCACACCTCAGGTGGCATCAGGAAAGAAACAATATATGGATGGTCTCAGTCTTGGCTATGGGATAAAGAAAGTGGAGTCAGGACTTCACTGCCAAATTCGTTCAGTACCTTGCTAACAGCCCAAATATAACTTCTCTGTCTTTTAAGCTTTAGGTGTTTGGATTAACTAAGCCATACAGAAAACTACAATGGCCTATAATGATGCAATATAGTTGGATCAGCAAAGTTGTCAGTCTCTCTATAATGGCATATATGAATTAAAAAAAAAAAAAGTTCCAATTTACCATGTCCAAAGTTCCTAAATTTTAGCAGTAACCTCCCCTAAGGTCTCCAAGAAGATCTGGGAACGACAACGGACTCCATCTAGATTGTGGTATACTAACCATTTGGATTACCTGCCCCAATGCCTCACCCTCTGCCAGGACCTTGGCCAAACTAGACAAACAGGACACCTGACATGCCTTACATTGCTTAAGACAAAGGTCAGTCTTCCAAGTTTCTTCTCCACAGGAAAGCCTCTCAGATTTTCTGGGTCTGGCAGCCAAAAATTGATCCTGCCTAGGACCTGTGTCTTCAAAGAAGCTATTACCACCACAGGTACCTAGTGGGGTGGTCATCTAGGTCATGGGTAAACTCTGTCATTTTAATTGTTACATAGGCCATTTGGATTATTCTTCCTACTTATTCAGGTAAAATGTATCCTTAGGTCTCTGGTGGATTTGAAGGCTAGACTAAAGAAGGCTAGACTAAAGAAAGAAGTAACGTTTCATAATCTGTTGCTCATGCTGAATGACTAGTTAGGAAAAAGTGTACAGGTTAAAGTTTCCGTAAGGTCTGAGGATATGAAAGCTTTTAAGAAAGTGTTTGAGGATCTAAGAATGTGCTTGAGGGTCTGAACAGGTGATTTGAGGTTGGTAAATACAAGTTAGGAAGGGGGGAGGATGAAAAAACCTTAAATGGTGATAAGAAACTGATTTACAGGATATAAAAAGAATAAAATATGCTTCAGATTTTTGTCCCCTCCCTAATGTAAGACGTCAAGGTTCAAAGCTTTAACATTAACTGAATTTTAAATTGTTTCCCAAGCCTCTACTATGACACAAAGGTGTGAGTCTACTGCTTTTTCTACACTATGGATTTCAATACAGACTATAAACAGTGATAATACTAACATCTAGAACTTATCTCTTCTTGTAAACTTAAAAAGATTCTTAATAAGCTTCAGGGAATCCACTCAAATCCACCTTTCACAGGTCAAATGGATTCTAGATAAATATGTTTCGTTTTCAACCTGCTTATTCCTGAGGATGGAACCCCTTCCCTTTCCCCTGGTTTTGGGACTTTCCTCTCCAGATTATGGGACTAGAAGTTTCAAGTGCACACCCAAGGAAAAAAAAATGTCTTCCTAATGTTCTGTCTGACAGCTGTGAATCAGCTACCCAAAGGTGTTCCCAAGCAATTTGCTTCACCTAGGCCTTCATGCCGAGCCTGGACAGCAGCCTAGCCAATATTCCAACTTTAGGACCCCCAATAATAATGCCCCAAAGTAAGCAGAAAGTATTCATAGATGTTTATGTTTCTTTTTTTTTTCTTCTTTTTCTATTTTGGTTGTGAGCCTAGCCTTTAATGGCTGAGCCATCTCTCCAGCCTGAGATATTTGGTTTCAGACTCAAGACAAGAAGCTGAAGTGCCTATATAACATACCACAGTGGACCTGGCCTCCAGGTTCTCCTAGCATCCCGCAGTCCCTACCTGTTACAGGGCATGGCTGGCATTATTTTGCTCTCTACCCTGAGGTTTTCAGCTCAGCAGCCTGGCCTACTCACAGGTTCTTCAATGTATAACCCCAGACATTTTGGTTTTCGCTCTCTCTTCTCTTCCTGTCTGAATTTCCTCTCTTTCTCCCTCTGCCTACATCTCTCTACTCTTTGTGTGCACATGCTTTCTCTCTTTCTCTTCCTTTCTGTGTCCTTCTGCATACTGACTTCACTGACCCCATCTTATGTAATCAGTGAACTTAACTGAGAGGTTCCCCTAATAAACCTGTCTTTATACTTTAACTTGGCTTGAATTTGCTCATTTCATCCACAGAGATAACTTATCAAGCCCGATCTCAACAGACTGGACTATTTATTTCAAACAGCAAAGGACCGAATCTCCCACGGGAAAGGGGATGCATGGGGGGACGAGTAAAAAATGGCTATGACACTTCATAGGGAGGGTATTGTTTGGATCCACATTTCCTTGAATTGTCTGCTTCAAGCAAGACTCTGCAAACATTCCTTACTGGAACGCACTGACCTCGAATGGCCATTTATAGCATTGGTCTTGTGACCAAGGCATTCTAATAAGTGTAGTATGGTGGATCATTCTCTCAATTCTGGGTCTTCAAAGTCATCCTTCAAAGGGAACAATGTGATTACTTTAGTTAGGATGATTACTCCTGTTCCAAGGTGTGGCTGTGCCTTCAAGGATAATTGCCTTCCTCTAGGAGGTGGTCTGTCCTGGGAAGCTTCACTGCTTTTGGAATCCAAGGTTTAAAACAATTGTTAATATCCTAACACCAATGAAGGCATTCTAAAAAGACACATGTTCTCTCTTTAGCTGACACGATATTAAAACAATGGTTCCCAAGAATTTGCACAGGAGAGTCTCACTGGGAGAAGGAAAAGGGTGGGTCCCTGGTGCCTGCCAGACCGGGACATTGTGTCCTTGCAAAACATTTCACTGAGTTCTGACAACATGTCAGACCAGCTTGTAAGAGAGACTGGAGTCAAGCCAGGATAGGAGAGACTCATTCCTCTTTCCTGTTATTTCAACCTACACTTTCTTCAGGATCTGAAAGATACACTTTAGAATGCCACTGGCCCTTCTTATTCCTCTTTCCAATGTGGCTTAGCAACTAAATGCCTTTTTTTTGCTTTTCAGGATTATTTGTGCCTTTAATCAACTGTTGGGGACAGGTGGCCAACTCTAGCTTGTTAGGGCTGCCAAAGCTCAGGCTTCGACCCTAAAAACTTTAGTAACACAATGACTTATCCCTGTGTATTCAGACTAGAAGGGTAAGAGACAGTTTGTAAAAGACAATGCTTAAATGATTAATATGCAGAGGTGATTTTTCTTATAACATATTTTTTATTGCATTATCTTCCTCCACTTGGGAAACTGTGTTCCTACAGGTAGACTCTTCAAGAATGTTGTAAGTAAAAAGCACAAAGCCTGTCACTAAAGAGTCCCATATGGCCAGGTGTGGTAGCCCAAGCCTTTAATTCCAGAGGCAGAGGCAGGTAGAGCTCTGAGTTTGAGGCCAGCTTGGTCTACTGAGTGAGTTCCAGGATAGCCAAAGTTACACAGAGAAACTCTGTCTCAGAAAACCAGAACAGAAAAAAGCTCTCGTTCTCTGCAAGACTCTGGAACAGAAGAAAGCATGCCTTTTAAATGCCTGTTATACTGTAGTAAAATTTACTGAGTTTCAAATGTTAAATGGATTTAGCATTCCTGAAATGAATCTTATTTGGTTGCAATGTGATTTTTAAAAACATTTTACTGGGTTCCATTTGTAATAATTTTTCTGTAATTTGGGTATTTATATTAACAGTAGCCTTTAATTTTCTTTTGGTAACAACTTTGTTAGACTTTGCTATTAAAGCTATAATGGTCTCATAAAATAAGCCTGGCAATGTTTCTATCTTTGGAAAACTTTTAAATAAGAATATCATTATTTCCTTAAATACTTGGAAGAATTCAAATATTAAAGCCATTTGGGCCTAGAAATTAGAAGAGGTTTTAAATTATAGATTCCAGGTCAATAATAGGTACATAGATCTTTAGATTTTACTCAGAGTTCCTGTATTGTGACTAAAATTTGGTGAATTGTGGAGTTTTTTCCTACAAAATTTGAAAGTCTTCTTTTCTTGGGTCAAAAGACCTAACAAATAGTTAGTTTCCAAAGCAATTCAAGCTTATTCAATAATGTATAGCTTAGAACCCTGCTATTTCACAACCACCAATTTCTAGGGAGTAATTTTTAATGGTTGCTCAAAAGATTACATTATAGGCTGGTAGAAAATTTTATAAGTGACTTAGGCTCATGTCACCAGAAGCCAAGTGTTCAATCTTAACATTTCTTTCAACATGAAATAATCATCCAATATGTGATCCTTTTTGTGATATTAACTATATCACACTACCTATAAGATGTTCTTGGGGAAAGAAATAAAACCTGAATATGATTATATCTATAGGTTTTACTACCAGTTTATGGACAATGAAAAGGACAAAAGAATAAGTTAACTAATACCACAAAGATGCAATCAGTAACCTCCAAAGTACAGGAATTCTACATGACATGGTTTCTCCACAAATAAATCCTAAGGAAAACCTAAAAGAGAAAATGAGTGGAACACATTCAAAGAAAATGATCAAATTTATCAGTAGACAAATATAACACATAAACCACATTTAAATACTGGTTTGGAAAAAACTGATAAAATTAGGAAAACTGGAACACTAAGGATGCCTGATACTACAAGGGGATTATTTTATTAAATTATTGCCATAATAACAGTAAGGTAAGTTTTTTTTAAATTTACTTTCTGCTCCCTCTCCCCCTTCTGGTCACTCCCTCCCACAATCCTTCCTCCCACACCACTCACTTATCCTCTAAGAGGATGGAGGCCCCCTAGGTGTCCTCCCACCTGGGAACATCAAGTCTCTGCAGAGCTAGGTACATCTTCTCACTTAGGCCAGACAAGGCAGTCCAGCTAGGAGAACATATCCTGCAGACATGCAACAGCTTTTGGAATAGGCCCTGCTCCAGTTGTTCTGGACCCACATGAAGACCAAGCTGCACATCTGTTACATATGTGTGGGGAGGCCTGTGTCTAGCCTGTGTGTATTCTTTGGTTGGTGGTTCAATCTCTGAGAGACCCAAGGGTCCAAGTTATTTGACCCTGTTGGTCTTCCTGTGAAGTTTCTATCCCCTTCATGGCACTATATCCTTCCCACTCTTACTCCTCTGTAAAAGTCCTCAAGCTCCACCCACTGTTTGGCTATAGGTGTCTGAGTCAGTCTGAGTCAGCTGCTGGGTGGAGCCTCTCAGAGCACAGTCAGGCTAGACTCCTGTCTGCAAGCATAACAGGAGTGTCTATTAGTAATTAGTCATTACTAATAGTGTCAGCAACTGTTGCTTGTTCATGAATTGGTCTCAAGTAGGGCCAGTTATTGGTTGGCCATTCCCTCTGTTCCATCTCTCATCCCTCCATTTATCGAGAGGATAAATTTGGGGTTGAAAGTTTTGTGGGTGGGTTGGTGTCCCTATTGCATCACTGGGATTCCTGCTTGGCTACTGGAGCTAGCCCCAACAGGTTCCATAATCTTAATACTGTGAGTCACAGCTAACAGTCACCCCTATTGATTCTTGGGTGCCTCCCCTATTCCAGGTCTCTGTCATGTCGTGGAGATGCCCCCCACCTTCCCATCATCAATTGTAGATTTTCATTCATTCTCATGGACATATGGCCCTTCCTCCTATCCCTTCCAACACTTAATCCTGAATCTTCCATCCCCCTCCCCATCTCCCCTCCTACCCAATCCCCTCCCTTCATCTGCTTCTTTATGACTATTCATTCCCCCTTCTAAGTGACATTCAAGCTTCCTCACTTGGGCCTTCTTTCTTGTTTAGCTTCGTTGAATCTGTGGAGTGTATCATGGGTCTTATATATTTTATGGCTAATATCCACTTACTAGTAAGTATGTATCATGCATGTCCTTTTGGGACTAGGTTACCTCACTCAGGCTGATATTCTCAAGATTCATCCATTTATTTCTACCTTAAGACCCAGATGCTATATCATTCCTGGGAATATACCCAAAAGGTGCTCCACCATCTCACAAAGACACTTGCTCAACTATGTTCATAGTAGCTTTATTTGTAACAGCCAGAAACTAGAAACAACCTAGATGTCCCTCAACTGAAGAATGGATTAAGAAAATGTACATCTACGCAATGGAATACTATTGAGTTATGGAAAACCTAGACATCATAAATTTTGCAGGCAAATGGAGAGACACTTTTTTAAACCTCTGTAATTATTAGTTTACTAGTATCATCCAGGACTCACGTTCAGTGTTCCTCCTCCAATTACATAAGAAAAGCAAATGTAAAGAACCCAAGTCATAATGACATAACAGCACTCCATCACAAAAGCATGTAAAATTACAAGAACGCTATTTTAGAATACCAGCACTTTAAGAGAACAATAATATCAAAAAAGAAAAAAACCCACAAAATTGCCAAATTGTTCCCTAAACTAAGCAGATTAAACATGATTAACGAATGAATTTGGGTTTTATAAAGAAAAGAAAATGTATTGGACAACAGGAACTAACACTCAAATTTTATCTTCTTTCCTTGTATCTGATTTATAAAGGGACAAACCACAATATAGGAAAAATACCCTTCATTTTAAATGTTGCATAATATTCAAAACTGGCCCAACTAATTAAATATACCTTTAACGAGTCAAGTTTCCTTAGCAAACCGTGTGTAGATAGAAGGGCAGGAGCATTATAGCAGCTTCTTGTGACAGCTTTCACTGGGACTGAGGACAACAAAGAGCACAAAGTCTTGTATTTTAAGATTTTGGGGGATACATTCTCAGGTGTCTTTAGTAGGAACTGCAACATATAACTGTCATTACACAGGGATGGCAGTTAGAGGAGAGTCCTCATGTAAGGAGTAGAATATTCTCTCTATTAGTCTTTCAAGGAGAGACTTTCAGATTGCTGGATTCTAATCATCCCATGGGGTGACAGAATTGAACACTCCTTGCTGTGCCAAGCAGGTTATATAATCTCTTATCCAACTGATCACGATTTCAGAGAATTCAACTATGAATAAAAGTGTTACCCTGCCACAATATGCAGGGACTGTGGACAAAAGCTTTTCTCCAGTTAACTGTATGAAAAGATACACAATGTAATAATCCATGTGACCCAAAATGGTCAAAAGTGAAAGACTAGCTTCTCATTGAAAAGAAAACTTTCAGACTTATGAAAAGGACAACAATATTAATCAAAAATTGCATTTACTTAGAAGCATTCAGAATGTCAACAAAACAGCCGCATTTTTTTTTTTTTTTTTTTTTTTTTTTGCAATTACAGAGTTGTATTCAGTTAACAGAACAACAATTATCTTCATATGAGCTGCATCAGAGACAACTGAAGATGGAAAAACAACAAAAACAAAATAAAAGCAAAAGAAAAAAATGGGAAAAAAAACAACCAAACTACTGACCCATATATAACTAATGTGTGCTGTGCATCAACAAGAACCTGCTTTAAATCTCCATGCCAATTTACAACCCCAGACTGTACCAGGCAAGGTTAGTGCCTATTGAAAATATCACCAGGACAGGGCTAAAAACACATTCAGTAGTGTGTTAACTATACAAAAAAAAAAAAAAAAAAAGACACTGTATAGTTTAAAAACAAATCTTACACAGCCTTACATTTTAATTTTTTCTTTAAAAGGAGTGAGTTGTATACATGGGGGTTTATAGACAAGAAAGTGCTTTATAGACAAGAAAAAAAGAAAAGGCACTAGAACCAGCTTATTCATCATCATCATCTTCCTCTTCTTCCTCCTCTTCCTCATCATTCTCCTCCTCATCTTCCTCTTTCTTCTCTTTCTTGCTCTTTTCAGCCTTGACCACCCCCTTTTTCACTGTATCAGGTTTTTCTTTAGCTCTGTAGGCAGCAATATCCTTCTCGTACTTCTTCAGCTTGGCGGCCTTCTTCTCATAGGGATGCTAGTCATCTGCGGCAGTGTTGTTCCACATCTCCCCTAGTTTCTTTGCAACATCACCAATGGATAAGCCAGGATACTCGCCTTTGATTTTTTGGGCTGTACTCAGAACAGAACAAGAAGAAGGCCGAAGGAGGCCTTTTGGGTGCACTGGGGTCCTTGAACTGTTTTTGGTCTCCCTTTTGGGGAGCATGTAGGTTTTCATTTCTCTTTCATAACGAGCTTTGTCAGCCTTTGCTATATCTTCACATTACCCCTTTTCTTTAGCAGACATGGTCTTCCACCTCTCTGAGCAGTTCTTGGAGAACTCTGAGTTGATAGAAACATCCGGGTGCTTCTTCTTGTGTTCCTCCTGGCAGGTTTGCACAAAGAATGCATATGAGGTCATTTTGCTTCTTAGGAACTCTTTTGCCCATGTTTAGTTGATTTTCCTCTGCAAGGCACAGAGTCACCCAGTGCCAGTCTGGCTCTTGCTTGCCCCTGCGATGTCTCTATGGAGCTCAATGGACTGCAATGGTGGTGGAGAGATACTTTTTTACAAGTATCTTTAACAGAGTTTTACAATGAAAAAAGTTACTTAACTGATCTCAGATAGTCCAGAACAGCACTCAAAAGCACATAGATATAATCAATCTATATCCACATGTGGTTGGTTTCCAAAAATGATTATCAAAACATACATATACATTATTCTGGGACATAGGAATGGAGAAGTACTTAAGATCAAAGCTATGCATTTAGCTTAGATTGTAAAAAAAGGTAACTGCATGAGAAATCCAAGGCATACTAAGATTGGGTACACTGCTATTTGAAAGGCAGGTTAAATTTACATGAGCTGAATACATAGCAGAGCAGCAAATTCTAAAAGAACAAACATATGTTAACTTGGCTGCAAGGACCAGAAAAAGTTCAGTCTCTTTGGATTTAGAAGACATTTTTAGAATAATGTTATCACCACACACACACACACACACACACACACACACACACACACACACACACATATATATATATTTCTTTTAATTTGTTGAAACCATTTCCTTTCTTAGCTCCCTTACAGTTTTCTCTGTTGATTCATGTAATGATTTGAAGAAATTATATAATGTAAAAATTCTTGTATATTGAAGGTTGCTGATTTCATCCTTGTGGTATGGTAGCATATTTAAGAATTAACATAATAAAAATGTTTTATGAAAACCATAATACTGGCTTGAGAATGTGGCTCTGTGGTAGAGCACTTAAGTAGCATAAGTGAGCCCCTAGGTTTGATCTCCAACACTACTAACAAAATAACAACAGCAACAAATCCTAGTGCTAGAAAAGAAAGGTGCCATTTGAAAATAGATAGGATAAGTTGGAAGAGAAATAGTAGGCCAGATTCAAACTTCTGTTTAGACGGACAAATTGAAGATATTAGATACCACACTGTATAGAATTAATAACAATACACAATAATACTTAGAAATTGCAAATAGTGTAGATTCTAAGTGTTCTCATCACAAAATGGTATATGATGCAATGCTTATGTTAATTAGTTCAACGTAGCTGTTCCACAATGTATAACAGACACTAAAACAGCATCATGTTATAAATCTTAAATATATATAAATTGTGGTGGAAAAAAATGAAGGTCTTACTATTTAGCTCTGGCTGGACCAGGATGACCCAGAACTCACAGAGATCCTGCCCACCTCTGTCTCCTGAGGGCTGGAATTAAAGGCATATCTTCCTATGTCAGTCTCTAATTGTATTTTTTGTTTTGTTCGTTATGTAGACAGGGTCTTGATATGTGCTTCAGGATGACCTGGCTCTCATAATGTTGACCATGATGGCCTTGAGCTTTTACTTCTACTATTTTATCCCCCTAAATAGTGAGATTATGCCACTAGTATTTTTTTTCTTGCTCTGTAGCCCATGCTAGGCAGGAAATACATAACCTTGGCTGGCCCCAAACTCATGGCAATCTTCCAGCATCAGCCTGAAAACTGCTGCTATTATCAGCATGAACGACTATGAACCTGATGCCAAACTTCTCAGTTTGGTTTGTTTGAGGTAAAAGAACAAATCTTCAGAATGAGAAGCTAGAGTACACTGAGTATCATGGAAGAAAAGCATTCCACTGATATTATTTGTTTTATTTCCATAATTCCGAATCCTTCCTCATCAGGTTTACTGAAAGTAGATTTAAGGGAAGTCTTCTTCTCACAAAAAGATAAGTTCAAACGTTGGCATTTAAACATTAGGTATGTCTATCTACATTCTCTCTAGTCACAAGAATACATGACAGCCAGACACCAGCGTGTACTCCACAAGCTCTCTAATGTTCCTTTAACTCAGAAATAAAGCTACAAGATTGCAAACTCTAAAGCAGAAATAAAAATTCCCAAAGCTTTCAAAGAAAAAGATTATCTAGAGAAGCTCAAAATCACACTGACACTGGGATCCAACAGTTACTATGATACTAGCATATAACAAAACAATTCCTTTATAAAGGAGGGCCTGAGAGAGAGAGCTCAGGTGGCAAATGTGCTTGTCATCAAGCCGCACAACCTGTTTTTCATCCAGGGAACTCACACAGTGAAAGGAGAAAACTCTTGCAAGTTATCTTTTGGTCTCCACCTCCACCCATATGCCAAGGCATGCATACAATCACAGATATGGCAAATGAATAAATGAGAAGGGCTGGAGATATAATTCAATGGCAATGTGCTTGTGTGGCAGTCACAGGACATTGGGTTCAGTCCTCAGTAATGACACCCTCCCCCTCAAAATAGAGGCAAATATTGTGGATGACCATTTCCTTGTTATTATGAATACAGATGCAATAAACACAAATATCTCTGTTGGTTGGACATAGTCCTTTGGATATATTTCCAGGAGTGGTTGGTATAGATGGTCCATATGGTAGGCAATTTTATGGAACAAATCTAGATGATTATCAACTTCATGAAGATGTGATACCTATATACAGTGGAATTTTATTCAGCTGCAAAGAAAAGGTAAATTAAGAAAATTCCAGGAAAATATTGAATGAAGTAGACTAAAATAATGAAGACAACACAAGCACATGCTCATTCCCTCTTATGAGAATCTGTCCTTGTTAGGGTTACTATTAATAACTTTGAGAAGAAAGGGTTTATTTGGCATATATATATATATATATATATATATATATATATATATATATATATATATATATATATCACTGGTTTATATCATATATAAAACCCTTTGTATACATATAAAGTCAGAGTGAAGCCAAGGCAGAAATTCAAACAGCAGGGACCTGGAGGCAGGAGCTGATGGAAGAGTGCTTACTGGCTTGTTCTCGTGGTTTGTTCAGCCTGCTTTCTTATAGAACCCAGGACCACCAGCTCAGGGATAGCACTACTGAAAACGAGCAAGGCTCTTTCCCATCAATCACTAGTGAAGAAAATGCCCTACAGCGGCTCTCCTTTTATGGAAACATTTTCTCAAAAGAGGCTCCCTCCTGTAGCTGGTGTCACATTTACACGAAATTACCCAGCACAAGATCCTAGCTTCTAACTTTTATATATTTAAATTAATGTTAAAGTACACACGAAGGCCAGGAAACTAGAAAGAGACCCATAAGAGGAGAAAAAAAGAGGCTTTAAGGAAAACAGGTAGGAAAATAGAACAACTTTGATAAGAAAGTGGGAGGGAGAATACTGGGGTGGAAGAGTTGATAAGCAAGAATCGTTGCAGGGAGCTGGGAGGAAGGGACCGAAAGAAGTGGGGAGCAGTCAGCTAAAAAGAAGAATGTTAGAAAATGTCTTAAGGAATTCAGTTATTCTGTAAGCAAATTTTAAAAATAATAAAATGTATAAAAATAAAAAATACTGTAGATCTTGAATTATAGAAGAACAGATATTTTAAGACACACAATATTATGCAAATCTAACTCCTGCACTTCAAATTTCTCAAGAAAATAGTTTAACTAAAAATATACGTAATCCAAGAAAGATGATAACTACAATAATCAGTAAGTGCTAAGTTTATCCCAGATTTGATTTTCAAATTGGGAGTGGAGGCGGGATATTAAAAAATAGTGACCCTGGAGATATCATGTATGAGATCCCAGGTTTAAGTCTGAGATCTAAAATAATAAAACAAATAGGTAGAAATATATAGCTGAGAATATGTCACTGAACAATGAAGGTTTATTAAAATTAAAATTTGATGTTTGATAAACATTTCCTATTGTGTGGCACTAACCCCACACATATTTATATGAAATCAGTGTGAAGTTTCTTCCTTTATTATTTATGACTAATTTTGTTTTGGGATCTTTAAAACTATGAATAGTGAAAATGTATTTCTATGCACATGTGCCTTCACACACTAGTGTTGGCACCTGTGGAGACCACAGGAGGGTATTGGATATTCTGGAATTGAAATTAGACAATTGAGAACATTGTTGATGAGAACTGACCTGGGTCTTCTGTAAGAGCAACAAGCACTCCTTACCACTGAATCCTCTCTCCAGCCCTATTTCTGATGTGGTTTAGTGATTTCTACTTACCTTACTTTTCATGTTTTTTATTTCTGCCTTTACTTAGGTTATATTATGTCGTGGTTTGAATAATAATGGCTCCCATAGGTTCATATATTTGAATGCTTAGTCATCTGGGAGTGGCACTATTTGCCAAGAATCAGGAGGATTCTTGTTAGAGGAAGTGTATCACTGGGGGTGGGCTTTATGAGATTCTGTCTATCTGTCCCCCCTCCTTCCTTCCCTTTCTCTCTCTCTGAGTACAAATTAAGAAGCAGCTCTCAGCTAATGCTACAGGTGCTACCCTGCTTCCTACCATGATAACAATGAACTAAACCAGGTTGGAGAGATGGCTCAGCGGTTAAGAGCACTGACCGCTCTTCCAAAGGTCCTGAGTTCAAATCCCAGCAACCACATGGTGGCTTAATTTCTCCTTGTCATCTAGCCTAACATTCATAGACTTTGGGAATGAATATCTTTTGAGATCAATATCCTGACAACTGCACTGTCCTCCATGAGCCAGTGCTACTTATGGGATCTAACTAAGACTAGATACAGTAGGACACACATAAAAGGACCTAAAGCAGTGGTTCTCAACATTTCTAATGCTATGGCCCTTTAGTTCCTCATGCTTTGGTGATCCCCAACCATAAAATTATTTTTGTGGCTATTTCGTAATTGTAATTTTGCTACTATTATGAATTGTAAAATAAACATCCATTTTTTCCCATGGTCTTGGGCAACTCCCATGAAACAGTCATTTGACACCCAAAGGTATTGTGACCCACAAGTTGAGAACCACTGACCTAAAGGATATTGTGTATTCATGAAAGAATAAATGGTAGTTTTGTAAGAAATGATTAATACAATGATATGAAATGAAAGGTATTACAGAGCTAAATCTACATGTACCATAACAGGATACTCAGGTCAAATTGTATACCTGCAGTCAGTCCTAGTATATGGGAAATTGAGGCAGGAGGATCATGTATTCTTGGCCAGTCTAGGGCATTGAAAAGAATAACATCTCACAAAGTAACAGTTATAGAAAATACCAAGTGTCCCAGTGAGGGCTTCCATTGCTGGCATGACACACTATGGCCAAGGAACCTTATAAAGGACAACATTTATTTAATAGTTTCAGAAGTTTGGTTCATTATTGTCATGGCAGAAAGCCTATCAAGGTCCAGGCAGACAAGGTGCAGGAGAAGAAACTGAATATTCTACATCTTGATCTGAGGGCAGCCAGGAAACTCTGCTTCCACACTGGGTAGAATGTGAGTATAGTATCTCAAAGCACACCCACACAGTGACATTCTTCCTCCAACAAGGCCACCTACTGTAACAAAGCCACATCTAATAGTGCTACTCTGACTCAAGCATATTCAAGATGCTAATAAAAATCTTAAAAAGTTGAAACGTCTATAGTAAAAAGTCTTTGGTGTTAGAGAGAAATAGAATAAAAAGATGCCCTTTTTATTTAGAAGCCTTGTAGTCCCATGGGGGACTCTGTGACTACCAGGGCCAGCAGACTGATGATCCATCTAAGGTAAGAAGGAAATCTGGTTTACCACAACTCAGTAGCCAGTGTTGGTTCAAACGTCTAGAGTATGGCACTGGGCAGTTTATTTTAGGCATATTTAAGGAGAGAACAATTTTGGAAAAACATTTCCTTGATAATTAATAACTCAATCTTGTGTGTTCAACAAAGCTTATGCCATATTTACATTGTAATTCAACCTACATGTGACTTCCTCTATAAAGATGGGTTCTATTGACTGGGAGACACTACTCAAGATAAAGGCTGAAGGAGAATGACTGCAGTAAATATGAAAGTTTGAGGGAGTCAGGTATGGCCTGGTCCTACAGAGAGCAGAGAGGTCACATAGCCTCTGCTCCATTTGTAAAGTGCATGTGACATCTACCATAAGGATCTATCGAATGAGAAACAATGCTCAAGATAACACAGGTCACCAGACTTTTGGGTGGAAAACAGATTGTACATCTTTTCTCCTGAAGAGACAATACTACATGTTTAACATTCCTGGTTTCCCTAATGCCTACTTGTAAGCACAAAGACCTTATGCCCATCTTCTTGAACTATTTCTAGTATCTTGATAAAAATAATTTAAAAACTACATTAAGCAAATGAAGCAGAATGTTGGAAAGAAATATTCTTTTTTTTTCCCTCCCTCCCTTCCTCAGGAAAGAAATATTCTTAAAGTAGCAATAAATTACTAGTTTTAAAATCTTGTCTCTGGTTCTAAACAATTAACTTCTTGTGACTATAAATTAGCATGCATTCAATGGAAGACTTCAGATAACACACAGGAATGGTGACATCAAAAAATAGAAATCCTGTGTCTCAACTTCTTAGTAACAACCAAAGCAAGTACAAATGCCTATGTTTCCACTCCTCAGGGTAGATTTTAAAAATCAGATTATACTGTAGCTTAGTTTCATCACTAATGTATGAATATCATTTAGGTCAATTTATATAACTCTACACTGTTCTTAATAATCATCTATAATTCTGTTATTTGAATATATCATAAAGTCTAGTAATAATTTTAACAAATATCAGGAGGGAAGAGACTTTATTGTACTCATTTTAATTATAAGGAATCAAGAGGTAATTCCTAAAGTTGGTAGAAAAAATGAAATACTAAAGTATAATAAATAAAACTTTATCCTGATTTAGTCTTCTATAAAGAATACATTTCAGTTATATTGTATTTGAAATAAGAAAACATACTAAAAATCAGCTATTCTTGAGGATAAGAAGTATATATACACACTTTTAAAAAATCAGTCAAAATATTCTTATATATATTATAAAGCCTAAGCCACAAAACAGAACATTCTATGTAGCCAAGTTTTGTTAAATTTTGTGAATTTAAGCTCCTATGCCTTAAAATATAACACTTCTCATTTCAGACAAAATAGGCTATTTAGGCTTTTCATTGCTACCAAGCTCCACCAAGTTTCTGATGGTGCCTTTATTTCACTGGATTGCTACAGAGAACAGCTTCCCATAGGTTGATACTAAATCCAACATAAGCAATAGATTTTTGAATACTTATTCATTTTCAATTATTATTTGAATACCTACTGTGATAGTCAAGGAAACTCCATTCTGCACCAGTAATGTCCCTAGTAGCCACTACTGGCCTCTGCCCTAAATTCCCAAAGCACGAATTTCTAACAATCGAACCCATACCTTCCCCCAGAATGATACAACTGCTATGAGATAATTAACTACTTGCTCTGGCTTCATAAAGCTGCTTAACACTGTCTATAAGGGACCGAGGCAGCTCTATCACTGTACACAGAGAGAGGAAGAGCCCCATGTGTAGCTGATGGGAGTGAAGCATTTTCTCACACAGCTGAACATTCCACAGAAATGGGACAATTATGGTGTTCATCTTTAAAAACTTCCCTTAGCCCCTTCTGGGTGGCATGCCTTCAATTTGAATTTAAGGCTGTCTCCTTGCTAGCAGTTGTAATTTTGCTAATTACAACTTGAATTTAGTCTATTGTCTCTTCCCCAGTGGTTTTGAACATTCTTGGAGGCCCCATAGAGATAATTGGGAGAGCCTACACTCAGGTCTCCCCAGTCTGAAGTAAGTTCCAAGCAAGAACAAGCCTGAGGCGGACTTGGAAGCCGGATGAGGCTGAAACCCTGTGGCTGCCACAAATTAAAGTTTGCTAGTTGGGTATAGGACCTAGGTAGGAGTAAATCCCACAATTCAGAGGCCAGGAGGTACATAGCCCTAGATTGGGGTTGAGAGCAGTACACTTGTGGACTTGAGAGGCCTGGGAAGCCTAGACTATGACCACTGAAAAATTTCAAAATAAAACAGAATTAAGAATTGCTAGCCAACATATGTCTGAAACTTGAACTGGTTGCTGAGTTGTTCTGTTCCAGAATCTTGACATTTGGAAAAACATAGGGGAGAAAGAACAGGATCATAGACAGGAGACACCCTTCTGTCCTGGTTCTGATATATGAGTGAAGGTGGCAATGGTATGACTGTGTTTTTCTGGTCTCTTGTGACTTCCTGAATCTTCTATCTTCTTACATTGCCTGTGTCTGGTGGATTTGTTTTCTGATGTGTCAATAGGTTTTGTTGAAGACATTGGAGCCAGATTGAGTATGGCTGCCTCCTGACTAGCTAGCTCTGTCTCTCAGCTCCCTCGCACAGTTTACTCTTATCTCTACCCATGGCTATCTTGTCTCTTTTCTCATCTCCCCCTAGGAGCAGCCTGCTCTGTTTCTGTCAGTATTGTTGGATCACTGGAGCCTGCTGTTTAAATTCTGCAAAACCTTTTATCTCTGAGCTTTCTTTATTTTCAGCTTAAGCTGAACTCTCCAATCTGAACACGGGATCAGTTTTCTGAGGATTTTCCTATTTTTGGGAAATATAGGACAATATTGAAAAATTGTTTTATGTTGGTTAGGGTTAGGGTTAGGGTTTTATTAAAATGTTATCTCTGGAGTTGGGTCATGCCCCTCTCTCCTAACCCAAACATGCTTGTTTAAAATTATTCTCCAGAAGTATCTGTCCTAAGTCCGAAGGCCACCTGATTCTATAATACAGATGTTGCAGAATATTTGATCACATTGTAAAACCCAAGATCGTGTTGTTTACTGGAAAATCCTATTTCTAGTTGTTTAGTAGCTTACCTTTAATCCCTCTGGCTGAAATGCAGAGAAAGGTTTGACAAAATAGATTATGCTCTCTTATCTTCTCTTATGAGGACAGAGGAAAGGGAAGATACTTAAGGGGCAGTGCCAAGAGATAAGGAGGCAGTTTACCAGGACAGTTATAGAGAAACAGGATGCAGAGAGAGAACAAGCTAGACACAGGTGAATCCAGAGAATGAGGAGCCAGAAATTCAGAACAGATTACCAAAGTTAGTATGATGCCAAGCAGAGCAATTCAGAAGAAGCTGACAGAGAAGCCAGACTGAATCATTTAGCTTGGAGAGGAGTTATAGCCAGAACAGCTGTGTTGATCCAGCTAGCCAGAGCTCAGGAAAAAAAAAAAAAACTAGGAAGGAATAAGTTTACTCGCCAGTAAGTCTCTGAGGCTTATTTTTGGAGGCTAGAAGCTTCCAGGACTAGGCCTAGGTTCGCAGACAGAGGCAGTAAGCCTCTAAGATGACTATTACACACAGGAGAATAAAAGTTACTTTTACATGGACACAGAGACCCAAGCAAAATATCCCAGGAAAAGAAACTATGTATTTTAAAACCGTTAAAAAGTAGACTATTCCCAATAGGGATTACAGCTACACATCTTACAGTCTTTTCAGTTTTATTTAACTTTCTAAGACTTTGGCTAAATTATCAACTTTATCTTAATAATTTCAAGACTATTATACAATCTTTCTGTAACTCAAGATTTATAAGCTCATGAGTATGGTTTAAAAATTGTAAAAGAAAAAATTTGCTTAAAACTTGTAACAAAAGGGTTAAAAGTTAAAAATCTATGCATAGGTGATCTTAAAGGAATATGTTCCTAATGGGTTCACCCTGGAGCAACCATGTGTCTGACAGCCATCTTTAAAGTGAGGACATGCCAAGTGACTTAACCACCATCTTAACTAAGGTGTCCATGTGGTATAAACCAGCTAAGGCAGCATCCACAAAACTTCTTAGTCCTAATGAGCCTTTTGCTTATCATTATATCACCTACTTAAAATAAGGAGGCAACAACAGGTCTCCGAGAGATTTTGGATTAGGATGAGTTTTTGTATGATTATTTTGGTCCTGTGAGTAAAAATTTTAAATAAAAATGTTTAATAAGGTATTCTTAATAAGGTTTATAAATTTCTAAGGTTCAGATAAACAGAAACTGACCTGGAACTGTAAGTCTAACCATTTAAGTATTTGCTCTGTTCTACACCAGGCTTCTAAAAATCTTTAGATAAGGAGCAACATATGTTTGATGAATAAGGAATGTATAATAAGCAAGGCTTATAAATAAATAAGGGCTATTCAGGTTAGCAAAAACTGACTTTGTTGGCATTTTGTCTAGGCTCTGCCCAACAGTTACCTGGCAACAGCAGGCGCGCCTGACTCATTATAAAAGGGGCTGCTTGCCCCCTCCTCTCTCTTTTGCTCCTCTGTCCCCTTGCTCCTACTCCCCCCTCCCCCCTCCCTCCCCCCTCTGTCCACATGCACATGGCCGGCCTTTATTCCTCTACTCTCTCTCTGCCTTTCTTTGTCTCTACTCCCTCAACTCCCCATGCCCTAAATAAGCTCTATTCTATACTATACCATCCTGTGGCTGGTCCCTCAGGGGGAAGGGATGCCTGAGCATGGCCCAGCCAGAAGCACCCCTTTCTTCAACACCTGACTACATTCACCAAACATATTCCTTTGTAAAAAAATATTTTAGAAAACACAACAGACTTGAAATATGTTTAGACTTTTTGTCTTGCTAATTTTGTTAAGCTTTAGCTATTTGGATAAACTGAGTAATATAAGGAACTATTACATTCTATAGAAGTATACTGTAAAAGGATCAGGAAAATATAGTTCCTAGCCTCTATGTGGACTATACTTATGGATTTGTAATGTTCCCAGTTTCTTTGTGGATGGTTTTGATGATTTAATGTTTTATTTTGCTGCTGAATGATTTTCAATTAAGTCTTCAATTCAAAATTTAGGATCAAATTTAACAGGGATAAAACTGTGAAATCCTAATCTTGTAAAAGCTGCTAACTCATTGTAAACTGTTAAAGATAATTAAGGCCTGCAAGTTAATGGTCAGTCACCTTGTAAGTGATCAAATTATTTAATGTGCTCAGAACTATGCTTGTATTCATGCTTATTACAAATATAATTCCTGTACAGGGACAAGGTTTATTTAGTCTCCTATGTTTTCCAAGATTAAGCCTAAAATCAGCAAATAAAAACAAATAAAGTTTGTAGGTTTATGCTAAAGTGATACATGATTGGACAGTGGAGAGGTAGGCAGGGAAAGAGGCTGGAGTAGTGGAAGAGGCGGAAATTGATGGAGGAGGAGGTGGAGGCTGATGTGTATGTTCCTCTCAGCTCATCTCTACCTTGTTGAAGTTGTTATGATTATTTCTAAGGGTTTCAGTGGGTCTATTTACCTCATATAGATGAGCAGTTTATATCTTTGTCCATTGGTTATTGTGTAGAGGGTTTGTGGATTGAGATTTTAACATATAAACCTGTTTGGTAACTTGATATTTGTGAGTCATGTTTGTACCGGGCAGTGGAGGAAAGGAGCATGGGACAGAAACAGCAGGGGTGGTAGAATGAACCGAATCTGAGTTAATAGAGGCAGCATAGAGCACCAAGATAGAGATCCCTGCAGTGCCAGATAGCCCCACGAGCAATTGGTAGCAGAGTTCCAGACTAAAAGAGAGACAGCTGAGAAGGCTGTGTGGGGACCCCATGGTGTGTGCTTGGCTCTGCTCTAGAGTGGCATCTAAAAAGTGAGACAACAGAGCCATTTTAATATTTTCTGAAACACCCCCAAAACACATCAGGGTCACTGGCTTACTTATGGTTTCCATTGCTGTAAAGAGACACCATGATCAATGCAACTCTTAGAAAGGACAACAGGTAATTGGGGCTGGCTTACAGGTTCAGAGGTTCAGTCCATTATCATCATGGTCAGAAGCATGGCAGTGTCCAGGCAGGCATGGTGCTGGAGGAGCTGAGATTTCTGCATTTTGTTCTGACTACAGCCAGGAGAAACTCTTTTGCACGGGGCAGAGCTCTAAAGCACACCCCATCCATGATGCACTTCCTCCAACAAGGCTACACCTCCTAATAATGCCACTTACCACAGGCCAACCATATTCAAACCACCACCAGTTACCTTGAAGGATCTAGGGTAACCATCCAGGTAGTGGGTAAGAACCTGTCATTTAACTCATATAGAGTTCATTTGGGTTATGCTTCCTGTTCAAATTTATCTTCCTCAGATATTCCCAGAGGCTACAACAGCCTGGTTAGTCCATTTTATATATAAAAATCAGACCTTGCTTTTTTCCTGAGCTACTAGTTCTCCAGAAAAGAGAAAACCCAGACAGTTTACTTTGCTAATAGGTTTCACCTTAAAAAAAAATAAACTCACAAGAAAGGTTTTAATGTAACTAGACATTTTTTTTTTTACTATTCCTTGCTGTGCTGGCTGGTTTTGTGTCAGTTTGATACAACCTAGAGTCATCAAGAAGGAGCTTCAGTTGAGGAAATGCCTTCATGAGATCCAGCTGTAAGACATTTTCTCAATTACTGATTGTCTTAGTTAGGTTTTTATTGCTGTGAACAGACACCATGATCAAGGCAAGTCTTATAAACAACATTTAATTGAGGCTGGCTTACAGGTTCAGAGGTTCAGTCCATTATCATCAAGAAGCATGGCAGCATCCAGGCAGGCCTGATGCAGGAGGAGTTGAGAGTTCTACATCTTCATCCAAAGAAAACCAGGGACCAACTAAGCATCTTCAGGCAGCTAGGAGGAGTGTCTCCAAGCCCACCCCCAGAGTGACACACTTCCTTCAACAAGGCCACACCTTCTAATAATGCCACTCCCAGGGTCAAGCATATGCAAAACCATCACACTGATCAATGGAAAAGAACCCAGCCCATTGTGGGTGGTGCTATCCCTGGGCTGGTAGTCCTGGGTTCTATAAGAAAGCAAGCGGAGCAGCTGGAATCTGATTGAATGCCTTACTTCATGGGTACCAAAGTTTCCTGGAGGAATGTGATGTTTATTTTCTCCTTCTTGCTGCTTTATACATCCCAATGCTTATTTGTGTATGTCACTGTCAAACACTATAAATATCAGGGGACTTAGAATTATATTCCTCAGATTCAACTAGATGTGTGGTTCTCAACTTGTGGGTTGAATGACCCTTTCACAGGGGTCACCTAAGATCACAAAAAAAAAAAAAAAACACAGATATCTACATTACAATTCATAAACAAAATTATAGTTATGAAGTAGCAATGAAAATAATGTTATGGTTGGGGGAGGGGTCACTACAACATAAGGAACTATAGTAAAGGGCAGCAGCATTAGGAAGCCTGAGAACCACTGTCCTAGAGCGAATACAGAATGTAATGAGCTAGCGAGTTATAATTTTCCATCTCATAAAATGTCAACTGTTAAAATATTAGCTGTATAGGCACAGAATCAACATGTATCTCAATATGAATCACTGATTTGATTCATATGATTTGGAGCCAGTGTTGAATGGCTCCATTCTGTACCAAGTACCCTTTGTAACCACTGGCCTCTGCCCTAAATTCCTGAAAGCTGAGCTTCTAACAACCTCTACCCTTCCCTTAATGGTGTAACTGCTGTGAGATAATTAACCACTTGCTTCTCTGGCTTCTGTAAAACCTGCTTAATTAACACTGTCCTTAAGGGAGATAGCTTTTCATGCAGCTGAGGGGAGTAAAGCAGTTTTTCAGGCAGCTACCAAAAATTAAAAAATTAAAACAACAACAACAACAAAAAAAACAACAAAACAAAACAAACAAACAAAAAGTTTGTTGCTGTGGTCTCCACCTTTAAAATTCCTTCCCTTCTGTTCCACATGCCTTCAATTTGGTTTTAGGCTGTCACCCTGCTAGTAATTTTTAATAAATTCAGCTAGTGCGATTTGACTTGAGTTTATGGGTCTTTTTTTTCCCCCTCAATGGTCTCGAAGTCCATAACATGTACCAAAGGCAAAGCACAAGACAGATTGTATAAAGAAGTGAGTTCTCTAACCCTGACCCATGTGGAAACAATGGCCCAGCACACCCACCCTGCCTTGGCCTTAGGGACTTCCTTGAGTAAACAATTCTAAGGAGACTTATAAAATGTGCTGACTGATAACCATCTGACCCCCTGAAGAGTCCCAGTTAGAGTCCTGACACATATACTCACTAAATAGTAAGTTTAAAGGTCAATATGCTTAGCCAATGAATTTAAATTATAACCTTGCTGATGTAACCTGCACCCCTAAAAAGTATAAAAACTGTTTGTAAAAGTCTTCCAGGGGTCGCGTCTCCTCTGGATGTAGGCCACCCCAGTGCACTGGACAAATAAACTTCTTGCTTTTGCATCAGTCCCTGATCTCTAGTCTCATTCATGGGAGCCTCAAATAAATAAGACTCAATATGGGTCTTACATTAACACCAAAATGAAATCCAAAATCCACAACATTCTCCAAATAGGTACTATGTCAGTACCAACATGATACATCCAAATAGAAAATTCTACAGCTTAGCTAGGTCCTAGTCAAACGCAGGCACAAAAATTTACACAACCGCAAGAGAAGCTCCCAAGCCTCCTTAACTGCAATATAAAAAAAAATCTATAAAATTACCATGACTGTTGGGGTACATGTAGACAATGTGTGTGCAAGATAAGTGAATTTTGTGTTTAAGACTGGGTCCTGGACTGCACAAAGGAAGAAGCTAGCTCAGCAGCTTTCTCCCTGACTGCATATGTGACATCAGTGGCAGCTTCATGCTTCTGCAGCCTTGCCTTCACCACCGTGACGGATTATAGTATAATGTTCTCAATATCCTTAACACTGATCCTTTAACACAGTTCCTCATGTTGTAGTGACCACCATCAATAAAATTATTTCATTGCTACTTCATAACTGTAATTTTGCTACTGTTATGAACATTAATGAAAATATTGGGTATGTGGCCCCAAAGGTGTTATGACCCATAGGTTGAGAACCACTGGATTATACTCAGAGCCAAAGCAAAACTTTCCCTCTTTAAGTTTCTTGTCAGTTTGTCACAGGAACAGAAAAAAAAACTAAGGAAATATTCCAGAACATGAAATACAAAATACTTCTGATGCCAAGAGTTCAAATAAGAGAAATTTAGCCAGTGCCATATGGCATGCAAGTTAAGAGATTGAGTTGTTTCAGGTAATGCTCAACCTAGAGGGAGAAACAGCATAACCAGAAGGGGAAACAAGAAGACTAAGGGAGATGTTGTGGTCGAGTACTGGTAACAACTTACATTTGCATACAAAACATTTCAAACACCTCAAGAGACTTAGAAGTATACAATAAAAGTGTTATCTTTTGCTGGCTGGTTTTTTGGTTTTGTTTTTTGTTTTTGTTTTGTTAGGTTTGGGGGTTAGAGATGAGGTCTCTCGATTACATATCTCTGATTAGCCAAGAATTCAGTATGTAGACTAAGCTGGCCTTGAATTCAGAGATCTGCCTGCTTCTGCTTCCCACATGTAGGGATTAAAGGTGAATATCACCACACTCAGCCTCTGTGTATGACACAGGAGCTTACTACACAGCCATTATGTTCTCCAGCTACTCTGATCCTCCTGTGTCCGCTTTCTGTATGTTGGGATTATTGAAGTATACCACCATTTCGAACTCTTGCTTTCATTTGTACATTGGGACTCTTAAAGAAAATTCTTTCCACTCAACACCATATTTGAACAGCCTCCATATTCTATAAATTCTTCAAATGGAAATATTTGGATGTCTCTAAATTGAAAGCTTGAGAGCAGACATATTGTGTTTTCCCTGCTTTTCTAATATATCATCCAAAGATCAGACATTATAATCATCTTCAAAATAAGGACCGGAGGTCCTTGAAATAGCCCGCCTTGCTGCACAGTAGCACCCAGGTATGGTGCTCAGAAGCAGGGTCACGGTTCTACTAACATGACCTGAACATAATCAAGATATTTGTTCCTTTTAATTTTATAGCGACAAAAGGTTTAGTCAGTTAAGAATGAAGAAAAGCTCAAAAGAGAATAACAAGCATTTTTAAGCACAATCACTTCCCATTAAGAAATGGAGTTTTATTTAGCATTCTATATGAGGCACTAATGAGAATAAAACTAAAATTCCAGCGCACACACATTTGAGTTTAAAGAATTTCAAGACAGTACAAGCACACAGCTTGTAACCAATATCAAAAATGTGAAATGACACATTTACAAGACACAGAATATATGATGGGAGCTTCCTATCACAGGGAGAGAGTCTGAATAGCTGCAATTCCAGTCTGAAGATTCTAACCTATACTGTTCTGCTGCTTTCCCCAGGGATAACTTAGAATTCTGTGAACAAGAATAACAATATTGAAAGCAGTTCTTGGACAAGAGATGCTCAAAACAAGTGTGAGGCTGGCCCAGAGAAGCACAGTAAACTGGCCTAGTATTCAATTAACCTAACAATAGCAATGTTTGAGAGCCTAGTGCTAACATCACATAATCAAGAAGCAATTATATTTAAGCTATAATTTTATGACTACACAAAAAAAAATCACAGTTCTTCAGACAGTAAGTTCATATTATACTATTAAGTATTTTAAAGCAACCTGTACCTTTTGGTGAAGAGGCCAAAAAAATTAGGATTTTCAGAAATAAAAAATGAGATGCATTTGAAATTAATAAAGCATATCAATGACTGAAATAATAACATATTACCAAATTAGCTCTATCTAAGCTATCAGAGATAAATAAATCAAAAAAGCAGAAAAACTAGAACATACAAGGAGGTGTTTTAAAAACTATAGACATTAGCGAAGGGAAAAGTGTTTTAGGCATGTAGTAATTCCTTACAAAAGCCTTCTTTAATGTAAAGATTACACATAAGCAAAGAAGCGGAAGGGGGAATAAACCTAAAGCTTGATACATCAGAAAATTTTAATATCTTCATAATTCTATTGTTGCTATCTACAGAGGGGTAAAACAATTCAATTTATTGCAAATGTATCTTTAAAAAAAGTCAGCCATAATATTGAAGCTCTAAGACCATTTTTAATTATTGGCACTAGACAGTGAAGCACAAAGAACTTTGAAAAGAAGATAGGGTAATATTTAATTGGACAGTACAGGTAACAGCCTTTTCTGTCTCCAATATATCCAGTGATAATAATCATAGGCTAGTTTCTAAACAAATGTAAATTTAAAAATTTGCAATATCCGTGATTTGCTCAAGAATACTATTGTTTACACACAAACCTAGGTTGTCTTACAGCATATACTAGCTTGATAAGCTTCAGGTGGCAAAATGCTAAGCTGTTGCATTTGCAATTGTCCAGCTGGCTGTTCCTCACTCTGGAGACTTTGGTAGCGTATGCCATTGAGAGATCACCTTGCTGCCACAGTCTTCCTCCCACTGTTGGATTCACTCCCATAGAGCCTTCAAGTCCTTAAGATGCTAAACCTAGCAAAAAGCCGCCCACGAAGCCGCTGGATATCACAATGTTCTGCTTGATAAAGTCTGTTGCCTGAAAATCAAAGTGTTAATAAAAATATTTGTAATTATGCTACAATATTACATTGAATAGATATTAATATATTAACTAGACTACACATTACTTTGAATGAAACAGGTCAACAAAAGGACAAATGCACAATTCTACTTACATACACCCTAATTAACTGACAATCCCAAAAATAAATGGTGGTTAGGGAAGGGTAAATTTGGGGAAATAGTATTTACTAAAATTAATTTTTTAAGTTGTGCAAATGGATAGTGGTAATAATTGTACAGAAGCATGCATGCATATAGTGCCTCTAAATTGCATACTTATGTATGGTAAACTCGACATCTTTATTTTAACAATAAAAATACAATTTTAAGAGAACCTTGTATTTACTGAATTCAAGATAAATGATATTCCCAACTATTTACTTTCTTTTTTTGTTATTTGTTTGTTTGAATTTTTGTCTATTTTGATTTGAACCACACTTTTATTTTGTAGCTCAGGCTAACAGGCTGGTCTATATAATTTGGGGCAAGCCTCCTGATTCAGTCTCCTAAGTGCTAGGATTATGCTTGGCTCAAACATCAGTAAAATAATGCAATTTCCAATCATATTTTCTACTGCAACCTATTATCAAAAAGACAAAAGACCAAATTTCTCATTGTCTTACTTCTTCAATTATATTGTTGATTTCAGGTGCTGCTTTATTTGCTCGCTTCTTAATCTGTCTTTTTGCTTTGTTTACATCTTTTTCAACTCTCTTCCAGTCGATCTGCACATAGCCACTATGACTGGCAACCTGTAAACATGCAATGGGAATGACTATTAGCCCAGAAGTAGAAAGCCATTCGGTTTTGCAGGAATTCCTGGAGCTTCTAAGTAAGAAACTGTTATTGACTCGCCAACTCAGGCAAGGGGAACTGAACCAAGGGAAGGTTGGCCCTATCCTTCTTAGGAGTTGTGCTGGTCCAACTGGCAGTCAGCATGTAGAAGAATGCAAATCGATCCATTCTTACTGCCTTGTAGAAAGCTAAAGTCCTAGTGGATCAAGGACTGCCACACAAAACCAGATATACTCAAACTAATAAAAGAGAAAGTGGGAAAAAGCCTCGAACACACGGGCACTGGGAAAAATTTCCTGAACAGAACACCAATGGCCTATGCTCTAAGATCAAGAATCCACAAATGGGACCTGATAAAACTGCAAAGCTTCTGTAAGGCAAAGGACATTGTCATTAGTGCAAAATGGCAGCCAACAGATTGGGAAAGAATCTTTACCAATCCTACATCCGAAAGAAGGCTAATATCCAATATATACAAAGAACTCAAGAAGTTAAGACTCCAGAGAATCAAATAACCCTATTTAAAAATGGGGTACAGAGCTAAACAAATCAACCAAGGAATATTGAATGGCTGAGAAGCAAATCAAAACAATCCTGAGATTCTACCTCACACCAGTCAGAATGGCTAAGATTAAAAACTCAGATGACAGCAGATGCTGGCGAGGAGGTGGAAAAAGAGGGACACTTCTCCACTGTTGGTGAGATTTTAAACTGGTACAACCACTTTGAAAATCAGTCTGGCAGTTCCTTAGAAAATTGGATATAGTACTATCTGAGGACCCATCTATACCACTCCTGGACATATACCCAAAAGAAGCTTCAACATCTAACAAGGACACATGTTCCACCATGTTCATAGCAACCTTATTTATAATAGCCAGAAGCTGGAAAGAACCGAGATGTTCTTCAACTGAGGAATGGATATAAAAAATGTGGTTCCTTTACACAATGGAATACTATTCAGCTATTAAGAACAATGGCTTCATGAAATTCTTAGGCAAATGGATGGAACTAGAAAATATCATCCTGAGTGAGTTAACTAAATCACAAAAGAACACACATCATATGCACTCACTGATAAGTGGATACCCAAGATACAACTCACAGACCACATGAAGCTCAAGAAGGATGACCAATGTGCAGATGCTTCAGCCCTTCTTAGAAGGTGGAACAAAAATATTTACAGGAGGAAATATGATCTGGAAGGTTTCTCTCTGAGGACCAGCTCTCATAGTACCGGGAAGTCCTATACAAAATGCCAAGAGAAAAAAAGCAACCAACAGTCTTACCCACCCTTTATACCTATTAATCACAACAACTATCAGTATGAGGAGATATGCCTAAGGGCATAATAGTGACATTCACATCTTGGTAGTAACCAACAGATAGCTATCTATTTGGACTTAAGGCCTGTTCAACAGGAGGAAAATTATGTTTTGTATTTACTGGAAACCTAGCCAACCACACAAAATTAGTGAAATCGTGGACCTTAGCGGTGCGTCTAGTACTGCTATTTTACTAAGTCAGCATAATTCCTAACTATATTCTACATACTTATCTTGATATCCAGATAAATGTAGCTTTTACCCATAATCAAAGCAGCTTTGCTTTGCAGCAGACGGATATGGTTACAAAACACAACTCACACCCGAGGGATACATTTATAACACAACTTCTTCATCTAAGGCGCATAGAATATCTCAGAATAAAAGGGGAGAATCTGAGAGGCAGGGGACCAGGAAATTTGCTATAAGATCTTGCTTCCTACAAATGGCAGGCAAAGTACACCCATGAAATACCTGCTTAAAGAGGACCCGACCAGTGAGAATACCAATGTACAGCTATAAAAGAAGAGAAAGTCAAAGAACTGCAGGCAACTAATGCCTCCTGACATGGGAAGAATTAGTCAACCCCAGAGTAGAGCCTCTAATTGGTTATTGAGCTCAAGTTGTCATCGCTGACATCACAAGCAGCAGTGAATGCATGCATTTACACCTATATGTAACAATAACAAAGGGAAGGAGGCCATGAATTTTGAGAGCAGAGTACATAGAGTTGGAGGTAGGAAAGGAAAGGGGAGTAACGATGGGCTTCCATTTACATCTAGAAACTTTACAGTAATTGCTTTCCATAGTAAATTTCACACAACTAATTCTTTCTATAAAACTATAGCTAAATGCTTATTCATCTTTAGAACCCTTATATGAGAGGCTGGGGAAATGGCTCTGCAGTTAAGAGCACTGACTGCCCTTTCAGAGGTCCTGAGTTCAATTCCCAGCAACCACATGGTGACTCACAACCATCTCTAATGACATCTGATGCCCTCTTCTGATGTGTATGAGAGAGTGACTGTACTCACAGACATTAAATAAGTACATACATATAAATAAAGCTAGTAGACCACTGGCAACACTGGAACAGGAACAACAGCAAGATGTAACCAGTATAAGTAAAATCTAAATCTAAATAAGCACACAAAAATTGAATAATCTATATATACTGCTATCAGTCATTTCTATCAGTCTGGTATATTCTTTATAGACTTTTAACTACATATGTCATATTTCAAATAACAAATATATCTGATTTCACATAAAGCATCTTAAGCTATATTTTCTCTGTGAGTGACTCTACAGCAGACTATCTGCAGCTCTTCCTACACTCACCAGGTACCCATCAGACACTAGCCTCAGCAAGACAGGTAGGTGATCAAATTGAACAGCATATGAAACCTTTTCTGGTAGAACCTAACACAGTGATCTGGATCATAGGCATGGAGGTGACAATGAACTTTAAAGGAGCCTTTCTATATGAAAAATGAAAAGTTGCTTTAGGAAGTATTCAAACTAGTTGATTGCTTTGAAACCTTTACAGAATTTAACTGTATGTTGAATTTCAACATATCTTTTTATTGAAATGCAAAGAATTTAATGCATGTGCATAGCTTTAGTTATTGGCTAGAATAACCAAAGAGCTCTCCATGTTAACACACATTGAAGTAGAGTATCACACAGTTTCAGGGAGATGAGAAGTCTTGAGATGGTACATCCATGTCTCTCTGTGGTCCTCCTCGCCAGCACCTCCAAGCAATCCAAGTCCTTTTCCTGCACTCTCACCATACCAGACACCCATCCAGCTTGATCTTGACCATATGATTATATTTGTTTGCCAGGAACTGTGAATCTCTATATCCTTGGTAACAAATAATGTCATGTAAGAAGAAGAGTGAGAAACACTGGGGGAATGAGAATAAAGGCCACGAATTAATACTAATTCTCCAACACTGTGCTAACCGTGTTTCAAAGTAACCGGACTAGATTATCCCAATGGTTCCTATTATGTTTATAAGTGAAAAGATGCTTTTCATTGACTATCTTCCCTTAAAGAGAAACCTGGTCAAACTGAAGAACAACAGTTGGAAGTGAGCAACATGGTTCAGTGCAATAAGGATAATTATCTGTTCTCAGTTAGATTCAAGTACATCTAACCTAACAGGAAAGTGCCTTATCAGAACTAACCATATGGGACTCAATTTTTAATATTTAAAATTAATAATTTTATTCATTTACATTTCAAATGATACCCCCTTCCAAATTTTCCCCATCCCATACCCCCATACCCCCTCTCCTCTTTCCCCTTTGCCTCTATGAGGGTGCTCCTCCACCCACTCACCCCTCTAGCATTCCCCTATACTAGGTCGTCAAGCCTCCTTCTCCTCCCACTGATGTCAGATAAGGCCATCTGCTGCTACATATGTATCTGGAGTCCTGGCTCCCTCCATATATGCTCTTTGGTTGGTGTTTCTGTCCCTGGAAGCACTGGGTGGTCTAGTTAGCTGATATTGTTCTTTTTATGGGGTTGCAGTCACCTTTAGCTCCTTCAGCCCTTCCCCTAGCTCTTCCATTGGGGCCCCTGGGTTCCAATGGCTGGCTATGAGAATCTGCATCCGTATTGGTCAGGTGCTGGTAGAACCTCTCAGGGAACAGCCATATCAGGCTCCTGTCAGCAAGCACTTCTTGGCATCAGCAATCATGACTGGGTTTGGTGTCTGCAGATGGGATGGATCCCTAGGTAGGGCAGTGTCTGAATGACCCTTCCTTTAGTCTCTGTTCCATTTTTTTTGTCCATGTCTTTCTTTTGGACAGGTACATTTCTGGGTTAAAATTTTTTGAGATGTGTGGGTGATACCATCTCTCAACTGAGGGCGGTGCCTATCTACTAAAAGTGGTCTCTACAGGTTCTGTCTCCCCTTTGTTGGGTATTTCGGCTAAAGTCATCGCCAATGGCTCCTGGGAGCCTTTTGATTCCCTGAAGTCTGGGACTTTCTAGTGGCTTCCCCCAGTTTCCCATCCCCCATTGCTACATGTTTCTATTCAATTTCCCGACCCTGTGTACTTCCCTCCTGTCCCTTCCAATACTTCTTCCTGCCCCACTTTTCTCCTTCCCCCTCCTCTGTCCTTCCCAGTCCCCTCCCTCTCTGATCTCCTGTGATTATTTTGTTTGTTCATTTCTAATTATAAAGAAATTCGAACCAGCAGACTGGAGATAAGTAGAACAATGATGACCACTCTTTGAACTGTATCTGACTTTCCTATAGCACTTCAATATTTAATAACATTGGGTAAAGAAGCTTTATTAGAATAAAAGCTTCTCCACTAAAAATAAGGGGTTAAGTTTATAGCTCAGTGGTATAGTTCTTGTCTGGCATATAGGACATCCTGGGATAGATCCCCAGAACCACAACAATAAAAAAATTACATGTTAAAAATAACACCAAGCTTTCAAACAAAGATTCATTTCTGCTTGGAAGCTATAATGAGGTAGATGGGGCTTCCTGTTTGTCAGCCTCACCATAAGTGATCCAACTGGCTGTTCCACTTGGAAGACAGACTCTCCAACTCCCAATCCCAGACCTTCAGAAAAATTTTCTCAGGCTAGTTAGATTTCCCAAAATAAAAACTCCTATTAAGGATTGAGAATTACATCAAATTTTAGTGCCTAGTTCTTAAACATGGACAACCAAGGATCATCAGACACAGAGGACAGAAGGCTGTTAATATGAAAACAGGAGACCAAACACACTAGAAAGGGGAAGGACACACTTAGACAAGGGGCTGAGGCTGTAGTTCAGTGATTGGCTACTTGTCTATTATGTTTAATTCTTAATAGTGCAAAACTAAACAACCAAAACATCAACCAAAAACAAAATGTAGGGAAGCAAAAGCTGTAGGGAGAAGTTTTAAAACAAAACAAGAGCTGAAAATATAGCTCAATGGTAAAGCATTTGCCTAAGTATGTACAAGGCCCTGTTTGATCCCTAATAACATAAGAAAAAAACAAAACTTGGAAAGAGAGGAAAAAAAGAGGGAGGGAAGGAAAAAGGGAGGGAGGGAGGAAAGAAGAATGGATAGATAAAAAGGCAGGCAGGCATGCTGAGGAAATGGCTCAGTAGGCAAAGGGTCTGCCATATAAGGATGAAAACCTGATTTTAATCCCTAGTAGTGACATGGAAATGCAATGAATGTATACTTACTAGAAGCACTTTATAATGAAAAGGCTTTAATATGTTTGTTTTGTCTCAGAGGAATGTGAAAGATGAAAATGGGTGGTTAATTAAAGGTCTGAGTTGTAGCTCAGTGGGAGAAGGTTTCCTGGGCACACAGAGGCCCTGGGCTCAATCTGCGGTACTGAAACTGACAGCTATCACTGCAGTGTTGTCTGTAACACTGAATAAAAACAAACTGGTAGATAATCTTTCTATATAGAAACGAAGAACTTCATGCATAACAGACCATTTGAACCAACACTCAAGACCTGTAGCCAACAAAAGCAATGACTTCAAACTAGCACCTGACAATTTAAACAATTTTAGCCCTTCGCTCTTTTAGGTTTAATACTTACTCTTTTTTTAAATTCATTTTACAGCATGCTCACTGCCCCTCTCCTGGTCACCTCCTCCCACAATCCCTGCCCCCATTCCCTTCTTTAAAAGCCTGGGCTTCCCCTGGGTATCCCCTTCACCCTGGAACATCAAGCCTTTGTGGGAGCTTTTAAGAACCTTTTGTTTTCAATTCAAATTAGAGAAGGCATCAAACCACACAACCTCTCCCTACCTTCATGGGCTACAGACAAGGAGTTAAAGTGGTTTCCGCCAAAGCTAGTGTTCTACTCTGTAGTGGAAATGGGATTCAGGAGGGCCAATTTCATATAAACACAGTGGCATTCTGAATCTCTTTCCATGATCATAAGTATGTCCCAGGAATTAAAACTATAAGCACAAGGGCTGGTACCACATGAACTGCACTGGTTGAATGCTTGCCTAGTACACAAAAGGACTGAGATGGATTCTCAGTACCAATAACTTAATAGACATAAAAAGTAGAAATGAAAAACTCTGCTAGAAAATGAAGTTGAAAATATTTCTCAGAATGTAAACCAAAAAGAGAGAACAAAAAAAAAAAAAAAAAAAAAAGAAGATAAGCTATGAAAATTAGACCGCCAGTCTAGAAAATATACTGGCAGGGCCACTTGGAGAATAAACAAAGAACAGGAACTTATTAGCTAATATAAAAAAATGTTTGAGATGGAAGGGGTTTCAAGGGTAAGAACATGCCTACAGCAAGGACTACAACGTGACAAACTAGAACACAAAAACACATAAAAAAATTTTCAGCATTTGCTGGGAAGTCGGGAGAGGTCTGTATAGAAATGGTCGGGCATTAGACTTTAAACAACAACACTGAATTAGGAAAGCAATGCAGCAATATCTAAACCTACCTAATTTATTACTCAAACGGGGAAGAAAATGAAAATTTCAAATATGAAAAAATCTCAAAACTTACACTGCCCATGCTGATTTTCTCCACAAGTTACTTGACAATATAATAGTGGGAAGACGTGTCCCTCTAAAATAGGAAACCAAGACACAGCAAAGGGAACATCCAGAATGATGAAAGGGAAATCCCCTGAGAACCAGTGTACACAGGGCCTAGAAAACTAGCAGGACAGAAGAGCCTGAGATGGCCGTCTCCAGAACACTGAACAGACATATTTCTAAGAGAGAAGATTTAGATAATAGGGATACATCAAAAGAAAAAAATCTCAAATACCTTAGTGGAAATAAGGGTCTAAACCTCAGTGTTTCTGCTGAGTTTTCTGTCTTAAAAAGAAAAGATATATGTCCATGTTTATTCTGGGTTTTGTTTTATTCGTCTTCAAGAGGGGATAGAACAGGATGAGTCAAAAATAACAGAGAATATCCCATAATGTGAAAGCAATAGTGAGCTCTGCTGCAGCTAGGAGATCAAACATTGGTCAATTAAGTCAGGGAAAAGAGGCTCTGTGTGAAGTTAGAGGCTGCTTGGGGGAGGTGGTAAAGTCAGGGCTGAAGGAAGAGGATTAAGCTCTGACAAGCCCTGTACAACTATATGTCCCTTATTTATGGGCATATATAACTGTAGAAAGCTGAAATACTCATATAGCATTGTCTAGTTTTCTAATGTTAAGCAGGGGCAGAGGAGAAATCTCTAATTGGTTAGGATTCTTTGGTTGGAAATATTATTGTACCCAGAGCAGCTCCAATGTCTATTTTAAGAAGGCAGTATGATAAATATCCACGAAAAAACATTTAATATTATTGCTAGCAAAGCTTTAAGTCTTAACCCAAAGTAATACTTATCTTTAATTATAAGCAAATGTTATGAAATACAGAATCAGGCCTAAGAAAATGAAGCAATTAATTAGCTTAAAAGCTGTTTCTTTGTCTAGTTTTTCTTTCAGGTTCCTCCTACTGTGCTTTCAAGGCTAATTATGTCTATGGGTGAAAGTGATTTGACAAAGACAGGACCTGTGCCCTTCCGCCTTAGACTTCAAAAATACCAGGCTAAGAAAAGCAGGAAGTACCAGTGAAAAAATGTGGATTTGAACAGTGAACACTGAACCACTGAAATACACTTCTGAGAGGCAAACATGCAAAACCAGACGAAAACAAAGACATAATTCAATTCTATCAACAGTTTTAGTCCACTCTGTTTTAGTCTAGTGCCCTTTGCATTGAACAGAAATGACAATTCAGTTTTCAAAATACTGACAGATTTAAATATGTATATCATCTTTATCATTCTATATAAGTGCAAGCCAAATCAGCTTAAGTTAAACTCTCTTCAGTATAAATACTAGCATACATCCAAAGAACCAAGTTTAGAAATTAATCACACATTGTTTTACCTCTAGAACAAGAAATATTACCCTTAATATTGTTATTCATAGAAAATACAGCCTTAAACAGCTGGCTAGGAAACTATTTACACCAGTACTTAATTCATATAAATATTATTTCTTTGCACTTAACACAACTACGTTGCTTATTACAGGATCGATGGCTTAGGTACTAAAATCAGATTTTGGTTGCTATGAACAGCAATCACTTCCTAAATCTGTTATAACCTACAATTCTCTGCATCTTTAAAACTGCTAACAGTTTTTCCCAGAGATTTTCAATTTTGAGATATTCTGTATTTGATCTTCTTTAGGAAATTCTATTTTAAGGAAAATACATATCAAACATACATGAATGGTAGATAATATCCTCATAAATACTGTCTAATAGCAAAGGCTTTTACCCCTAAAAGAGGATGAACCAAATTAAAATTCTAATCCACCTGTCTCAGAAATAAGACTGAAGATAGGATTATGGAATTTTTTTAACTTAATTTTCCACTTTCTGTTCCTTCCTTTCTTTCTGTCTTCTTTCTTTTCTCTTCTTTACTTCATAATTTCTCAGTATATAACTGGTAGGCCAAGGCTGGCCTGGATTCTTTTGTCTTAACCTTTTTCAGCCTTTGAAGTGCTGGGATTTCAGGTCTAAACCATCACACTTGGCTCTGGTTCTTGAGTTTACAAAAAAGTTGTCAGAAATTTTATTAGTTGCTCAGCGTTTGACATAATTAGGCATTAATTTATGGAAAAACTGTAATGTATGCACAGTGCTATCTACAAACTGGGTATGGTGGCACACATCCATAATCCCAGGATACTTGTAAATTCAAAGGCTCAACTACTAAGCTCCACCTCCAAATCTGTTTGCTTTGATTTGAAGATTAGGTCTTGCTTTTGACTTGTGGTCCTCCTCCCTCAGCCTCCTGAGTAGCTGGGATTAGGATGTATGCGACCACATCAGTCATCTTTTTAAACAGTTAACACCACATTACACTGTGCCTACATTAGAGAATCTAGAAGTATTTGTTTTCTTGCCTGAGAGGTGCAAGTTTTCAAAATTCATTACAGTTTTTCTATATACTAATGCCTAAAAGGGAAATTACGCCATCTATTAAAATGACCAGGAATGAAATGGGTAAGGTTAGTGTTCTCTGTTCTATCCAAGCAGAAGTAAGCACTTAAAGGTCTAACATACCTGTAGAAGAAGAAAACCACCACCTACTGCAGTTGCAGCAAGTTTTCCAACCTTCTGGAATAAAAATCCTGCACACCTTTAACGACAGAAATAAAAGAAAGATGAGAACAATCACTGATGGACTAAATTCCTTTTACATTGTATTGCTTTCCTAATAAAGCTTAATGTCTTCCCATTTCTTTTGATAGTATTCTTTGCCGGCTCAGAAACACTCAGTGTTTTCCTTAGTCATACAGGGTGGTTAAAAATACACACTCTACAGTGTTTGAGATTTGCTGCACGGTTAGGAGAGGAGAGAAGAGGGAGACTTAAAAGGAAAATCAAAAGAGCAGTTATTGAAACCAATCACGAATACTTGAGTTCATTATACTCCTACATTGTGTATGCCAAAATTTCCCACACTTGTTTTGCTTAATGCAGTCAAGGTGTTCCAAACACCTGGGCAACATTCACTCTACCCTAATCTACTACAACCCAGTTAGTTTCAAATGCATCATTATCTTTGATTTGTTAATTTCCCCAGTTCCTGCCTATGAATAACTTTCCTGTCCCTCCTGTCATTCCACTTTGATGGTTACACTGCCCATATTTCTCTCAGCTTCCTCATCTACTATTGATTTTCTATGTTAGGCTTGTTTTGTCTCATCTAACTTTGGAATGTCGGCCTACACCTCTTGAGCACACTCGTGGTCCCTTCACTATTCCAGATCCAAGTTGTACAAAAGAATCCCAGATTTTTAATCCTAGCCTTGTGCCCTGAATTGGTGTTCCCATCAAATTAATGTCTTTCATGAGACTATACTTGGAAATCAGGTCACTGTTGATGTAATTAAGTAAGATGAGGTCATACTGGAGCACATTAGACCCTTAATTCAATATAAGTCATGTCACAGGGACACAACCACAGTCCAAACAGCTGCTACTGAAGCCCCTGTTTCTATGTGATGGTACTATCCCCCATTTGAAAGGTCACATTTTTCTCAGATTCCTATCCTCATCTTCAAATACCCCATTTTGAAAACAATACCCATTTTCTCCTTTCGATTTTTTATCATTAATTTGTTATTTAGTATGTCTAAACATTCATACCCATCCAAGCATAATGTACATGAGTTGGTTCTCTCCACCACTGGGACCTGTGGATAGAACTCAGGTCACCAGGCTTGGCATCAAGCCTACTTACTGAGCTATCCTTCCAGCCCTCCTTTCCACTCTTAAGCACATCATTGCCTTTTTAATATAATGTTGGGATTCCATAGCCTTGCTACTGGGTCACTCTCTAACAGCGGAATCAGTATTCAAGGCCTCCAGGTCTCCTAGCAACCACTTATTCTCACACTAGTTTTCATTTCTTATTATCAAAAACCAATGGCTAAAACCTTAGGCTATTCTTCATGTCTTGAGTTGGACTCAAGTGTTAAATTAGGTTTATGCCTATTAAAGGTTCCTCTTTTATGCCACAATATCACATCAATTTCAATGAGGAAGATTTCAAATATTTTCTACACTGCATCTACATTATAGTCCAAGTCATTAAACAAATCATCTATGTAGCTGGCAATACTACCTAGATGTAGAGTGCTGGCAAGGTCCTGAATCTGTCCCCACACTCGACAAAGACAAAAACAAGCCACCTGAATATAAGTGTCCTATTATACCACTCAGGTCATAGAGACGGCTGAGCAAGTGAAAGCACTTGCCACCAAGCCTGAAGATCCCCAAAACCCACATGATAGAGAGATCAGACTCCTGAAAGCTATGCTCTGACCTCCACATATATACTGGGACATATCTGTGCCCCCCACACAAGTAGATGGATGTAAAACAACAAACACCCACAAAGTATTACATAGATCATGGGTTGAATACTTGGCTGACACTGATAATCCAAATATTATTATTATTAATGTTTCTCATAGAGGAGTCAGTAATAAAAGCTCATAAAAAAAAAAAAAGAAAAAGAAAACAAAAAGCAAGTAGTGAAATCTCCATTAAATCCTAGGTTGAATGCTATACATGCTGTGTACTGGTCACTAACATCTGCTTTGCCCTTAGGCTTTTCAAGAAAACCTGGCAATTATAGGACTTCTTACCAGGTTTGGTCTACAAGAAGAAAACGTGCAACAATCTGAGAATTCCATTTCTCATTATTTTTAAAGTAGCTTGTAGTACTGGACTTTCAGCAATGACTCTCACTAACCAACCACCTCTGGCACCAAATTATAAATGCATTTAGGGGGAGGAGAGTTGTAATCATCCTACGGTGAACATCTGAGTGACCAAGGCCTCAGCAGAAATTTTCTGTTCTAACTACGTGATTTTTCAATGAAACAGCATTAATACTGTGCCTGTGTTTCATAGAATCTTCATAATATTTTTTGTTTGTTTTAAATTATAAAAGTAGCATTTACAAGAAGGCATAGGGGAGGATCATTATTCTAAGGTGCATGAACAACAAAGAAATGTCATTTACCCATGCCAAGAGGACGTAGATAAATATTTTAATTAACACAAGATGAATTTACCTTAAAATGTAAAGAAAAAAACTGCTTACAATTTAAGCACTGTCACTTCAAAAAAAAAAAGTCATCAACATTTTTCAAAATAATGAACTGTTTTGGCTCCTTGTTATCTGGTTAATATTTTATTCCAAAAATAACAGAATTAAAATACATAGTAAAAACATGTGTTTACATGAGGTGTTGCTTAATGGTTATTACCCACTCCTTATTGTACTCTGTTATTGAATAATAGGTATTCGTTCTAACATGAAAGCAAACTTCTCAGATCTTTAAAGCATTATCATAATCAGAACTAGTACATACACACACACACACACACACACACAATCATCGTAAATAATTTTAACAGAGCACTGAGGTTCCTATGTACAGAGCTGAGAATCCTACAGGCCAGTTCTGCAGTAAGAGTTCTCATGTTTGTTTTTGTTTTGTTCCCAATTGTTGGCACTGAACAGCAGATAACAACTTACTTATAATTAACTTGCTAAAGTTGGAAATTTGATGAATTAAAAGAAGGATAAAGGGTGGAAAATGGAACTATGGTGGGCCTCTGACAGAGGGGAATCATCAAAATCCAACAAGGAGTATCTGAAGGTTGATACAATCAATTAGATCAGGGAAAAGCCCCAAAGTTGTACTCTTCTGCAATTAAAAGTGGAGAGCCAGTGAAAATTTATGGAGGCTGGGCCATGTACAAAAGGACAATAGCCGGGTTCCCAATGAAGTTTAACGAAAAAGATGTTCTCACCAGCCAGTCACACCACCCATTACAATCTGGGTAGCTACTGAGTATTTTTCTACCATAGGTCCGGAACTGTGGCCAAATACTCGATTCCACCAGTGGTGTCTTCTTGCATACTCAGTTAAATCCAACACTTCGTAAGACTCGTCATCGCTCTCATAGTCTTTAAAAATACAAAATGGAAATAAATATATAAATTGCATCAGTCTACAGTCAGAAACGTCTCATAAATTGTTTTCATAAAACCTGTCGGACAACTCACTGTTATATCCGGCCTACAACTAAAAATGCCCAAATGTAAACGAATGAGCATGATTAACTGGATCCCTTAGACTAGGGCCTCTAGCATAAAGGGCCTAGCAACAGCATCCCCATTTCCTTTCTAAAGGCATAGGGACACACAGCCAGAGGCCAGTTGAATTACAAAGCAGTGGGCGGTCACCCGCCCAATCAGAATAAGGTCAGGGCAGAGTGCTTTTCCATCCGTGGGAAAAGGGGGCGAGGGGATGTTCCTTTGAAAGGAAAGGCCAGGAAGCCAGCAAGAGGAAATCGGGAGGACTAAAATGCCATAGACCAAATGGAAATCAACCCGCCAACCCCCCTATTGTTGCAAGATGGAGAAGAGCTCAAGGTGGGGGCAGGGCAGGGCAGGGCAGGGCAGGGTCTAGCCTTGGTTAGGTGTAGGTGAGCGAGCTAAATTCCGCAAAGAGGGAAGGAGACATCTGGTTTGAAAGGGTCTCTCAAAGCGGCTGTGCAGCGACCGAGCCCGAGAAACACTGGAGGAGGGGAAGGGAGAAACACAGTAGGAATAAAAAGTCGAGAGCTGTGGGCAGCGTCCCAGAGACTACTTCGGGCCCAGGCTGCTCACCTTGGGGAGGGGGGTTCCGGGACGCCATGATACCGCCAGCGGCCAGTTGGGGGTGGTCCCCGCCCGCCTCTCCCTGACACTTTAAAGGACGCTCTAGGCCGAGGTGGAAGTCTATGGTCTCTCGTTTTCCTCAGCCTCCTCCTTCACACACAGGCTCATCACCGCCCACTCTTCCCCGCCACCCCCACCCCGCACAGAGCCTTCCTCACTTTGTGCGCAGCCGCAAGGCTTGGGATTTGGGGCGGAATAGCTGGGCCCCGCCCTACGATTGCTTATGGGAAATGTAGTTCGTGCTCTTTTTCCACTGTACCCTGGCATTCCCCAAACCCTCTCTAGAGTTTCCAAGAGTTTTTGTTTTGTTTTGTTGTTGTTGTTTTGTGTTTTTTTTTTTAAAGCTAATGGAATGGGAAGAGAAGCGGCACAGGGATAACCAGTTTAGTGTTGGCAGGCTGTTCTTAACGAGTCTTTCCTCAGGATGCTCCTCCGAAATTGTTATTCTGGTTAGGTTTTCCTTTTTAGCCCCTGTCTTTGGCCGTTAGTTCTTGCAAGAACCCTGTTGACTTTAACAGAAATTTCAGCCCCGCTCCTCGCTTGATAGCTAATAACTCAGAATTTCTCCAGTAAGAACCCTATTAAATTAGCTTAGCAATAAACTCCCTGTGCCCTGATTCTTGGTAGGATTCTACACCTTAAACCCCTCAGATTATGCACTACAAATCTCCAGCTTTTTGTCTGTATTCCAAATTAAAATAGAACCATTATATATTTTAACCAATTCTAGGGAAAATATTTTAAAGATGTTTTGTAAAACAACAACAAACCCGTTTTAAGTACTATACCAACAAAAGATAAGAAACCTCACTGTTTCAAGCCACATTTTTCCCCCAAATTTCCGAGGGCTCTCCAAAAGACAGAAGTTTTGTTAGTGCCTTTTACTTTGTATTTTTGTTCGTTTGGTTGGTTATTTTTAGACAACATCTCACATAACCCAGCATTCTCTGCAATTCCCTATGTAGAACACTCTGCCCTCAAACTTGCACAGATTCACCTCCTTCTCCTCTCAAGGATTGGGATTAAGGCATGTATCACCCTGTTGCCCAGTTTGATTTTACACGTGGCCTTGCTATGTAGCCCAAGCTGGGCTCTGATGCTAGCTAGATTCCTCTGTCTCACTTCCCCAGTACTGTGATTACAGTCATTCACCACCAAGCTGTGATTTTAAGAATTGTTATTATTTAAATGTGACATAGGGATAAAGTCATTTTTTTATACCACAAAGTTCCATGGACTCTGTAGAACATAAAAATATGCTGGATACCAAATGGCTAACCCAAGTTCACATAAATTAGCACCAAACTTATTTCAAATAATCATTCTATCTGAATTAGCTGGATAATTAAAAAGAACAGTCTGCTCAATATTAACATTATTTAAAAATATCCGCTTTGCACTTGATAATTCAAATTCTGCTAGTTTAAAAACCATTCTTGCTTATTAATTTTTTTCATTTATGTAGCTTGCAAATTGTTTTCAGTCATTTGTTGGTTGGGAAAGAATACCTCTAAGCAGGTAACATCCCTGCACATTGAATTGCTTACATTCATTATCATTCATCTTATTATACTAATTATAATAACTATTAAGTATTGGGTGTTTCTTAGTTCTTGCCTTATCAGTGCAGATAATTATCAGTCTGTTAGTTTAAATTCTGCTTTTCTTTAAGGTTGTTGAGAAACCCAAATTTTCTTAGCTATGGTTCAATGAGATTTTATATCTTCAGAGCATGGACATAAAGAGAATGTGTAAATAGAATGGAAATATCCAGCATCTGGAGCCTCTAGGCACACCAACATCTGCTGCATGGGTGTGTGAGCTTGGGTTGATCTCAGACTTATGGAAAATCCATAACAATTGCACAGTTACAGCATGTCCACAGCTCAAAATGCACATCATGAGATTTTCACAGTCTTGTCTTATAGATGTTGGACTTTCCACTCTATTCATACATTCTTTAAAAAAAATTGACAATCAATCCAAACTCAGAAAATGCAATAGTAAATAAGGATTTTTATTTGGATGTCATAAAATTTGCAATTCAAAGCCAGATTTAAAAGTGAGAGCATATCTGCACCATTTACCATTGGGAAGAACTAAGGGCTATGTGACCAATACAAGATTTTTGTAAGGTTCAGTTGAAGGCATTTTCTTAGTGATTAATGGGGAAGGGCCCAGTCCACTGTGGGTGCTGCCAGCCTTGGAATCAGGCTTTCTGAGTTCTATAAGAAAGCAGGCTGAGCAAGCCATGATAAGCAGGCCAGAAAGCAGTAACCTTCTACAGGGTTTCTTTTTCTTTTTTTTAAACGACTTTATTTTACAAAACAAAGACAAATGTACAGATTTTAAACATTTTTTGCTTAAAATTATACATTTTTGTCAGTACTGTTTTTTCAGATATTAAAAAATTTTTACATAAAACTATGTGAATATATATTTTAGTCAGTACTTGATTTTTTTCAAGGGCTTGACAGTATGCATTGAAAACGTAATAGTTACCATGAGCGTAAAGTACATGCAAAACAAAATGCAACATGGAAATAGTCAAAGTCTTCTTGTTTTGTATATATATATATATATAGTTTTCTTTATTTCTTGGACTTCATACAGTATGTGAGTTGTTTCTGGGGGAGTGCAAGCCTCTGGGGTTAGCATCCCAATATCAGAGACTGCATATTATGTCTGTTCTTTTGTGACTGGGTTATCTCACTCAGGATGATATTCTCTAGATGCAGCCATTTTCTTAAGAATTTGGTTAAGTCATTGTTTCTGGTGGCTGAGTAGTATTCCATTGTGTAAATGTACCACAATTTTTGTATCCATTTGTCTTCTGAAGGACATCTGGGTTCTTTCCAGCTTCTGGCTATTATAAATAGAGCCATTATGAACATTGTGGTGCATATATCTTTGTTGTGTATTAAAGTGTCTCTGGGGTATATGCCCAGAAGTGGAATAGCTGGGTCTTCAGGTAGTACTATATCCAATTTTCTGAGGTATCGCCAGACTGATTTCCAGAGTGGTTGTATTAGTTTGCAACCCCACCAACAGTGGAGAAGTGTTCCTCTTTCTCTGCAGCCTCGCCAGCATCTGCTGTCATCTGATTTTTGGATCTTGGCCAATCTGACTGGTGTGAAGTGGAATCTCAGGGTTGTTTTGATTTGCATTTCCCTGATGGCTAAGGATGTGGAGTACTTCCTCAGATGTTTTTCGGCCATTCGGTGTTCCTCAACTGAAAACGTTTTGTTTAGCTCTGTACCCCATTTTTTTAATAGGGTTATTTGATTCTCTGGTGTCTAGCTTTTTGAGTTCCTTGTATACCTTGGATATTAGGCCTCTATCTGATGTGGTGTTGGTAAAGATCTTTTCCCATTCTGTTGGTTGCCGTTTGTTTTCTTGACAATGTCCTTAGCCTTACAGAAACTTTGCAATCTCATTAAGTCCCATTTGTTAATCTTTAACCTCAGAGCTTGAGCCATTGGTGTTTTGTTCAGGAAATTTTCTCCTGTGCCTATTTGTTCTAAGGTTTTCCCTACTTTCTCATTTAATAGTTTCAGTGTATCTGGTTTAATGTGGAGATCTTTGATCCACTTACACTTGAGCTTTGTACAAAGAGATAAGAAAGGGTCTATTTTCATTCTTTTGCATGCTGAGTGCCAGTTGGACCAGCACCATTTGTTGAATAGGCTGTCCTTTTTTCATTGAATGTTTACTGCTCCTTTGTCAAAAATCAGGTGACCATATACATGAGGGCTCATTTCTGGATCTTCTATTCTATTCCATTGATCCACTTGCCTATTTCTGTACCAGTACCATGCAGTTTTCAGCACTGGGTTTGTGGTCAGATATTGTGTAAATTTTGCTTTGTCTTGAAATATCTTCATCTCTCCATCGATGGTGATTGATAGTTTTGCTGGGTATAGCAGCTTGGGCTGGCACTTGTGTTCTCTTAGGGTGTGCATGATGTCTGTCCAGGCTCTTCTAGCTTTCATAGTCTCAGTTGTTCCGCCTTTACGAGCTGCCGTTCCGGGTGGCAGATGGGCCAGGCTCTGCTCTGCATCCTGAAGTCGCCACCGGGTGGAAACAGTAGTTCGAAATTTCTGTTCCTGGTCGCTGGATAGGGCAGGGCAGGGCAGGGCAAGGGAGGGGGTGCACTTTCCGTGTGCACTCCACAGAGATCTCTCTGCTCCCTGTCAGCCCAGGTCTCCCACCCACCAGTTGCTCAGCCTCTAAGAGCCGCCATTCCGGGTGGCAGATTCTACAGGGTTTCTATCAGCTCCTGCCTCTAGGTTCCTACCCTACCTGAGTTTCTGTCCTGACTTCCTTCAATAATGAACAGTGATATAAAATGTAGGCAAAATAAACAATTTCTCCCCCAATTGTTTTGTTCATGGTGTTTCATCATAGCAACAGTAACCCTATCTAAAATACTACTGTACCCAAGAAAGTTTCAATACCAATAGATGGAGAAAATATCTATGGACAAAAATCTAGGCCTATAAAAGGTATTAGAAGAAAACCTCCAACCCAAGGAAGTTAATGGCACCCAAGAAAACACAAGGAATAAAACACCCCAGACCAGAAAATCAAAAGAGAGGAAACAAATAAGTACACACACACACACACCACCACCACCACCACCACCACCACCACCACAACCAACAACAACAACAACAACAACAACACTGAAACCAATAAAATAACAGGAATCAAACAAATCTTCGAATTGATATTGGTCAACATCAATGGTCTCAATTCACCATTAAAAACACACACACTAACAGAATGGATATAAAAAGATAATCTATGCTTCTGCTAAATTCAAGAAACACATCTTAACATCAAGAATAAATATAACCTTAGGGTAAAGTGATAGAAAAATATATTGCAAGCAAAAGGACCTAAAAAGCAAGCTGGTATAATAATTTTTATATCTGACAAAATAGACTTCAACAGTAATCAGTAATCAGAAGACATAAAAGAGGACACAACATACACATTAAGCGAAAAAATCCACTAAGGGGACTTTCCAGTTCTTAACATCTGTGTCCCAAATACAAGAGCACTCAGGTTTGTTAGAGTAACATTACTACTACAGTTTAAATCACATATTGACCCTCACACTGATAATGGGAGACTTCAGTGACCCTCACCAATGGACAGGTCATCCAGACAAGAAAATGGAGAAATATTAGAGTTAACATATGTTATAAAGCAAGTGGACCTAACAGATATTTGTAGAACATTTCACTCAAACACAAAAGAATATACTTTCTTCTCTCACCTCCTGGAACTTTCTCAAAGTTGTCTAAATACTTGGTCATAAAGCAAGCCTCAGCAATTACAAGAAAATTCAAATAGTTCTCTGCATCTTATCAGACCATCACTGTTTAAAGCTCCATATCAACAAAAAGACAAACAACAGAAAGCTTTCCAACTCATGGAAACAGAACAACTCTTGGAATAAATGAAAAATGAATAAAGATAAAAAGTTAAGAAAGAACTTAAAACTTTTTTTAGACAGCGATACAAAATGAACACACAGCATATCCTAACTTATGGGACAAACTGAATAGGAGAAAAAGTCATAGCACTAAGCACCTACTTACACAAATAAACAAACAACAAAAAAGGAGAGATCTCATACTAGCAACCTCACATCACACCTGAATAATCTAGTACAAAAAGAAGTAATAAAACCCAAGAGAAGTAGATGGCAAGAAATAATTAAACTCAGGGCTACAATAAATTAAATAGAAGCAAAAATAATATTTACAAAGAATTGATGAAACAAAGAGTTGGTTCTTTAAAAAAAATCACTAAGATAGACAAACCCTTATTTAAATTAACTATAATGCAGAACAAGTATGCAATTAACCAAATTAGAAATAAAAGGAGAACAAAACAGCATACATGGAGAAAATCATTAGGACATACTTTAAAATCTCATATTCTATCAAGTTGGAAAGTCTAAAAGAAGTAATGTTCATGATGCCCACCACTGACAAAAATTTAATCAAGATCAGAGAGGCAATTTTAACAGAACTACAGAAACAATGTTTAAAGCTCTCCCAACTAAGTCCAAACTAGAGCATATGGTTTTAATACAGAATTCTACAAGACTTTCAAAGTGCTACTGTCGACACACCTCACATTATTTCACAAAATAGAAGAAGGAGGGACATTATCCAATTCATTTTACAAGGCCATAGTTACTCTGACACTCAAACCACATAAAGACTGAACAATAGCAAAATAAGTAGTTAGGGTCCCATTGCTGTGAAGAGACACCATGACCAAGACAACTATTATAAAAGACAACATTGAATTGGAGCTGGCTTACAGGTTAAGAAGTTCAGTCCATTATCATCAAGGTTAGAGCATTGCAGTGTCTAGGCAAGCATGGCTGGGAAGAAGCTGAGAGTTCTACATCGTGATCTAAGAATTGCCAGGAGAAGATTGTCCCCCAGCCAGCTAGGAAGAGGATCTCATTGCTTACCCCCTACCTAATTCAACAAGGCCACATTTCTTTCCCAAGCCTATTCAAAGTGCCACATCAACGAATTTCCCTTATGAACATAGATATGAGAATTCTCAATAAATGTGTCTAAGCCGAATCTAAGAACACATTAAAAAGATCATTTACCATAATCAAGGAAGCTTCATTTCAAAGAAACAGGGAAGATTCAACATATGAAAATCAATAAACGTAATCTACTATATAAACAAACTGAAGATAAACCCACATGATCATCTCATTACATTCAGAAAAGGCATTTGACAAAAATCCAACACTCCTTTATGATCTGAGGGGGGGGGCAGAATCAGGAATACAAGAGATGTAATTCAATATAATAAAGGTATTGTACAGCAAGTCCAACTTCAGTATTAACCTAAACAGAGAGAAAGTTAAAAAAAAGGATTTCACTAAATTTAGGAAAATGTCAAGGCTGTCCACTCTCTGCATACCTATTCAATATAGCAGTTGAAGTTCTATCCAGAGCAATAAGACAACTGCAGGAGATCTAAGGAATAGAAATTAGAAAGGAAGTGGTCAAAGTATTGTTATTTGCAGATTATATGATAGTGTATTTAATATATATATATTATATATATATATATATATATATATATATATATATATGTATGTATGAAACTTAAAAGTTTCTCTGAAAAGCTTCTACAGTTGATAACACTTCCATCAAAGTAATTGGATAGAGAATTAACTCACAACACCTTTCACAATAGGCACAAATGATACACAGTATCCTGGGGTATCTATAACCAAAGAAGTGAAACACTTCTATGTTAAAAACTTTTCTTTGGACTATTGTAAATCACTGTGTAATGAAAACCAATATATTTGCAGATGATATAATAGTATACTTAAGTGGCCCCAAAAATTCCACCAGAGAACTCCTACAGGTGTTAAACAACTTCAGCAAAGTGGCTGATATAAAAGTAACTCAAAGCAGTACCCTTCCTTGACTGAAAGGATAAATAGGATGAGAAAGTAATTAGGAAACTGACACCCTTCACAATAGTCACAAATAATATAAAATATCTTGGTGTGACCCTAACCAAGCAAGTAAAAGATCTGTATGACAGGAACTTCAAGTCTCTGAAGTAGGAAATGGAAGAAGATCTCAGAAGATGGGAAGATCTCCCATGCTCATGGATTGGAAGGATCAGCATAACAAAAATTGCCATCTTGCCTAAGGCAATCTACAAATTCAATGCAATCCCCATCAAAATCCCAACTCAAATCTTTTTACAGTTAAAAAGAGCAATTTGCAAATTTATTTGGAATAATAAAAAACTCAGGATAGCAAAAACTATTCTCAACAATAAAAACAACTTCTGGGGGAAATCACCATTCCTGACCTCAAGCTGTATTACAGACCAATTGTGATAAAAACCACATAGTATTGGTACAAAGACAGGCAGCTTGACCAATGGAATAGAATATAAAACCCAGAAATGAACCCACACACCTATGGTCACTTGATCTTTGACAAAGGAGCTAAAAACATTCAATAGAAAAAGGACAACCTCTTCAATAAATTGTGCTTGTTCAACTGACAGGCAGCATGCAGAAGAATACAAATCAATCATTTCTCATCTCCTTGTACAAAGCAAAAGTCCAAGTGGATCAAAGACTTCCACATAAAATCAGGTACACTGAAACTAATAGAAGAGAAAGTAGGGAAGATCTTAGAACACATAGGCACAGGGAAGTTTTTCTGAACAGAACACCAATGGCTTATGCTCTAAGATCAAGAATCCACAAATGGGACCTCATGAAATTACACAGCTTCTGTAAGGCAAAGAACATTGTCAATAGGGCAAAATGGCAACCAACAGATTGGGAAAAGATCTTTACCAATCCTACATCTGATAGAGGGCTAATATCCAATATACACAAAGAATTCAAGAAGTTTGATTACAGAGAATCAAATAGCCTATCAAATAATGGGGTACAGAGCTAAACAAAGAATTCTCAACTGAGGAATATAGAATGGCTGAGAAGCACCTAAAGAAAGGCTCAACATCCCTAGTCATCAGGGAAATGCAAATCAAATTGCACATGACACCAGTAAGAATGACTAAGATCAAAAACTCAGGTGACAGCATATGCTGTTGAGGATGAGAAGAAAGAGGAACATTTTTCCATTGTTGGTGACATTGCAAGCTGGTACAACAACTCTGGAAATCAGTCTGGAGGTTCCTCAGAAAATTGGACATAGTGCAACCTGAGGACCCAGGTATACTACTCTTTGGCATATACCCAAAAAATGTTCCAACACATGATAAGGACACATGATCCACCATGTTCATTGCAGCCTTGTTTTTAATAGCCAGAAGCTGGAAAGAACACAGATGTCCTTCAATAGAGGAATGAACATAGAAAATTAAAAACAGCTATTAAAAACAATGACTTCAAGAAATTCTTAGGCAAGTGGATGACACTATAAAATATCATCCTGAGTATGGTAACCCAATCACAAAAGAACACACATGGTATGCACTCAGTGATAAGTGGATATTAGGCCAAAAACTTAGAATACCCAAGATACAATTCATAGACCACATGAAGCTCAAGAAGGAGGAAATACGGAGACAAAGTGTGTTGCAGAGACTGAAGGAAAGGCCATCCAGAGACTGCTTCACCTAGGGATCCAGCCCATATTCAGTTACCAAACACAAACATTATTGTGGATGTCAAGAAGTACGTGCTCACAGGAACCTGATATAGCTGTCTCCTGAGAGGCTCTGCCAGAGCCTGACAAATACAGAGGTGAATGCTCGCAGCCAACCATTGGACTGAGAAAGGGTCCACAGTGGAGGAGTTCAAGAAAGGACTGAATGATCTGAAGGGTTTTGTGACCCCATAGGAAGAACAACAATATCAACCAACCAGAACCCCCCTCCAGAGCTCCCAGAGACTAAACCATCTACCAAAGAATACACCTTCAAGGACCCATGGTCCCAGCAACATGTGTAGCAGAGGATAGCCTAGTTGAGTAGAGGCCCTTGGTTCTGTGAAGGCTTGATGACTCAGTATAGGTCAATGTCAGGGCAGGGAGGTGGGAGGGAATGGGTGTGTTGGGGAATACCCTTAAAGAGGTGGGGGAGGGGATATGATACGGGGATTCCAGAGGGGAAACTAGGAAAGGGAATAACATTTGAAATGTAAATATAGAAAAGAAAGAAGAAAAAATAATAAAAAGGAGAAAGGAACAGGTACGACAGAGATGGGGAGTTAAGATACCTCCTTTGGGCCTGAAAGATGACTCGGTGAGCAAGTACCTACTGTAGAAACCTGATGGCCTGACTTTGGTGGAAGAAAAGAAATGGCTGCCCAAAGTTCTCCTCTGTGGCATATGTGCCCTTCACTCCACACATAATAACTATAAAGAGAACAAAATACAAAAGTTTCTCTTTAGGTATAGCTTTTCATCTGGTTTCAATATACGATACTGCTAAATGTATTGCATAGGCCAAAATTTAAATAATCTTACATACTTGAGTGACCATCAAAGAAGTTACTAATAAGGTTGAGAACTGAGTCCAGGGAAGGCTAGAGGAACGAAGAAGGAATGAGTCACAAGTTATCCAGTGTGAGGCTAATAAACTAAATCTACAAGTTCAAAATGTCGAAAGAATACTTTCAGAGCCAGATGGTGGCACATACCTATAATCCTAGCATTCAGGAGGCTAGGGACAGAAAAACTCAAGTTCCTGACTAATGTGGTCTATATAGCAAGATCCTCTCTCAAAACCCTAGGGAAGAAGAGTTTGCTTAATTCAGTCATATTTACTTTGTCCTATTTGTGAGAATGCCAAGTTGTACTGGTGATTTTTATCCCTAATGTTTCTATGACATTCCTTACTCATCAAAATATTGCATAGATTTGCCAAAACTGTTATCTTGTTTTTCTGGATATAACCTCCATAGGAGAGGCATGGTGCTTAAAAAAGTCAATGGCCCAATGACATAAATAAAAAAAACTTAAGCAGAATTTTTTTTTTTTAGTTCTATCAAATATAGGTAGGTAGTTTTGCTGCAGAACTAAAGCTTATACTGCCTCATGCCTTCAAAAGAGTATGGTTCTTTTTGCCTATGGTCTCAGAGAGGGAGACAGGTGGGAGGGAGAGAGAGAGAGAGAGAGAGAGAGAGAGAGAGAGAGAGAGAGAGAGAGAGAGAGAGAGAGAGAGAGAGAGAGAGAGAGAGAGAGAGAGAGAGAGAGAGAGAGAGGCCACAGTATCTTATGACCTCCAAATTCCATAGTGTGAGTAGAACAATTCATTTTTCAAAGAAAGGCTCAGGAGGAAGATGAGTTTAGTAATAATGTCATCCAATTAATTTAACAAAAGGAAAAAGAAAGCAGTACCCATCTCAGATCAGTAAACACACTCTTATTAAAGAGTATGCAGAGAGCAAATTGTTCACAAGTCAGATGGCAGAGTGCAGGCAATAATCCCCATCAGATTCAAGCTCTTAAAGTCACACACAAAATTTGCTGCAGCACCTGGCTTATCAGAGGTTATCCAAAGCTTGTCGGATGGCCCATGGAAAAAGCCTTCTGTGTCTTTCTTTTTTTTTCTGGCTGTATTTTAAAATAACTCACCACACTTCCTTAGGGGGACAGAAAAGCAAGCACGTGGCCAGTGCAGGCAGCCCTGAGCATGTCAGGAGACTGGAAGGCCGCCAGCAACCCATTCCCTGATGTAAGCCTTCCTGCTCATAAGCAGATTTCAAAATACCATTTCTCACTCCAAAACATCTAGTTCAGGCTGAAAGTTCATGGATGGGTGGAAACGGGCCTCTTCTTTGAGGGTATTTTAGTAGCTCATCTTTTGAAAATGTTTTGAATCCTACATTCAATAAAAAAAATCCAGAATATTAATCCCAGTTGAAAAATAAAAACAAAAATGACAGAACAACCTTAATTGCTTTTTACTGTCCCCTCGGTTTACCTTGTGATATCTTACTAGATCTTCATGTTAATCATTCTGCTCTTCTGACTGTGCCTCTTAGCTGTGCTTTCCTACTTCTGGTAAATGTTTGATTATGACTGTGTTTCTATGAGGAGAAATGTAGAATGACTATCACTGGCCATTTTCAATTCAATTCCCAGCCACAAAGTTTCAGTTCAAAACTTGAATCAACTCTTAGAATTGCTAAAGAGGACCTCAACAGGAAGCCAAGGAAAGGCTCCAGAGGTAACTCCCCAAAGGCTTCAGCATGGCTCCCAGGTTGGGAACTACCCACAGCTATTCAAGTCCATTGTGTTCGAACCCTTCACCAAACTGTTGTTTTAAGCCCTTGTCAGTTCACTTGGAAGGGTAAAAATGATGCAGGAAGTTTACTCACTGATTGATACAATCTCGGGGTCTCTCTTTCAGTTTTAAAAAGGAATTCAAACATTGCAGATGGAATGTGCAGTGATGAGTGGGTGACAGGAGAGAGATAAGCTATGCAGGGTTTATTCTCTTAGTTGGAAAGGTATTTTAAGAAAATGTCCACCAAAAAAATTAAAAAAAAAAAGAAAATGTCCACCTCTTAATTCTATAAGATGCAACTAGTGGAGTCCGTATATATCTTCTCATACTCAAGGAATTAAAAAAAAATCATTAAAAGAATCACAGGATCTAATTTTCTTTTACTGAAACATCAGAGTATAGTTAATGTATTTTTTAAATCAGAAATTCTACTTTTGTAGACACAGAAGAAACAGGAATAAAACAAATACTATTTTTTTGCATAAAATATTTCAAATATTAATATCCAAGGTATCTGTGATGTTTAATCTCAGAGGTTAAGTTAATGAGCTCCAGAATCACCTTGGTGATGAGTTTCTGGCTGTGCCTGTGGGATTCGTCTTGATTAGGATAGTTGAAGTGTGAGGAACTGATAATTGTGGGTGGCAACACCCACTCGGCTCGATTCTAGACTGAATGAAAAGAAGAAAAGGGACAAAGTACAAGCATTCATTGAATACAAGAATTTACTGATATCTGTTTTTTTGCAGCAAATGTAATGTGATTAGCTATCTCAAGCTCCTCTCCACAGTAGTAAACCCAGAACTGTAAACCAGAAGAAATCTAAGTTGTTTTGTCAGGGTATTTGCTCATAGCAACAAGAAAAGTAATTAAAACAGTATTATTTCTAGAGATTCCTCTCTTTTCCTTTTTATGAGGCAGGATTTCAGATAGGTCGGGCTATCCTCAGACTTACTACATAGCAGAAAATGCTCTTGATCTTCCAATTTTCCTGTCTCTGCTTCTACCTCCATCTCTTAATGTTGGGAGTATAGGCATGTGTATCACCACACTTTGTTTTTATCTATTGACTTATAAAACTATTTACTATTGGTTAGGTATCTTCTGTGGAGTTTTTACTATATAATTTTCATTACTTTTCAAATTATCTACAATGATTATTTTTTTAAACCTAAAATATTAAGTGAAGGTATACATGCCTATAGTGGCATATTCTACAAGATTATTGCACAAAACAGTAGTGCCCCAATTCCACAAACTGATTTCACTCTAAGGGACAACTCGTTATTGCTTCAATGGATTATTTGGGTATTCACCATCAGTATAATTCCAAATATTCTTGATTTTGTAGCCCCAGGTCGTGTGGCATGACTTTCTTCTACAACAGAAGAGGTCAGATACTGTTGTTCACTGAACAAGGGCTCTGAGGGGTGGCTAATACATAGAAAAATGATGACAGTTCATAGTCTTGTTGGTTTGGTTGGAGTGGGAGCTACTTAGAAGATTAGTAAAGCTCGTTTCTGGGTGCATCTGTGAAGATGCTTCCAGAGATGAACAAAGGCAAAAGATTTCACCTTTGTCCATCCAAGATGACATGCAGGCACAAATGGAATAAAAAGTGAAAAAAAAAGAAGGAAGCTCCAGCAAGTGTTGAAGTTCTATAAAGTTCTATTGTCTTCTAGAGAACCCTGATCAATTCAGTGTTATTTTTTCTCAGCCTGAGGGTTATAGTCAGGGCTTTTGAAATGTTGGCCTTTCATCTATATACTTTATTACTCAATGACTAAGAATTTAAGAGAGATTTTGTACTGGACATCCATCCAGATCATACCTGGTACTCAGTAAGCAGTTACAGAATGATTAAACAGTGACCCATTGAGTGTGAAGTTTGAGTTCTTCATCTGTCAAGTGAAGTGATAAAGCTGGGTACTCTGAGGTCTTGCTTTCACTTGTGACTGAGAAATAAAGAGCACAAACTCTGGAAGGCTTCAGTAGGCTTAGAATTTTTAAAACCTACTGTAATAATGGTTTTTAAACTCTTTAACCTCCCTTCTAGCCCACCACCCACCAGAGGTAGTGGAAAGGAAAGGTTAATAGGAAACAGGGGTTGCAGACCTGTTTAGAAATAGTTCTTTGGAGTTATTCTAATCTTCATTGTCAGAATATCAGTTCAGTTCACACAAATCAGCAGATGTTGTTCTGATCCACTCAAAAACACCATTAATGAGCAAGCAGTTGCAGTTCAATCTACAAAAAACCTTGAGGCAATGGACCCCTGTCCACAGAAGCAGCAAGAAGCTGCCAGAACACCACCAGAAGTACTTTGGTGTGTTTCCACGAAATCACAGCAAACAATAGTCAATGAAGAAGGCAAGGTGAACCAATGCCACAGAGTTGTCCACTGTCTGTTGTTTCCAAACATCACATGTCTTCTCAAGCGACCATGCAACCAAAACATCACATGCTCTTTTTATAGGCAGCTTCCAGAAAGACACCATGTGTTTGTTCTCATCAAAACATCCTCCTACATGTCTGCTTCAACAAAACATCCTCATATATATATATATCTTCTCATAAGACAGTTTCCAGAAAAAACATCAAATTATACAACTGGTCATCAAAGAAACCAGAAATTTCCACTTCAGGTTTCCTTATGCCATTTAGCTCTTATTCCACATTTGCTTGCCAGTGTCTTCCTTTCTTTCAAAGAATTTCAAAGAGTCTCAGCCAGAGGAAGCAACAACATGTCTGTCAGTGGTGATGTGGCTTCAGAAGGAAAAATGAGTAAAACAATGTTGTTCATCTTGGGGTTGTTTTTTGTCAAATTTGAAATGTGAAATTATTGTTTTCCTAGAGCTCTTATGGTTTTTGTCTCCCCTAGGGATGAAACAAATGGGGCCTCATACACCTTAGTCAAGTTTGGAAAGTGGTCTTCCATAATCTACACTCAGTATTGCTCCTTGACCCATGGTTCTGTTAATGAGTATTATTTGCATCATGTAAGGTGTGCATGGGGGTGGGATGGTGTAGAAAGAGTGAGCAGGTAGGATGCCAAAGCTGATTCTTTCAGGAGTTAATTTCTTGGCAATATTTAATTTCTTGGCTTGAAAGTTGTTAATTTTGTATTAAAAGCAGTTAGTTAAAACAAAAAGAGAAGCTATAAATCAGCACAAATACCAGGTATCCAGAGCTATTTTATTTGCTCATTTTCCCATCAACCTTTGGGTCTTAATCTATTTCTGTTACTATTACAAAATACTTTATTTATTACAAAATAAAGAAACATTGTTTTGGGTTGATAATAAAACTGCATTATAGAGTATTTGTTAGCATGCACAAGATTTGTATTCTTGTATTCTCTCTCTGGTGTCAGGGGAGGGGGTGTCAGGAGATAGCAGGGAGTAGTCAGGAGAAGAATTGTTTAGCTTGGAGTTCTGATAAGTCAAGAACATGAGGCTATAACCCATTTGACCTTTGGTCTTCTAGGTACATTACAACGTGGCTATTGCTATCATAGTGGAATCATACACAAGCAGAAACCATCACATGCTGAGACTGGAAGCCAAAGAAATTCAGGAGCCAGGCTGTTTCTTGCTGTCATTATTCTTCCTTTTTATTAATTTAATTATTTTGAGATAGTAATTATATAATTTCCCCCTTTCTTTTCCTCCTTTTATACCCTTCCAAATATCTTCTTCCTCAAACTCATTACCTCTTTTTCTTTAATTGCTGCTGTTGTTGTTGGTGGTGGTGGTATATGGGTATGTGTATATAATTACAATGTACTAAATCTGTATAATATTGCTTATATGTATATGTTTTAGGTCTCACCACTGGTACTGGATAAACAGTTGGTGTGCTCTTTGTGTGCCCATGGAGTCTCACCAACATAACTGCCTAACCATGGCCTGAACAAGACCAATATCAATAGACATGCTAATATGAAAGGAGCAAATATCACTGGGCCTCATCCCCAAACAAAGAACTACAGGTAACTGAGAAATGCTGAGGGTGGGAGAAATAGAATTTTGTTATAATTTCACCAATCTTTTATTGGTGATTAGAAATTCTACATATTTGTACTATGTGGTTGTTCTGGCTGGTTTTGTGTCAACTCAACATTAGCTGGAGTTATCACAGAGAAAGGATCCTCAGTTGAGGAAGTGCCTCCATGAGATCCAGCTGTAAGGCATTTTCTCAACTAGTTATCAAGGGGGGAGGGCCCAGCCCATTGTGGGTGGTGCCATCCCTGGGCTGGTAGACCTGGGTTCTATAAGAAAGCAGGCTGAGAAAACCAGGGAAACCAAGTCAGTAAGTGACATCCCTCCATGGTCTCTGCCTCAGCTCTTGCTTCCTGACCTGCTTGAGTTCCAGTCCTGAATTTCTTTGGTGATGAATAGCAATGTAGACAGTGTAAGCTAAACAAAACCCTTTCCTCCCCAACTTGCTTCTTGGTCATAATGTTTGTGCAGGAATAGAAACGCTGACTAAGACAGTCGTGTTTCAATACATACATACATACAGTGTATGGGCTTGCTCCACAAGTTGCTTTCATAGGGTTAAAAGAGGTCCCATAAGAACTATATTAATCTCTTCTCAGGGTGGTGCCTCCAATAATCTAATTACTTTCTACTATGTCCTACTTTTTGACAATTCCAGGACCTTTCAACATTTCTACATTGAGGATGCAGTTTCTAGTACATGAAGTTTTAGGAAGGGGGTCTAATTATATTAGAAAAAAAACAGCCTAGTGGGATGGATACAAATGCCTCCCAGTTGAGGCATGCTTACTCTGAAGTCCTGAACTCCATATCTTTGAATCCCTTATCCTATAATTTAGTACATTCATCACTGTTATTGGGCTCCACTAATATTATCCCACATGATACCCAAGCTACTGAGAGCATTGATTTAACCATTTTTGCAGTTACTGTAGCATTGTTTTGTTGAATACACACTTCATGAAAGTGGGCAAATTATTCACCAGCAGTTTATTAAAAAGGAGCAATAGTGGCATGCAAGTTCCAATTTAAAATGTCACAAATACAACCAAGGGTGTTCCAGTCTAATTTCTACTTTGAGTCTATAAATGGAAGTATGAGTGAATCTGTCTGTGAGGATATCTGACAAGTCTCTAAGACAGACATGTTTAAATTGGAAATGTAATGACTGATAGTGGAAAATAAGAGTTTTTGTAGACCTGTATCTATTTAAAACACTCCAGAGCGTTTTATATAACTCGATTAAATAAGGATAAAGGCACTGAGATGTCTGCTATTTAAAGTCAGACTAATCTCTCAGATATCATTATTGTGCTTACTGAAAAATAAGCATAAAATAATGCTTCTCATTATACAAATTGAGTTCCAGATCTAAAAATTAGACAACAATCAAAAAACCGAAACTTTAAACTGTCCTTCTTTGACAAACACCACATAAATCCTGATTTTTTTCTTTTCTGGAAGCTTATAAAAGCAAATTCAAAGCTAATGATTGATATCATGCTCAAAGCAAAAGCATGGCTACCTACTGGTAAAAATAATACCATGTACTGGGTTGATGTTTTGTTTTACAGTAAGGCAAAACTACCAAAGTAGCAAGCATGAATCACCATTTAGCAAATATGCCCTGAAGGACCCTAAGGGCTTTTGCCAGTCTTACACCCACCACCTCAGGTCGAGGCTAGGGAAGTTTCATTCTCCACCCACAATCTCAGGAGGAGCAGGAACATTATTGAAAAACTGTAGAATGTACTGATTAATAGTCACCAGACCCTCTGGTCCCAGATAGAGTGTGAAAGCATGTCAGATTCTTGTTAGACAATACATTCAAAGGTTTATATGCTTAGCTAATATGTTTAAACTGTAACCTTGCTGATGTAACCTGTACCCCTAAAATGTATAAAAATGGCTTTGTGGCAATCTTTGGTATTTAAAAATCATTATGTTTAATCTTTACACACCAAGAAAACTTTGAGTATTTCCATGTTACATTTTGTTTTACATATACTTTATGATTATAAAAAGTAAGGTTTCAATGCATACTATCAAACCTTTAAAAAATCAAGTACTGACAAAAATATATTTATATAGTTTTATGCTAAAATGCTTTTAGTAATCTTTACACGTATCTCTAATTTTTAAATAAAGTTGTAAATACCTTGGTGTGACTCTAACTAAGCAAGTGAAGGATCTGTATGACAAGAACTTCAAACTTCTAAAGAAGGAAATTGAGGAAGATCTCAGAAAATGGAAAGATCTCCCATGCTCATAGATGGGAAAGATCAACATTTTTAAAATGGCCATCCTACCAAAAGCAATCTACAGATTCAATGCAATCCCCATCAAAATTCCAACCCAGTTCTTCATTGAGGTGGAAAGATCAATGTGCAATTTCATATAGAATAACAAAAGACCTAAAATAGCGAAATCCATCCTCAACAACAAGAAAACATCTGCGGGAATCACTATCCCTGACCTCAAGCTATATTACAAGGCAATTGTGCTGAAAACTGCATGGTACTGCTACAGAAATAGGAACGTGGATCAATGGAATAGAATAGAAGATCCAGAAATGAGCCCTCATGTATATGGTCACCTGATTTTTGACAAAGGAGCTGTAAACATTCAATGGAAAAAGGGCAGCCTATTCAACAAATGGTGTTGGTCTAACTGGAACTCAGCATGCAGGAGAATGAAAATAGACCCTTTCTTATCTCCTTGTACAAACCTCAAGTGTAAGTGGATCAAAGATCTCCACATTAAAGCAGATACACTGAAACTATTAGAAGAGAAAGTAGGGAAAACGTTAGAACACATAGACACAGCAGAAAATTTTCTGAACAAAACAATAAATGGCTCAAGCTCTAAGGTCAAAGATTAACAAATGGGACTTAATGAGATTGCAAAGTTTCTGTAAGGCTAAGGACATTGTCAAGAAAACAAAACGGCAACCAACAAAATGGGAAAAGATCTTTACCAACTCCACTTCAGATAGAGGCCTAATATCCAAGGTATACAAAGAACTCAAAAAGCTAGACACCAGAGAATCAAACAACCCTATTAAAAAATGGGATACAGAGATAAACAAAATGTTCTCAATTGAGGAATATGAAATGGCTGAGAAACATCTGAGGAAGTGCTCGACATCCTTAGCCATCAGGGAAATGCAAATCAAAACAACACTGAGATTCCACCTCACACCAGTCAGATTGGCCAAGATCCAAAACTCAGATGACAGCATATGCGGGCGAGGTTTCGGAGAAAGAGGAACACTTCTTCACTGTTGGTGGGGTTGTAAACTGATACAACCACTCTGGAAATCAGTCTGGCGATTCCTCAGAAAATTTGACATAGTACTACCTGAAGATCCAGCTATTCTACTTCTGGGCATATACCCCAGAGACACTCCAATATATAACAAAGATACATGCACCACAATGTTTATAGCAGCTCTATTTATAATAGTCAGAAGCTGGAAAGAACCCAGATGTCCTTCAGTAGATGAATGGATACAAAAATTGTGGTACATTTACACAATGGAGTACTACTCAGCTATCAGAAACAATGACTTGACCAAATTCTTAAGAAAATGGCTGCACCTAGAGAATATCATCCTGAGTGAGATAACCCAGTCACAAAAGAACAAACATAATATGCAGTCACTGATAGTGGGATGCTAACCCCAGAGGCTCAGACTGCCCCAGAAACAACCCACAGACTATGTGAAGCTCAAGAGAAAAACAAAACAAAACAAACAAACAAAAAAACCCATTATGCTCAATTCTTACACACCAAGAAAACGTTGACTAATTCCGGGTTACATCCTGTTTTACATGTACTTTTTGCTCATTGTAACTAGTAAGACTTTAGTGCAGAGTATCAAACCTTAAAAAAAAAAAAGAAAAAGAAAAAAAGAAAAAAAAAGTCAAGCACTGACAAAAATGTATTTGTATATATCTATGCAAAAATGTTTAAAATTTTTTATCTTTGTTTTTAAAAATAAAGTTTAAAAAATAAAATTAAAAAAATAAAGTTGTAAGGAAAAAAAGAGCTGGTAAAAAAAAACTGCTTGTTATAACCATTCAAGGTTGCCTTTTTGTCACTTGCCATGAAGGGCTGATTGAGGGTTGACCCCAACATGCTGGAAAATAAATCTCTTGTGTTTGCATGAAACTCTCTTTTCTTGTCTCACTTGGGGTTCTCCCGGTAGTTAAGACTCACTTCAAGGCTTACATGTTCCATACATATGAAAAACAAGGCTGGTGATAGCCTTTTCTAATTATAACTGAGAAATCATGTTATCAGAGACAATATGGTTTATCCACTAGTGGTTATTGTAGGATCCATGGTGTAGCCTGGCCAAGAATGAAACGTACCTGGGACAATATGTGGACTAATCGTCAGCTGCAGCAATTTTTCCTTATAGAACATATTTAGCTTGATGCTAATCCACACCTTATTCAATTCCCAGAAAAGAATCCACAGGAAATGAACCTCTTGACTTTGATTGATGGTTATAAGAAAAGTGAAAAGCTTTGCATATAATTAAATTGAATTAAATTGCGTGCTTTGCAGAGGCACATATGAAGAAATAAGTAGCAGGGTAATCTGTATGAAACCACAGATAACATTAAACATTATATAGTCTATGCATTTCTATAAAATATATCTATTATATGTTTAATTTATAAATTAGAGATAGTAAGAGATTACCAATAATAATAGAGAAGTTATAGCAGTAAGCTGTAAGAAAGATATGTGCATATGGTCTCTCAAAACGTACTCACACTGCTTAAGATGCTGAGAGATGATGAAATGATGAGAACATTTAAAGGAAGTGACATAGGCATCTCAAAGTGGCAACCAGATGCTTTTGAATTTCTGATTGTACATCACTAGGATGATCATGTGCTCTGGGTGATACTGAATTTTAAACACTAGAATTTGAAGAGTGAAACCTAGTATAATGGAGACAGTTGTACATAAAACGATAGAAGTTTGCTTTCACAAATGCAAATAGGAAAAAGAAAAATTGCCCAGGCTTTGAGAAATGAGGAACAAAGAAATTCTTCGACACATTGCCAATGTCTACCAAGGTGATTTGAATGAATAAGATGGCTTGGTTTTCATTTTGAAAAATAATTTAGAGTTTCATGAGAACTGGCAGCCTGCCCACAGATTGCTGGGTGTCCCGAAGAGCCACAGAAGGGCTCTCACTCCTAAGCCCACAGGTGAGTCCACACCCCCTTTCCACTGACTATCTTGGGACAGTCCACCTGGAATTCTCAGGGTGCAGGTAATAGTGCTGCCTAAAAACAGACACTTCTAGCCAAAGGCCAGAGCTTGCCCAGTGCACCAGGACTGGGAACTGCCACCAAAACTCATAGCCTACCCAGAGAACGAACCACCCAGAGCAATCTCCCTCTGGAGAACATGAGCCCATAGACCCACAGGAAAGACAAGCTCTAGTAAGAGACAAGATCACCTAGCATCATCAATAACAAGATGGCAAGAGGCAAGCACAAGAATCTAAGAAACAGAAACCAAGATAACTTGGCAACATCAGAACCCAGTTTCCCCACCACAGTAAATAGTGGCTATCCCAACACACCAGGAAAGCAAGATTTAGACTTAACATCATACTTCAGGATGATGATGAAGATCCTTGAGAAGCACATAAATAACACACTAAAAAAAATCCAGGAGAACATAGGAAAACAAGTTGAAGCCCTTAAAGAAGAAACACTAAAAACACAAAAATCACTTAAAGAGCTACAGAAAAGCACAAACAGGTAAAGGAATTGAAAACAAAAACAGAAACAATAAAGAGGCACAACTGCCATCAGGACTTGTTGCCTGTCCCCAGAGAACTGAGCAACCAGAGGAGATGCAGGAGCGCTCTCCCTACTGAGCCAACAGGTGAGACCACACTGTATCTCCACTGATTATCTGGGGAGAGAACTCAGGGAACTCTCAGGGTGCAGGTATCACACTACTGCTTGGGTCTGTGCCCTTCAGGCCTCAATATGCACCCAGAGCTGAAACCGGCCCATCACCATTGGAACTCACAGGCTGCCCATAGACAGTTGAACACCAAGGACCAATCTCCCTCTGGAACCCATGGGCCACGGATGCACAGGAAAGACAACCTCCATTCACAGACAACAAGAACAACTAACATCAAAGATAAGAAGATGGCAAGAGGAAAGTGCAAGAATCTAAGCAACCAAGACAATCTGGCTACATCGGAACCCATCTCTCCCACCACATCAAGCATTGTATATGCCAATACACCAGAAAAATAAGACTTGGACTTAAACTCGTGCTTCATGCTGATGATAGAGGGTATCAAGAAGCTCATGAATCACTTTGTAAAAGAAATACAGGAGAACACAGAGAAACAAGTACAAGCCCTTAGAGAAACACAGGAAAACACAAGCAGACAGATGAAGGAATTGAACAAAACCATCCACGATGTAAAAACAGAAATGGAAAAACTAAAGAAAACACAAAGGATGATAACCCTGAACATGGAAAACATATGAAAGTGGTCAGGAGGAAGTCATAGATGTAAGCATCACCAACAGAATACAAGAGATGGAAAAGAAACCTCAGGGGCAGAAGATATTATAGAAATCATTGAAACAACAGTCGGAGAAAATGTAAAAATTGAAAAGCTCCTAATCCAAAACATCCAGAAAATCCAGGAGAAGACCAAACTTAAGAATAATAGGTATAGAAGAGAGTGAATACTTCCAACTGAAAAGACCAGTAAATATTATCAACAAAATTATAGAACAAAACTTCCCTAACCTAAATAAAGGGATGACCATGAACATACAAGAAGCCTACAGAACTCCAAATAGATTGGACCAGAAAAGAAATTCTTCATGACACATGATAGTTAAAACACCAAATGTTCAAAACAAAGATAGTATACTAAAAGCAGTAAGGGAAACAGGACAAGTAACATATAAGGCAGACCAATCAGAATTACACAAGAAATCCTCAACAGAAACTATGAAAGCTAGAAGATCTGGAAAAGATGTAACACAAACCCTAAGAGAACACAAGTGCCAACCCCGGTTATTATATCCAGCAAAACTCTTAGTTACTATAGATGGAGAAACCAAAATATTCCAGAACAAAAGCAAATTTACATACTATCTATCCAGTCCTAGAAAGGATAATAGATGGAAAACTCCAACACAGGGAGAGAAAATACACCCTAGGAAAAGCAAGAAAATAATACTTTTGCAACAAAACCAAAAGAAGAAAAGCATACAAACATAATTTTACCTCTAAAACCAAAAAATAACAGGAAACAACAATCATTATTTATTAATATCTCTTAACATCAATGGACTTAATTCCCCAATAAAAAGACATAAATTATCAGATTGGATACATTTACAGGACCCAGCCTTTTGCTGCATACGGGAAACTCATCTCAGCAACAAAGACAAGCACTACCTCAGAGTAAAAGGTTCGGGGGAAATAACATTCCAAGCAAATGGTCCCAAGAAGCAAACTGGAGTAGCCATCCGAATATCGAATAAAACAGATTTTCACCCAAAAGTCATGCAAAAAGTTAAGAAAGGATACTTTTTACCCATCAAAGAAAAAAAAATCTGTAAAGATGAACTTTAAATCCTGAACAGCTATGCTCTAAGTACAATGGCACCTACATTCATAAAAGAAACTCTACTAAAGCTCAAAGCATATATTGTACCACATACAATGATAGTGGGAGACTTCAACATCCCACTCTAATCAATAGACAGATCATGGAAGCAGAAACTGAACAGAGACACAGTGAAACTAACAGAAGGTATGAACCAAAGGGATTTAATAGACATCTATACAATAATTCATCCTAAAACAAAAGGATATACCTTCTTCTTAGCACCTCATGGTAGATTCTCTAAAACAGACCATATAGTCAGTCACAAAACAGGAGTCAACAGATACAAGAAGACTGAAATAATCCCATGTATCCTGTCAGATTACCATGGACTAAGGCTGGTCTTCAATACCAACAAAAGGAATAAAAAGCCCACATAAACATGGAAACAGAAAAATGCTCTACTCAATGAGATCTTGGTAAATGAAAAAATAAATAAAGAAATCAAAGACTTTTTAAAATTTAATGAAAATGAAGGTACAATATACCCTAACTTAGGGAATACAATAAAAGCATTTCTAAGTGTAAAACTCATAGTTCTGAGGGCCTCCAAAGAGAAACAGGAGAGAGCAAACACCAACATCTTGACAGCACACCTGAAAGCTCTAGAACAAAGTGAAGCAGATACACCCAATAATAGAACTGGACAGCAGGAAATAATCAAACTCAGAGCTGAATTCAACCAAATAGTCATAAAAAGTAGTATACAAAGAATTAACAAAACAATGAGCTTATTCTTTGTGAAAATCAACAAGATCAACAAACCGGTAGACAGAATAGGTAGAGGGCACAGATAGAGGATCCAAAGTAATAAAATTAGAAATGTAAGGGAAGATATAACAATAGGAACTGAAGAAATACAAGAAGTCATCAGATCCTATGACAAAAGCCAATACTCAACAAAACTGGAAAATCTAGAGGAGATGAACAATTTTCTACCCAAAATAGAAACAGAAGGCCACAATTAAGTTTCCTAAACCACAAAAAGAACCTACAAAGAAAGAGAACTTTAGACCAATTTCCCTCACGAACATGGATGCAAAAATACTCAATAAAATCGATCATTCAACATGATCAAGTAGGCTTCATCCCAGGGATGAAAGAATGGTTCAATATATGAAAATACATCAATGTAATCCACTATATAAGCAAATTCAATGAAGAAAAAAAAAACACATGATAATCCCTTTAGATGCTGACTAAGCATTTGACAAAATTCAACACCTCTTCATGGTAAAGGTCTTGAAAAGATCAGGAATTCAAAGTTCATACTTAAACATAGTCAAATCCATATACAGCAAATTAGTAGCCAACATCAAACAAAATGGTGAGAAACTTGAAGCAATCCCACTAAAATCAGGACTAGACAAGGATGCCAACTCTCTCCCTATCTATTCAATATAATACTGGAAAGCCTGGCCAGAGAAATCAGACAGCAAAAAGAGGTCAAAGGAATACAAATTGTAAAGGAAGAATTCAAATTATCACTATTTGCAGATGATATGATAGTATGGTTAAGTGACCACAAAAATTCCACCAGAGAACTTCTACAGCTGAAAATAAACTTTAGCAAAGTGGCTGGATATAAAATTAACTGAAATAAATCATTAGGCTTCCTCTACTCTAAGGAAACAGGCCAAGAAAGAAATTAGAGAATTGACATCCTTCACAATATTACAAAGAATATAAAATATCTTAGTGTGACCCTAACCAAGCAAGTGAAGGATTTGTATGACAAGAACTTCAAGTCTCTGAAGAAGGAAATTGAAGAAGACTTCAGAAAGTGGAAAGATCTCCCATGCTAGTGGATTGAAAGGATGAACACAGTAAAAATAGCCATCTTGCCTAAGGCAATCTACAGATTCAATGCTGTCCTCATCAAAATTCCAACTCAATTCTTCATAGAGTTAGAAAGAGCAATTTGCAAATTCATTTGGAATAATCAAAAAACCCAGGATAGCAAAAACTATTCTCAAAAATAAAAAAACTCCTGGGGGAAATCACCATTCCTAACCTCAAGTTGTTTTACAGATCAATTGTGATAAAAATTGCATGGTATTGGTAGAGCCAGACAGATAGGTCAATGGCATAGAATCAAAGACCCAGAAATAACCCCACACATATATGCTCACTTGATCTTTGACAATGGAGCTAAAAACATTCAATGGAAAAAGAACAGCCTTTTTGACAAATGGTGCTGGTTCAAGTGGCAGTCAGCATGCAGAAGAATTCAATCAATCCTTTCTTATTTCTTTGTACAAAGCAGAAGTCCAAGTGGATCAAAGACCTTCACATAAAACCAGGTACACTGAAACGAATAGAACAGAAATTGGGGGAGAGTGTGGAACACATAGGCACAGGGGAAATTTTCCTAAACAGAACACCAGTGACTTATGGTTTAAGATCAAGAACCCACAAATGGGACCTTATAAAATTACAGAGCTTCTGTAAGGCCAAGAACACTGTCAAAAGACAAAATGGCAACCAACAGATTGGGAAAAGATCTTTACCAACCCTATATCTGATAGAGGGCTAGTATCCAACATTTACAAAGAACTCAAGAAATTAGACTCTACAAAATCAAATAATCCTATTAAAATGGGGTACAGTGCTAAACATTGAATTCTCAACTGAGGAATATTGAATTGCTGAGAAGTGCCAAACAAAATGCTCAACACGATAGCCTTGTGGCAATTTTTGGTATTTAAAAATCAATATGTTTGATCTATACACACCAAGAAAACTTTAACTATTTCCATGTTATGTTTTGTTTTACATGTACTTTATGTTTATGGTAACTAGTAAGATTTCAATGCATACTATCAAACATTTAAAAAAATCAAGTACTGACAAAATGTATTCATAGTTTTATGCCAAAATGCATTTAAAAATCTGTACATGTATCTCTCTTTAAAAAAAATAAATTTGTAAGAAAAAAAAAAAAAGAGAGAAATGCTCAACATCCCTAGTCATCAAGGAGATGCAAATCAGAAAACCCTGAGATTGCACCTCACACCAGTCAGTATGGCTAAGATCAAAAACTCGGGTACAACAGATGCTGGTAAGAATGTAGAGAAAGAGGAACACTCTTCCACCATTTGTGGTGTTGTAAACTGGTGCAGATGCTCTGGAAATTAATCTGGCAGTTCACTAGAAAATTGGATATAGTATTATTTGAGGACAGAGCAATACCACTACTGGGCATATGCCCAAAAGGAGATCCAACACCTAACAAGTACACATACTCAACCAAGTTCATAGCAGCCTTATTTATAAGAGCCAGAAGCTGGAAAGAACCCAGATGTCCTTCAACAGAAGAATGGATACAGAAACTGTGGTACATATATACAGTGGAGTACTACTCAGCTTTTAAAAACAATGAGTTCATGAAATTCCTAGGCAAATGAATGGAACTTTAATCTATATCATCCTGAGTGAAGTAACCCAGTCACAAAAGAACACCCATGGTATGGACTCACTTATAAGAGGATACTAGTCCAAAAAGCTCAGAATACCCAAGAGAATTTATGAAGTTGAAAGAGCAGTAATGCCAAAAGATGGATGCCTCAGTCCTTCTTACAAGGGAGAACAACATGGAAATGGGAGGAGATAAATGGATAAATAGAGGAGCAGGAATTGGAGAAAAGATCATCCAGAGACTATCTCATCTGGGGATCCAACCCATATTCAGTCACTAAACCTAGGCACTGTTGCTGATGCCAAGTAGTGCTTACTGGCAGGAATCTTATATGGAAGCCTCCTCAGAGGCTTGATACAGAGGAGGATGCTGGCAGCTATCCAACGGACTGAACATGGGGACCCCAATGAAGGAGCTAGAGAACAGAATGAAGGAGCTGAAAGGGTTTGCAACCTCACAGGAAGAACAAAATAATCAACTAACCAACCCCATCACAGCTCCCAGGGACTAAAACACCAACCAATGAGTTCACATAGAGAGACCCATGGCCCCAGGTGCATATGTAGCAGAGGACAGCATTGTCTGGCATCAATAAGAGGAGAGGCCTTTGGTCCAGTGAAGACTTGTTTTGCCAGTGTAGGGGAATGGCCAGGTGCTGAGGTGGGAGAGGGTGGTTGGGAGAGGGAGCACCTTCATGGAGGTAATGGAAGTGGAGGGGAGATGGGATTGAGGGAAGGGGACAACATCTGAAATGTAAATTCAGAGAACATTCAATAAAAAATAAATAATTAAATAAAACAAAGAAAAAGGTTTATCATACGATATGAAAGAAACTACTTAAAAAATAAAATAAAATGATTTATAAAACAAAGAAAAAGATGTATAGGATCATAGATTCTCCCCACCCCAATAAAAAAGAACAATAATTTAACTTTTTGAGGACTTCATGTAGCAAAGGAGCAGCCTTAGCTTGGAGAGGTGTCCTGAGAGAAGGGGTGTCTGGGAGCAGTGAAAACAAATGACTTGAAATAAAATCATGGGTCCAAGCTGACAACTTATGTTCTCTTTTGAGCCAAGTTTCCAGATTGCTCTCTCTATGTTTTAATTTCTCTGGAGATGTCCTGACAGGTGTCTATTTTCTGTTCAAGACATTTCTCTCTTACTAATCTAAAAAATCCTCTATATAACTCATTTCTTTCCGATCATAACTTCAGTCTTTTATTTTATATATCAATCTAGTTATTCATTCCAGGCTCCCTTTTGATTATCCTATGAATCAGCATCCTGTGATTCCAGCCCTTTGATTCTTAGGGGACAGCAAGCACTAGCTAGTTGGGATCCTCCCCTGAAATTAACATTTCTATTATGTCTGGGCCTGGCCCTAAATTTCCTCAGTCCTGGGCTGAACATGAACTCAGGAATCTGTCTGCCTTTGTAAGTGTAAACAAAAAAACTCAACTAGGTGAGATCTCCTGTGATCATCACTCCATAATCTCCTTCCCCTAGTGCCTTTCTGACAAGTTGCTTCTGTTCCTTTAGATTTGAGAAACACACATATGATTCATATTGCATCAATATTTTGCATAGTTGAAGAATTATTTATTTTTTAATTCATGTTTTTAAAATTCTTTTCCACAGCCTTGGGGGCTTTCTTAAAGGTCTCAGCATTCACTGTCTTGCTGCTTGGCCACACACTTGACTCTGTTATTTCTAGTTGTCATAGAGTCCTTAACATTAGCAGGAAAGACATTCTTCAAAGAAGGGACATTAATATAAATATATACATATATTATTATAGAAACAATACTTATACTCACAGTAGCCATTGACATTCGTTGAGGCCCATGGCCTGTTGGCTTTGATTCATGGGCAGGAACTGAAAGACCAAAGGAGCTTTTGCCAGCGTTACACCCACCACCTCATATCAAGACTAGACCAAATATCAGCTTCCGGCCTTCCGTCAAGTCTAGGCCAAGTTCCATTCTCCTCCCACAGTTCTCAAGAGGAGCAGGAACATTCTTGAAAGACCGCAGAATGTAGTGACTGATAGTCACCTGACCCTCTGGTCCCAGATAGAGTTTGAAAGCATGTCATAATGCTTGCTAACCAATAGATTCAAAGGTCAATATGCTTAGCTAAGAAGTTTAAACTGTAATGTCACTGATGTAAGCTGTACCCCTAAAAAGTATAAAGAGCTGCTTGTTATACCGATTTGGGGTCACCTTCCAGTTACTTGCCATGAGGGGCTAATTGAGGGTCGACCCTAACATGTTGGAAAATAAACCTTGTGCATTTGCATCGAATTCTGTTCTAGAGTCTCACTTTGGAAATTGGGGGGTCTCCTGGTAATTAAGACTCACTTTGAGTCTTACAGAACCATGTCATTTCACCCCTACCAGGGCTATGCCAGACTCAGCATCATACATAAGCACCACACCTTTATCACTCCCATTCTTTCTTTCCCACCCCACTCCATCCGTGTTCATTACCTCTCAGATCCCCAATTTCTTCTTTATTATTGTTACATGTTTATGTTCAAACCATGTGGTCCAACGATCAGGTCCTCCACTCCCACAGAGGCACAGAGACTGAGAACGATGTAATAAGCAAGAGGTTTAATTTATAAGTCCAGTATACTGGGGTCATTCTGCAAGTAGGACAGAGATAACCCCAAGGTTTCAAAGTACACAATTGTTATACAGACCTGAGGGCAGATTTCAGCAACAGCATGAGGTGGTGGTGTCTCATTGGTGGGTTACATTGACCCTTGGATTCATGGGATGAGAGGGTTTAGGTCGATGATGATGTATATTTGGGACTTTTCTATGAGACCTGCGGCTGTCAGCCAGTAAATTCTGTTCTTTGTTTTGTTTCTTAGAACAGGGTATTTTGAATAAGTCTCAGAGTAGGGGCAACTTAACCTGGCTAAGAGCCTCACAACATTTTTGGGTGTTTTTGCAAAGTCCCAGGGGGAAGGGGGCAACTGCAACTTGTCCCTAAGTGACCTGGCCAAGAGCCATTCATATATAACACACATATGTACACATGTGTGTATACAACTTGCAATGTTCATTTAGCATTATTCATGTATCCTGAGCTGAACCCTTGGTATTGGATAACCTATCAGAGACCTTGTCTCTGGAGAAGACTGGCTCTTCCTTAGCCATTAGTTACCTATATCTCTTTGTCTAGTGTTGGAACCTTGTGCTATATCCCTCTTCCATGTTGGCATGCCAGCTGGTGTCATTGTACTGGTATTGTCTGGGAATATTTTTGAAAGTTCATGGGTGCACCTTCCCTGTCTCTGTAGAAGTTACAATTTCTCAAAAGATGTTATAGTTCTCTGGCTCTTATAATCTTTGCATTCCCATCTTCTTGGATGTTCCCTAAGCCTCAAGCTTAGCTATTGTATTGTATTATTGTATCAGCTGAGATTGGGTACCCAATGGTCATTTTTTTCTGCCTTGTTTACATAGTACATTCTCAATCAGTCAAATAAATTATGTTCTTAAAGTGACTCAACTTATCACTTGGGGGTCATGGAGAGCAATCTGACTGCCACAAGTGCAGTATGCCTAAGGAATGATCAGTCAGAAAACTTTTTTAAAGTCTCCAGTCTTTTGGTAACATACTATTAAGCTAAGTTTCTTCAATATAAATTCTTTCCTCCCAGTTATTAAGCAAAGGACATATGTTTCTTTTTATCAAGGAATTCAATATCATGAATGGCATGGCTTGGCGTTCAGGAAGATTTACTGATTGCAAAGTAAGTACTTTAATGTTCTCATCAAACCATCGCAGTGTAAGACTCAAAGTGAGTCTTAACTATCAGGAGACCCCCTCCCCAAGTGAGACATGAGAACAGAGTTTGATGCAAACGCAAGAGGTATATTTTCCCTTGTATTGGTTTACCCTCAATCAGCAGCTCATGCCTAGTGACTGGAAGGCAACCCTGAATACTTGTAACAAGCAGTTTTTTATACTTATTAGGGGTACAGGTTGCATCAGCAAGATTACAGTTTAAACGTATTGGCTAAGCATATTGACCATTGAATCTATTGGTTAGCAAGCATTTGACAGGCATTCAAACTCTATCTGAGACCAGAGGGTCAGGTGACTATTAGTCAGTACATTCTACTGTTTTTCAAAAATGTTCCTGCTCCTCTCGTGAACTGTGGGTGGAGAATGAAACTTGGTCTAGCCTTGACCTGAGGCAATGAGTGTAAGGCTAGAGAAAGCCCCTAGGGCCTTTCACCAGTAACAGCATTAAGTGAATGGCTGCTGTGGGGAGGGAGGACCATCTCTGTGAAACATGCTAAACACCAGACTATTTCAGCAGCACAAACAAAGGACTGACTAGCCAACCCTTTGACTCAGGAGACATAAAAAGTTTTAATCAACTAGGTTTGAGGTTGATTTGCTTTTGATTATTAAAGTCACAATGAGAACAAAGCCATTTCCAAAGTCCTAAGTTTTGAATTCTGTCAGAGGTAATTCTTCAACCTATCTCACCAACTTATTATTTACATGGCATGGGGTGAAGTTTTAAATTTTTCTGAGTCCCAACTTTTCTCCCATAGAAGGAAGATTATTGTTTTTACCTCATGACTTTATTATGTCAATCAAGCTTATGAACATTGTGCTACACAAGTTACTGAAAATAAAGCTAAATGATCTTCTAGCTTCCTGTGCACTTAAAATCATTTGGGGATCACCCAGCTAGGCGATATGTTATGTGTTCTCCATTTGCTTTATCATATCAAGCATCTCTTTTGTGTGGGGCATGGTAATAAGTTACCTACGTTACTCCCTGGAGACTTAAAATCTTATTTCCTAAAAACACAGACTCATCTCTTGGGTCTGAAGATGTCTATTGGCTTGAAACAAGATGACAAGGCTTGAAATCTCCGTTTTCATATCTCTTCCCTTTGCGACCTTAGATTTTGTCTCAAAATGGCCATTATGATTGGAAACAGTAGATCCTGAAAGAGTGAAAAGTAGGGCCTGAGCCCCTCAAAAGTGTCTGTCTAGTTCTAGAAAAGACACATTCTATCACTTAATTAGCCTAGAGTTGAGTTTTTGTTTTCTCTTACCTTATCTCTTGAGTTATTGTCTTGATAAAGTAGTGTACTAGCTTGTTTCAAGTCAACTTGACACAAGGATTTGGAAAGAAGGGGCATCAGTTGAGAAAATTCCCACATCAAAATGGCCTGTGGGGAAGTCTGCAGTGCATTTTCATAATCATCAGTTGACAAGGGAGGGTCCAACACATTACATGTAGTCTCACCCCTGGCCATGGGTGGTCCCAGGGTATATAACAAAGCGGGGTGAGAAAGCCTTAAGGAGCAAGCCCATAGGCAATACTCTTCCATGGCCTCTGTGCCAGCTTCTGCCTGACCTCTTTCAATGATGAATTACTTACAACTGTAAAATGAAATAAACCCCTTTCTCTTCAAGTTGCTTTTCTTATGATGTTTTATCACAGCAATAGAAACTATGACAAGCAGTATCAGAAATCAACCTTTTATTAAACTGTTGTTTTTTAGATTATTTTTAAATTATGTGGATACATGTACTGGAATACAAGCATCCACAGAGATCATATTCATTGGATTCCCCTGAAGATAGAAGTATAAGGAGTTGTGAGCTGCCTCATATGGGTGCTGGCAACTGAACTCTGATCCACTGAAAAAACAGTACGTGTTTTTATTAGTTGAACCCTAACTCAATCTCCTAGAATTGAACTCTTATGTTGGTTTTATAAGCATAGTACTCAGCAAACAGTAAGGATCCAAATTATAGTTTTTTTTTCTTTTTATGTTCTTTTGTTTTTAAACAGGTTTCCATATAGTCCAGGTTGCCAAGGATGAGCTTGACTTTCTTTTTGTTTATTCTGTTTGAGACAGATTTGCTTGCATCCCAGGCTGGCCTTGAACTCTTGATCCTCTAATCTCATCTTTTCAAATACTGGGTGTGCCGGCATGATACACCATGCCCAGTATATACAGTACTAGGTATCAAATTCAGAATTGAGTTTCAGGCCAGCACATTAAAAATCGAGCAACATACCCAGTCCCAATTCATACTTTTCTACTAATAGCCACACAGCATTGGAATATTCATATTAGTGATAACCAATATGAGGTTCATGGTATACAAATAGTACTCAATAAATACATGATGGCTATCATTGTTTCTCTTCTGAATCAGTGCCATGAAATGCTATACATCTAGTTTTTACTACTGTAACAACTGTCTTCATTATTTATGAATACTCTCCTCTAGTATAGTTTGTGTCTGAAATGCCCCTAAGGGGCAAACTGTTGTTGAAGACTTGGTGCCTGTGGTAGTATTGGGATTCGGGGAAACCTTTAGTAGGTGCAGCATTAGGTGACTGAATGCATGTTCTCTGGCCCCTTCTTGTCTCTTCACTACCATAAAGCTAAATTCTTGCTTCATATACTTCAACCATAATACAATATGTCACCATGGGCTCAAAGGTAATAGAGCTAAGTGATCATTAAGAAAAATCTCCCAAAATGGGAGTCCAAACAAGCCACTCTGTTTTGTGTTTGCATATTCACAGGTGCATCGTATGTGTCTGTGTCATATATTTGAATGTTTGTGTAGGGCTGTGTGTGTGTGTGTGTGTGTGTGTGTGTGTGTGTGTAAGTGTGTATAGAAGTCAGAGGTCAATGTTTTATATCTTCCTTGGTCTAGTGCCACTTTACTTTGAACTCACAGCTTCAGATAGACTAGCTGACCAGTAAGCTTTAGGAAGCTACCTACCTCCAGTCCTCTAGCACTGCCCTTACAGATATGTTTCACCGTGCTAGGATTTTTATGCAGCTGCCAAAGATCAAAACTCAGGTCTATGTACTCCTGGAGCAGGCATTTTACAGACAGAGCTATCTCCCAAGCCCACAAACTACCTCTTTTAAATTAATTCTTACTTATGCAATAGAAATCTGACTATCACAATCTCCATTTTGGATTATAGACTCTTTCACTGAAGGTGTGTGTCACTCACCTTTTACATGATATAAGTTCTCAATATATGTTGACTCAATGCATGCAAATTGGCCAAGGATTGTAGCATTAGAGTTGCTTCTGTGGTGAAAGGGAACTAGCTATATGTGAGCAAATATGAATTTGCCTTCTCAGTGAGATAGGGCAGTACAGCTTCTTGCCTCCCTTCAATAAGTGACAAAATAGTGCACTTAGTTAGGTAGATGTCCACTTAAACTAGTGGCCAGTCCAACAAGTCCTTTAATGGGGGAGCTATTGATTAAACAATTATTTTCCTTTGGGGCTGTGTAGTTGTGCTCTTAGCAATTCATAGTATGATATTATGTCTTTAATATTTCTATGTCAAAAACAATTTATATGAGAACTAGTTCAAATTGAGATAGGTAAAAATTATTTCTCTTTCCTTTGAAAAATGCATTAACATTCTAATAAATAAGAACTGGGCAACAATAGAATTGGAATTGATGTTTATGCCATGCTATTTTTCTTTTGCTACAAGATATCTGGTGTTTACAATAAATATAGAGTGTATCATGACAGCAGAAGCAATAAACATGGAGAATACAATGATCCACTTTGTCACTGATAGTTTTAGATAGTAAGCAATTTTTAAAAATGTGTCTCCAGGAAAGACAATAGTAACACATTGATCATTTACTTGGGTAAAGAATTGCACTTTCATTAAAACTAAAGTCCATGTACCATTGATTCTATACTTTAGGTCGATATACATGCATATGTAGATTTAGTTATACATTGCCTGCAAAGCAGCAGGGGGATTTGGGATTGAACAGGCTAGAAGGAATTGAAGAAAGTCATCCAAAATAAGTTTGTGACTTCATCTACTGAAAGGTTGCTGGTTGAATACCATAGCAATGAAGAACATATTACCATATACTATATTTTCTTCCTGTGACGTTTGGTTATATTTATATGTTGATTTTTCCGTTTTCTTATGATTCAGATTTTTTTTTGAAAATACATAAACCTTCACAAAGTTTAAGGTCTTTTGTTTTCTTAAGAGAATTATGACATAGAAAGGTCTACAGGGTCCTCACCCTTTTCTATCCTTATCCTCATTCCTGCCTGTCTCCTTGAGAGTGTAAGGGACCTGTGATGTGTGTCTAATTAAAAGACGATGGCTAACATGATGCTAGCTCACTCCTGTGATTGTGTTTCATTATATAGCATGTTGCTAGCAGATTTTTCTCCAGATAAGAATTGTACTCTCTCCTCTTGCTAGCTATCAAAAAGAAAGTTGATGTGACTCTTATAATCACAAAGAATTGAAGGCTGCCAAACCAGCACAGAAAGATAGAAGGAAATGAGCCTCTGGTTAAAGGCTGTGTAAACCTCATGATTGCAGTTTGTGTTGGAACCCTAAGCAGAATATTTAGCTAAGCAATGCACAGATTTCTAGCCCACAGAAATTGAAGGTCAATAAATGTGTGCTGATTTGTTGGGCAGCAATAGAAACTAGAGCAGATTTTTTTTTTTTTGGTACCTGGAAGTGGGTGCAGTTGTCATAGATACCTGAAAACTGTGAAAATGGCTTTGAAATTAGGTAGTAAGGTTGGGAGAATTTGAAGGAATCATGTCAGAGAATGCCTAAATCAGCTTGAACAGATTGTTAGGAATCTGGACATTGAAGACACTAACTCCCAACAGATCCAAAGGAAGCAAGATTCATGTCATTGGAAATTGGAAGGGATTTCAGCATGACAGATTTAGAAAAATTTTGTCCTGACATTATGAGGGCAGGATTTACAAGTGACAGGCTCAGATGTAGTCACATACTTCATGACCATGATTTGATCAATAATAGATCAACAATATGATGGCATTTCTATAGAAATATAGTGACACTGAAATTTGCCGGTCATTTTATGCTATAAACATAGCTGCCTGAATGTCATAGTGCAATGGTACTTTTGTGTTTAAGACGATGCACAAACATATTATGCTGCCAGATGTAAAATGTATTTATATGTATATTACATCAGTTTTGATAATGATAATAAGCAACTGTGTCTGGTTTGTGTATTTACTACTTTGATCATTATTTTAAAGTTACTCCTACTTGTAAGCAGTTTAATATAAATTAGTATGCTGGACTACATTGGCAGCAGGCTCATACTTCATGATTATCACAGTTTTTGACGGAAGCATTTTTTCTTGTATTTAGTATAATCTCATGCTGTTTGATTTATTGTAAGTCCTAAATACACACGATCCAACAGGGATGTTGCTAGTAAGAGAGCATGCTATGGGATTGACCTGAAAACAAAATTAAAGAAAATCAAACAACATGTAGAAAACTTCCATGCCTCATTCCACCACAAGGTACCAACCATCTCAAAGGATAAAAACAAAATGACAGAAGTGCCTTTACCAGATAAGGGATTTTTTTCTAAGGATCTTTTCTTTATAGTTAATTAATTAATTAATTAACTTTATGAGGCCTGCAGAGTTCTAAGCCAGATGAGGTCCCATTACTGAGAAGGGAAGTGGACACAAAGCTCCATCCGTAACACAGAAGCTCTCTTTGACCAACGGAGTCTCATTGAGTGTATAAACCACATTTTAGGGCAGGCCCCATGGTCAACACAGTGTGAAGTTAATGGGACTGTTGGAGCTGCTTGTTTGTTTGCTCTCTCATAATGTTATGTGCATTGTTTTTGTTGTTTGTTTTTTTACCTTACAGGCCTTTTGCTTACATATTCCATTTTCTGGTTTTGTTTTTATGAGATTTCTCTGTGTGAGTCTGTAGGTTTGTGTCTGTGTTTGTTATGCTTTTTCTTTGGATCATTTGTTCTCTGTTTTGTGCTATTCTTTTTGTTGTTTAATTGTTTATTTTCTAAGGAGAGAGAGAAGGATGGATGTGGATGGGTGGGGAGGATCTGGGAGGAGTAGGGGAGGGGAAACAATGATGAAAATATATTTTGTGAAAAAATCTGTTTTTAATAGAATTTAAAATTAATGAAAAATAATTATTTTAAAAAACTTTTTCATACAATATATTTTGATCATGTTCTTTCCATCTTCCAACTCCTTTTCTCAGATCCTCCCTACCTCCCCACCCACTTAATTCCATGAAATTTCTTTCTCTTTAGCTAGCTCCAAAGAGGAAACTTCTAATTATCTTAACTGAAAATCAGAGACCAAAGGACATCCTTCTCAGATCTATGGCAATCGTGGTTAAACAAAAGAAAAGGCTGTATTCAACAGTCACATTGAATTTATTGTTAAGTCTGGGTAAATTTCACGTCTGTGTTTGTGATTTTGTTTTGTTTACCTCCAAGTGCTAGGGTTACAGGCATCATACTCAATGTTGTTTGTTTTTTAAATATTAGTTTATTTCTTATTCTTTTATTCACATAGAAAATCAAGCAAACTATCAGTTTACAGTTACAGGAACTAAACTCAGTACCTTGTGTCTGCTGAACTATTGAATGGTAACTATACTTCACGGGTGTGGCTAGTTGAACTGACCTAAGAATCTCATATCATGTAGTGGTTAATGATGACTACAAATGTTGATGTGAAGGCAGCTGAAAGAGTTTTGGAAACCCTAGATAAAGCAACTGTGGAGGAAAATGACTTGTCTATGCAAACCTTCAGTACGAATAAGACAACTCTATTTTTGAAACAGATGTCTGAAAAACCTTTTACCCACAAGGAAGTCACATGAGTGGCAGGCTTCAAGGCTTTTGAAGATGTCTTACTTGGGGGCAGTGTAGGAGAGTCCAAATTAAAACCTGTTGTGTTCTGGCAGATGAAGACAAAGCATATGGACAAACAATGTCCTGCCCATTTACTACAGGTATAGTGTCTTAGGGTTTCCATTGCTGTGAAGAGACATCCTGACCAAGTCAGTTCTTATAAAGGAAAACATTTAATTGAGGCTGGCTTACAGTTTCAGAGGTTCAGTCCATTATCACCATAGTGAGAAACATGGCATCCAGGCAGGCATGGTGCAGGAGGTGCTGAGAGTTCTGCATCTTGATTGAAAGGCAGCCAGGAGACTATCTTCTGAAAGCAGCCAGGAGGATGTTATCTTCCATACGGTGTGGAGTTTGGACACAGGACCTCAAAGCCCACCCTGACAGTGACAAAATTCCTTCCTACAAGGTCACATATCCTCCAATATGGTCAAACTTCCTAATAGTGCTACTTCCCATGGGCCAAGCATATTCAAACCACCACATATAGTAGTAAGAAGTCTGGTGATTCAACATCTCTTATAAGATATCCTGCTGAACTGCTATGCCACTGAGATGAGAAATACTGTTTGGAGAATAGCATGCTTTCAACTTACTGGTTATTGTTAATAGTATTTGCATTTGCACTCTTTATATTGTGATTTTCATCTCAATATCAAAGCAACCCCCCCCCCCCAAATGCCACCAGTGAATCAGATAGTTACAGAAACTTTTAAGGTTGGTTACTTGAGTAGGCCTTTGCCCAGACTAGTACCGTCATGGAGGAAGAAACTGAGAAGGCAGTTCGGAAAGGACTGCTTCATCTATTGTTGCATGAGATTCTTGCTTGAACTTGTGTCTGAGAAGTTTCCTCCTGAGATGAAACATTCCCTCTAGGAAGGACCATGGAGGCTTGTGAGACTCAGGAAGGAAACAAACAGCACATGTCTGGGAAAGGTAAAGCTATAAGATTCTGGATGACCCAAGGAACTGGAAACAGTAAACAATTTTCAAGGAGAAGAGAGGTTAATCTGTCTAGAAGAGACTGCATAACCTATCAAGATGCCTTGTATGTCAAGCAGAGAGCTCTAGGGTTGAAGATTCAATGAGTCCTTCCTTACCTTTTGGGGACTGACTTTTTGATCATGCAACTGACCTTAAATCATCCTTGATCTTATAAGTAATTCAAACTAAATTGCTGTTTTGCCAAGTTGAACTATGGTGGGATTGTTTCTTTGTTTCTTCATTGGTGCCATGTTTGGGGTGAGTAGACAGAAAAGTCTCACACAGCATACATGAAGTGATATACTAAAGGAGTGCCTGGGTGCCAAGTACGGAGATGTTACAAAAGTCAACAAGGTTGTGTCTCAGATATAGGAGTATGACACAGAGAAACTCCTCGACATAGTTTCTAATGGTGTGACCAATCAGGACTGGAACATGAACCATAAGGAAGTAGAATGAAGGAAATGGGAACTGGCATGGAAATAAAGAAACTTCCTTTACAGTGGAGTGTTTACCAGCAGCTTTTGTAGACCTCAACCAGTTCCTTAAAATGTTTAAGGAAAATAAACCCTGAGGTGGTTACTGTTAATTATCCACTTTACAGAATCTAGAATTGGGAGATGGCCTTCTGAGAGATTTTTCTTTAATTAATTAAAGTAAGAAGAAGCCCCACCTATTGTAGGTGGAGGCATTTCCTGGCTGGTATCCTGGACTATGTAAGTGAAGGATGAAAGTTGAGCAATAGCATGCATTCATTTTCTCTATTCCTGATATGTTTGCAACATGATCAGCTCTTCAAGCTCCTGTTGCCTTGACTTGCCTGCTATGGTGAACTTTCTATCTTGGAAGTGTGAGACAGATAAAATCTCTATGCCTTAGGTTGCTTTTCTCAGAGTATCACAGCAATAGAAAAATAAACTAAGATCCCACATTTAAAGATCTTTTCTACTAGATAGGAATGTACACCATGCATTGTCCTTTATGATGAAAATATCAGGAAACAAGTAAACCATGGTGGACATATTTCAGGAAACAGACTTGCCATCCTTATAGAAGGAGTCCCAAGCATGTTCTTCAGTGGAGATCTACGAGCATACATTATCTCAGGAGAAGAAGCATCATATGTGCTATTGACTATGGAGATCTTCCAGCAGGACAACATGTGGAAGTGGAAGATAGTGGAATTGATGATCCTGACCCTGTATAGGCTTAGACTAATGCTTTTTTAAAAAAAAACCAGTATTATCATTATCATCATCATCGCAACAAAAAAAACCTTTAAAGGTAAAAATAAATAATATTAGAAATGAAGCTTATAGAATAAGGATACGGTGTCAGACTTTTTGGTGACAAAATATGTGAGAAAACACAGAAGAAGAAGTTTAATTTGGTCACAGTTTCAGAGTTTTAAGTCCATCATGACCAGGAGAACAGGCAGAATAAGTGCTCACAAAGCAGAAGGAGGATGAGAGGAGGAAGTGGTAGGGAAGAGGGGGCAGTCAGATAGCATTCCTAAGGACCTACCCTTAGTGATCCACATCCTCCTGCTGAGCTCCATTTCCTAGAATTTCCAAAATCTCCCAGATTTTTAAAACCAAGTTAGATGCCTCTAGCAAACTTGATGGTTTGATTCCTGTGATTCCAGCAAGATTTCAAGATGGAGAAGGGAAGTCAGGTGATAGAATCACATGTGCCTGGCTTTAAATAAGAGAGAATGTACAATTTAAAGCACGTCTCAAATCTTTTTTTGGAAATTACTTCAGAAACTCCATCAACTTGGAGTGAAAGAGATGAAAAAGACAGAATGCATGGTTCAAGAAGTGCACTGAAATGCTTCTGCCTTTCCTCAGAAAGGAAGGATAACTCTGGAAGCAAATAAGGACCTTCAGGGCACAACCCAAAGTGACAATGAATTATTCCCAGTAAACAAAGAACTAAGCAACATTTGCCCAGATTTCCAACTGATTAAAGCTGTGAGATAATAAATATAAGCAGTGTTAAGTAACTTGTTCTTTTTTTTGTTGTTGTTGTTGTTGTTGTTGCTGTTTTGGGGGTGTGTGTCAGTGTACTGTAGCCAAAAATCATGAGCACACTATCTTCATACTGTTTTCTCCTATCCCAAGTCTAAGAACAAATCATGACTTTGGTTATGTGCTTGCTCCTGTGCCTAATTAGCTTTCTTGAACATATATGTACCAGTATAAAATGTACATCACTGTCCTAGTTAGGGTTTTACTGCTATGAATAGACATCATGACCAAGGCAACTCTTTTGAGGACAACATTTAATTGGAACTGGTTAGAGGTTCAGTGGTTTAATCCACTATTATCAAGGTGGAAACATGGCAGTGTCCAGATCAGCATGGTATGGAAGGAGCTGAGAGCTCTACCTGTTCATCAGAAGGCTGCTAATAGAAGAATAGTTCCTACATGTTTAGGAATGTCTCATTGCTCACCTCCACAGTGACACACTTCCTCCAACAAAGCCACACCTGGGCCAAGCATATTCAGACCACCACAGCCACTTTGTAAAAGATTTTTTAGGTTTATACAAATGGTATCAAACTGCACATATTATACAACTAGGATTTTACTCTCAGCATTTTATTTTTGAGATGCATCCATGTACTCCACTAAACAAATACATTAGTTTATCCATTATATTACTGGCAGACCTTTACTTGGTGTGTGTACACTGGTCCCTCTTTTCTCAGTCTTACTTTCAGCTCAAGATTAGAACCATCCTGTTCCCTTATGCATTTATGTTGCACATATTATCTGCCTGTGAGGGACTTACACGCCTTCTCAGTTGTAAGACCAGCTATTGTGCTATTGTGGAGCTCATTCTCAAATAAGCCTTATTTTATTTCATAATGGCCCAAAATTATAAGACTAGTGGTGCTGGCAGTTTGGATAGGCCCAAGAAAAATCTATAAGTTGTTTCCTTTAGCTGAAAAGTTAAAGGCTCTTAAAAAGAAATTATAGAGTATTGTTGACTATTATGGCAATTGACTACTATGGCAATTAACTATTATTAATCACTTACCATAATTAATCACCATGGCTAATTTACAAGTTTTTGGGAAAATTCATAGTTGTATATAGGATTTGGTGTTCTTCCTTGTTTGGGCCTTCCACTGAAGCTCTATTCTGCACAGGTAAGGAGGGACTACATTTGTTGGTGTCAATAACTAGATATTAGTCATAGTGAAAGTATTTATGGCAAAATATTTTTAGCCAAGAATTAAAACAGGACCTTTATTTCCATTAAGAGTTAGTGATTACTTATTTACCAGCATAACACCATATATTATGGTGACTGTTTCAATAATTTCTCTAGGTAATAGTCATAAGAGTGGTCTTTTTTCATATTGCATTGGCCAGTTTCCATTACTATAACACAACACTAGAGATAACCAATGTAGAAACAGAAAACTCTTATTTGGGGTTTCAGTTTTAAAAGTCTGAATGCATGGTCAGGTAGATGAGTTGCTACTGAGTTTGTGAAAAGACAACATATTAGTGGTAGAAATATATTATGGAACAAACCTCTGCATCTCATGGCAGCTGACACAAAGGGAATGTATAGAAGACCAGGGTTCCATATTTCTCTTTGAGCACCCCAAGAACATAAGATTTTTCACTCTCCTCTAACTTTAAAGTTTCTATCACTTCAACAGTTCTGTCTTATAAAACAAGCTAATACATGGGCTTCAGAGAGACGTGGTAAGATAAAATATACCAGATAAAAAGCTTTTGAAATTATATATATATAGGTGCTTAGCCTACATGCATGTCTGTATGCCACTTGAGTGAATAGTACAAGCATAGGCCACATGAGGGCATCAGATTCTCTGGAATTGTAGTTACAGATGGCCATTGTGTGCTGGTAATCAAAGACAGGTCCTCTGAAAGAGAAGTAGGTGCTCTTAACTGATGAGCCATCTCTTCAGCCCCTGACATGTTTTTAAAATTTTACTATATGTTGTAAAATTGTTCTACAAAGTGTTTATGCTATTTTATTTTCCCATTGTCAGTGTGGAAGGTCTTTTCACCAATGCCTATTATTTAAATTTGTTGCACTAGGGGTTTAGAATGGTAGTAGTATTTAGGAGTTTTTTTTTTTTTTTTTTTTTGTTAGTAACAGCCTTATTCAGCCACTTTTGACACATCATACATTTCCTATGATGTGTACAAACTAGGTAAAATTTTAGCATATGTATGCATATCTATTGTTGCAAATAACAATGAATAAATCTGTCACTGCTGAGAGAACCATTATGTTCCTTACCATCCCTTTATCTTAATCTATGAGGATGATGTAATAAAAATATAGTAAACTGGGCTAGCAAGTCAGCAGGCTTTTTCTGCCAAGCCAGACAAACTGAGTTCAATGCCAAGAACCTACGTGGAAAGAAGAACCAACCTCTATAATTTGTTCTTTAACCTCTTGTTGCACATTGTGACACATGCCACACACATACATTCATAAATAGAACATGTATAAGTAGAACGTATGTAAATATGCATACAAATACATACATACATATATAGACAGTAAATTATGCGGCTTATAAACCCTATAAATTTATTTCTCACAGTCCGGAAAATGAGATGTCCAAGACAAAGACACTGCAAGAGGCTGTGTCTGGTGAGGGTACATTCCTTGTTGAACTTTCCTATTTTGGTTGTAAGAGGCTGAAGGCATTCAGTCATTTTGGGTTTTATATAAGACAATGGTGTCATTTTAGATAAAGTTACCAGGTTCATTTGAAGATCAAATATGGATGAAGGAAATGTATATTGGCCCCATGCTGACAAGAACTAGACTTGTGATAGCCAGTTTCTGATTTCAAGTATTTATTTTTTCATTAATTACAATGATAGGGATTAAACCCAGATCCTGACACATGCTAAGCAGGCATTCTCCTACTGAGGTATTTGTCTAGGAGTGAGTAGTTTTAAGTTGACTGGGTTAAGGTATAATGGGAGCTGATAAAATGCTACATTTTGGTATTTGTGAGGATATTCATAGAAGGAACTGTGACATGGGTCAGAGAATTGAATATGGGAGAGCCATTTGCTTCAGTACAGTTGAGTGTCTACTCAATTACTGAAGTGAAAACTTAAGTGTTCTTTGGAAAGCCAGTTTTGCTATATGGTGTTTTTCTGGTACAAACACAAGGGAAAGGATGTTCTGCTGAAGCAAGCATGTGAAAGCATACATGATGAAGGAGTCTTTGCTAATGACACACATGTACAACTTACATTGAATAGTTGAGCATCATTTGTCAGGACTCCATAAGAAAAATGCAACAACAACAACAACAACAACAAAAAAAAAAAACCTTTGGGTGGTGTGCCGCAGTTTCTTACTGTTTCCTCGGAACTCGGGTTGATTGACAGATGAGACAGATGCACATGCTGAGATAAGAGATGTGCTGAGGTAGGGCCAGTGGAGAACACGTGATGTTTGGAGGACATATAAAAGGGATTTGATGGATGGTGACGGAGGCTGAGCTAGGCTTGCTGATAGAGCTAGGTGTGCAGTACTTGTTGGTCTCGAGTCTTTGCTGATTTTTCGCTCCCCTAAGAAAGGCACAGCTGAAAATTTATCTTGGTGTTCTTCCTCGTTCCTCCTGCTGACTTGAATTGGGGCTCTGGCCTGGCCGTCTCTGTTAGGTATTACCACTGTAGCTGATTAATGTTTGCTATTTCGACTCTACTGAACTAGACTGCTGGTGTATCCATAAAATGCTTACAAATAGATTGAGCTTCTGCTGCAGACCTGTAAGCTAAACTGCTGATTTCCAGACAATACAGATCGGAGTTGCTCCAAAGAACCACTTTCCCTGTATCCTTTCTTTCCCACTACCTCTGGTGGATGGTGGGCTAAAAGGGGAGAGTAAAATGTTAAAACAAAACATAATTAAAAATTGACAGTACAGGGAGCTGGAGAGATGACTCAGCATTTAAGAGCATTAACTGCTCTTCCAGAGGTTCTGAATTCAATTCCCAGCAACCACATGGTGGCTCACAATCATCTGTAATGAGATCATATGCCCTCTTCTGGTGTGTCTGAAACCAGCTATAGTGTACTCATATACATATAATAAATAAATCTTAAACACACACAAACACACACACACACACACACACACACACACACACACACACACACACACACAAAGACGGTACAAAATTAAAGTTACAAACCACTACAGAACTAGATAGAACATAAAGGACAAGGCAGAGAGAGTGGGGTGGGGGGAGGGGAATTAAATTCTTGTCATAAAGATCTTTCACTTGCTTGGTTATAGTCACACCAAGGCATTTTATAATATTTGGGACTATTGTGAAGGGTAGAATTTCCCTAATTACTTTCTCAGCATGTTTATCTTTTGAATAGAGGAGGGCTATTGCTTTGTTTGAGTTAATTTTATATCCAGCCACTTTGCTGAAGTTGTTTATTAGCTCAAGGAGTTCTGTAGTGGAATTTTGGGGTCAATTAAGTATACTATCATAACATCTGCAAATAGTGATATTTTGACTTTTTCCTTTCCAGTTTGTATTCCTTTGACTCCTTTTGTTGTCTAATTGCTCTGGCTAGGGCTTCAAGTACTATACTGAATAGGCAGAAAGAAAGTAAGGGGCCTTGTCTACTCCCTGATTTTAGTTGGATTGACTCAAGTTTCTCTTCATTTAGTTTGATGTTGGCTAATGATTTGCTATATATTGCTTTTACTATGCCATAAATTCCTGAGCTTTCCAAGACTTTTAACATGAAGGGGTGTTGAATTTTGTCAAATGCTTTCTCAACATCTAATGAGATGATCCTGTGGCTTTTTCCCCTCTGAGTTTGTGTATATAGAGGAAACATTGATGATTTCCATATATTGAACCATCTCTCTGACGCCCTCGGGTAAAGCCCACTTGATCATGGTGAATGATCATCTTGTTGTGTTCTTCAATTTGATTTGTGAGAATTTTAATGAGTATTTTTGCATTAATATTCATAAGGGAAATTGGTCTGAAGTTTTCTTTCTTTGTTGTGACGTTGTGTGGTTTAGGTATAAGCATAACTGTGGCTTCATAGAAGGAATTGTGTAGTATTTATTTTGTTTCTATTCTGTGGAATACTTTGGAGAGTATTATAATTAGGTCATCTATGAAGTTCTGATAGAATTCTGCACTAAACCCATCTGGCCCTGGTCTTTTTTTTGGTTGGGAGTTTTAGGGGCTATGGGACTATTTATATAGTTTATCTGATCCTGATTTAACTTTGGTATCTGGTATCTGTACATTTCATCCAGATTTTCCAGTTTTGTTGAGTACAGGCTTTGTAGAAAGATCTGATGATTTTGAATTTCTTGAGTTTCTATGTTATTGCTCCTCTTTCGTTTCTGATTTTGTTAATTTGAATACTGTCTCTGTGCCCTCTAGTTAGTCTGGCTAGGTGTTTATCTATCTTGTTGATATTTATCAAAGAACCAACTCCAGGTTTTGTTGATTCTTTGTATAGTTCTTTTTGTTTCTACTTGGTTGATTTCAGCCCTGAGATTGATTATTTACTGCCATCTACTCCTCTAGGGTGCATTTGCTGCATTTTGTTCTAGAACTTTTAGGTGAGCTGTCAAGCTGCTAGTATATACTCTTTCCAGGTTTTTTTATGGAGGCACTCAGAGCTATGCATTTTTCTATTAGTACTGATTTCATTGCATCCCATAATTTTGGGTATGTTGTGCTTTCATTTTCATTAAATTCTAAAAGTCTTTAATTTCTTGACCAAGTTATCATTGAGTAGAGCATTGTTCAGCTTACCTGTGTATGTGGAATTTTTGTCATTTTTCTTGTTATTAAAGACCAGTTTTTGTCCATGGTTATCTGATATGATGCATGGGACAATTTCAATCTTCTTGGATCTGTTGAGGCATATTTTGTGACCAATAATATGGTCAATTTCAGAGAAGGTACCATGAGGTGCTGAGAAGAAGGTATATTCTTTTGTTTACAATGAAATGTTCTATAGATATGTTAAATTCATTTGGTTCATAATTTCTTTAGGTTTTTCTGTGGCTCTGTTGATTTTCTATTTGCATGATATGTCTGTTGACAAGAGTGTGGTGTTGAAGTATTCCAGTATTATTGTGTGAGGTGTAATGTTTGATTTGAGCTTTATTAAGGTTTCTCTTGAATTTGGAGCATTCAGAATTGAGAGTTCATCTTGTTGGATTTTTCCTTTGAGAAATATGAACTATCTTTTCTTGCCTTTTTTGATAACATTTTGTGAAAGTTGATTTTATTCAATATTTGAATGGCTACTCTAGCTTTTTTCTTGGGAACATTTGCTTGAAAAATTATTTTCCAGTCTTTTACTCTGAGGTAATGTCTGTCTTTGACACTGAAGTGTGTTTCTTGTTTGCAGCAAAATGTTGAGTCCTCCTTACATATCCAGTCTGTTAGTCTGTGTCTTTTTATTTGGGAATTGAGTACAGTGATGTTGAGGGATATTAGGGATCAGTGATTTTTTTTTTTTTTTTTTGTTAAAGGTGAAATTATTTTTCTGTGGCTATCTTCTTTTAGGTTAGTTGAAAGAAGATTACTATCTTCATTTTTCTAGGGTTTTGTTTTTCTTTTTGTATTGAAGTTTTCCATCTGTTATCCTTTGTAGGCTGTATTTGTGGAAAGATATGTGTAACTTTAGCTTTGTCATGGAATATATAGGTTTCTCCATCTGTGGTAATTGAGAGTTTTGCTGGATATAGTAACCTGGACTGATATTTGCGTTCTCTGAAGATCTGTGACATCTGTCCAGGATCTAGATTTCATAGTCTGTGTTGAGAAATATGGTGTTATTCTGATAGGTCAGTCTTTTAATGTTATTTAACCATTTTGCCTTACTGCTTTTAATATTTTTTCTCTGTTTTGTGCACTTGCTGTTTTGATTATTATGTGATGTTCAGAATATCTTTTCTGGTCCAATCTATTTGTAATTCTGTAGGCTTCTTGCATGTTTATGGGAATTTCATGTGTTAGGTTAGGGTACTTTTCTTCTATTGTTTTGTTGATGAAGCCTATTTGATCATGGTGAATGATCATTTGAATCTGTTCTTTGATTTGGTTTTCAAGAATTTTATTGTGTATTTTTGCATCAATGTTCATGAGGGATATTGGTCTAAATTTCTCTTCTTTGTAGGCATTTTGTGTGGTTTAGGTATAAGCATAATTGCGGTTTCAAAGAATGAATTTGGTAGTGTTCGTTCAGTTTCTATTTTGTGGAATAGTCTAAAGACTATTGGTGTTAGGTCTTCTATGAAATTTTGATAGAATTCTGCACTGAACCCATCTGGTCTTGGGCTTTTTTTTCTTTGGGAGGTTTTTGGGAAATGCTTCTATTTCTTTAGGTGTTGTGGGATTGTTTAGAGGGTTTATCTGATCCTGATTTAACTTTGATATCTGGTATCTGTCTAGAAATTTGTTCATTTCCTTCAGATATTTCAGTTTTGTTGAGTATAGGCTTTTGTAGCAGGATCTGATGACTTCTTGAATTTTTTCAGTTTCTGTTATTATGTCTCTCCTTTAATTTCTGATTTTGTTAATTTTGATACTCTCTCTAGGCTCTCTAGTTATTCTGGCTAAGGGTTTATCAATCTTGTTGATTTTCTCAAAGAACCAGCTCCTGGTTTTGTTACTTCTTTGTATGGTTCCTTGTGTTTCTACTTGGTTGATTTCTGCTCCCAGTTTGATTATTTCCTATCGTCTAACTTTTTTGAGTGTATCTGCTTCTTTGTGTTCTAGAGCTTTCAGCTGTGTTTTTAAGCTGCTAGTGTAGGCTCTCTCCAGGTTTTGTTCTTTTTTTTTTTATTTTTTTATTTTTATGTTTATTTTTGGAGGTGCTCAGGGCTATGTGTTTTCCACTTAGTGTTGCTTTATTGCATCCCATAAGTTTGGTTATGTTGTGCTTTCATTTTCATTAAATTCTAAAAAGTCTTAATTTCTCTTTTTCTTGACCAAATTATCATTGAGTAGAGCATTGTTCAGCTTACATGTGCACGTGGGCTTTTTGTCATTTTTCTTGTTATTAAAGACCAGCCTTAGACCATGGTAATCTGATAGGATGCATAGGAGTATTTCAATCTTCTTATATCTGTTGAGGCTTGTTTTTTGACCAACTATATGGTCAATTTTGGAGAAGGTACTGTGAAGTGCTGAGAAGAAGATATATTATTCTGTTTTAGGGTGAAATATTCTGTAGATATCAGTTAATTACAATTGGTTTATAACCTCTGTTAGTTTTGCTATTTCTCTGTTCAGTTTCTGCTTCCATTATCTGTCCATTGATGAAAGTGGGATGTTGAAGTCTCCCACTATTATTGTGTGTGGTGCAATATATGCTTTGAGCTTTAATAGGGTTTCTTTTATGAATGTGAGTGCTCTTGTCTTTGGAGCATAGTTGTACAGGATTGAGAATTCATCTTGATATATTTTTCTTGTGATGGGTAAAAAGTGTCCTTCCTTATATTTTGATAACTTGTGGTTAAAAATCTATTTTATTCCATATTAGAATGCTACTCGAGCTTGTTTCTTGGGCCCATTTGCTTGGAAGGCTTTTTCCCAGCCTTTTACTCTGAGGTAGTGTCTGTCTTTGTCTCTGAGATGAGTTTCCTGTATGCAGCAAAATGAGGGATCCTGTTTACATATCCACTCTGATAGTCTTTGTCTCTTTATTGGCAAATTAAGTCCATTGATGTTAACAGATATTAAGGAATACTGATTGATGTTTCCTCTTATTTTTGTTGTGAGAGGTAAAACTATGCTTGCGTGTCTTTCTTCTCTTGGTTTTCTTGCATAGTTATTCTCTTGCTTTACCTAGAGTGTAGTTTTCCTCCGTGTGTTGGGTTTTTCCCTCTATTATTCTTTATAGGGATGGATTAGTGTTCAGACATTGTGTAAATTTGGTTTTGTCCTGGAATATCTTGATTTCTCCATCTATAGTAATTGGGAGTTTTGCTGGATATAGTAACCTGGGCTGGCATTTGTGTTCTCTTATGGTGTGTATGACATCTGTCCAGGATCTTCTAGCTTTCATAGTCTCTTTTGAGAATTCTGGTGTAATTCTGATTAGTCTGCTTTTATATGTTACATTTTTTTCCCTTACTGCTTTTAGTATTCTTTCTTTGTTTTGAACATTTGGTGTTTTGACTATTATATGTCAGGAAAAATTTCTTTTCTGGTCCAATCTATTTGGAGTTCTTCAGGCTTCTTGTATGTTCATGGTCATCTCCTTCTGAAGGGTAGAGAAGTTTTCATTTATGATTTTGTTGATAGTTACTGTGACTTTTAGTTGATATTCTTCTCCCTCTTCTATTTCTATTATCCTTAGGTTTGGTCTTCTCATTGTGTCCTGGATTTCCTGGACATTTTCGGTTAGGAGCATTGTTTTTGCATCTTCTCTGACTATACTGTCTGTTTTCTCTGTTGTCTTTGTTCCCTGAGATCCTCTCTTCCATCTCTTGTATTCTGTTGGTGATGCTTGTGTCTATGACTCCTAATTTCTTTGTCAGGTTTTCCATCTCCAGGGTTGTCCCTTTGTTATTTCTTTAATGTATCTATTTATATTTTCAATTACTTCACCTGTTTGGTTGTGTTTTCCTGTAGTTCTCTGAGTGATTTATCCCGTAATTGTTTAAAGGGGTAATTCATGTGCTTTTGGAAGATCTCCATCAACATCATGAAGTATGATTTTAAGTCTAAATGTTGTTTTTCTGGTGTGATGGGAAATCCACTACTTTCTGTGGTGGGAGAACTGGGTTCTGATGTTGCCAGGTTGTCTTGGTTTCCATTAATTGTGTTCTTGTGCTTTCCTCTTGCCATCTTGTTGTCAGTTATTGATGGTGATCTTTTTGTTTCTGACTGGGGCTTGTCACTCTGTGGGTCTGAAAGCCAGTGGGCTTAGGTGAGCTCCTGGGTATTTGGCTCATTGTTGGCAAGCAGTGAGCTCTGGTGACAGTGACTCAGTTTTGTCTTTGTGGGTTCAGGTGTGCGAACTCGTGTGAGGCTTTTCCGGGGCCTCAGCCCTCTGCCCAAGGTCCTGAGTCCTAATGGTGGAGACCCAGCTCTTTCTCTAGGCCAACAAGCACCGTTTTTGAGAGAACACCATGGTCCCCGAGCTCTGAGAACTCTCTGTGTTCCCTTTCTGGAAACTCGGCAGGCCTATGCACCAGGCTCACCCTTGTTTCAGGTGGAATAGCATCCGTGCAGCTGATCTGGTGCTTAGCCTTCCCCGGGCAGATCCTGAGTCCTGATGACAGAGACCTGGTCCTCTCTGTGGGCCGGAAAGGACTCTTTTCCAGATTGCACTGTGCTCTCCGCACTCCGAGAACTCTTTGTGACCTGTCTGAGCCTGGGCCCCAGGCTCACCCCTGGACCAGGTAAAAAAGCACCTGTACAGCTGATCTGGGAGCTCAGCCTCCTGCGTGCAGATCCCGAGTCCCAGTGGTCAAGACCTGACCCTCACTGTCGGCCAGAAAGGGCCCTTTTCCAGAGAGCACTATGCTCCCTGAGCTCTGAGAACTTCCAGTGTGCTCTCCCCGGGCTTGTGCCCCAGACTCACCCCTGGTCCAGGTAGAAAAGTGCCTGTGAAGCTGTTCTGGAAGCTCAGCCTTTGGCGGGCAGATCCCAAGTCCCAATGACAGAGACCCCGCCGTCTATGTGGGCCAGAAAGGGCATTTTGCATTTTCTTCATTGTTGTGTCAATGTTTTCTATGGTATCTTCTGCCCCTGAGATTTTCTCTTCCATCTCTTGTATTCTGTTGGTGATTCTTGCATCTGTGAATCTTGATCTCTTTCCTAGGTTTTCTATCTCCAGGGCTGTCTTCCTTTGTGATTTTTTTTAGTACTTCTATTTCCATTTTTAGATTTTGGATGGTTTTATTCAATTCTTTCACCTGTGTCTCCATAATTCTCTAAGGAATTCTACCTTTTTATCCATATTGTCCTGTATTTCTTTAGGGAAGTTACTTCTGACCTTTTAAAGTCCTCTAACATCATCATGAGTTGTGATTTTAAATGAGAATCTTATTTTTCTGCTGCGTTGGGGTATCCAGGACTTGCTGTGGAGGGGGAACTAGGTTCTGATGATGCCACTTGGCCTTGGTTTCTGTTGCTTGGGTTCTTGGATTTGCCTCTATCCATCTGCTGATCTCTGGTGTTAGCTGGCCTTGCTGATTCTGACAGTGGCTTGACCCTCCCGTATACCTGTGTGTCAGCATTTCTGGGGTACCAGCTCATTCCCAGTGGGTATAGAGAGCTGTAGGACAGCACAGTTTGCAGACAGAAACTTGAGGGATTGTCTCAGACTGCTTATCAGTTCCACTGTGTGTAGTGCTCCAGGTGAGTTCCTCTTGGGACAGGAATTTGAGCAGGGGTGGTGGTCTCCCCTGTACTCTCAGATGTGTCAGCAACTTTGTAAGACCAGCTCTCTCCCACTGGGGTCTGGGTACCGAGTGCTCTGGCACCAAGTCAGCTCCAAATGGAGGCCCCAAGCATCCTTTTCTGATGAAGTATTCATTTTTTTTCCTGCCCCTCACTCCCGATGTTAGTGATTGATTAAAACCTAGTACTTATGCATGCTAGGCAAACACTCCATTAATTGGGCTACATCACAGCCGTTTTATTATTGTCTTGACACAGAATCTTGCTATTTAGTTCAGTTTGGCTTCAAACTCCATGATTCTCTTATTATTTTTCCTCCGAAGTCCTATGATTCTAGCTAGCCCTCACTTTTTACTTCTTCCTTTTTTAAATAATATTTTTATTAATTTCTGAGACTCTCTTAAAATGCATTATGATTATATTTACTGCTCCCAGATCCAGCCTTACTTCTTTACCCACCTAACCTTGTGATCTCTGTCTCTCTTTATTCTTTTATTGGGTTGTTTGGGGTTGCTTGCTTCTTTTTGAGGGGGTAGTTCTTAATGAATGAAAATTACAAATAACTATCAGATATATTACTTCCAATTTTTCTCTTCTAGTCTAGAGCATATTCTTTTTACTTTCTTAATTGTACTTTCACCCTGTTTTAGGATGTATTTTTATTACTCTGCATGTGTATGATGTGTATATAGGCATTTTCATGCCACAGCATAGGTTGTAGAGATCAAAGGGCTACTTTGTGGAATCAGTTCTGTTCTGCTTTTCCATGTGTCTAAGGATTAAACTTAGAGAATATGTTATTTTACATACTTAGCATCTCACTGGTCCTGGAAAGTGCCTTTTAACAAACAGAAATTCATAATTTAAATAAAGCACATATATTAATGGGAGTGGTGATTGTGCCTTTGGTATAACATTAAAAACAAATCTTTATACCTGTGATACCAGAACTCTATGGCAGAATGATTGCAAAGACAAGATCGAGCTACATAAGAAAAAGCTACCTCTAATCACAATAATAATCTTGCTCTACCCCAAGATCAAAAATATTTTCTCCTACTTATATGTCAAAGCAGGAAGCTATATTACATAGACGGCAGACAAAGTATACCTTTAAAGCACTGGAATTCTCTGCCGAGTAAAAGATCTTAAATTCAGACAGAAAGTAATGTTTTTGCACATTCAAAATCTGAAAGAAGGTATCACTAGCAGATATGTACTACAAGACCTGTGAAAAATCCTCCAGGCAGAAGGTAAATTATATTGGATGAAAACTTATATGTTTACAGAGAAATCCAATGAAAAATTTTATTTTTGTACATGGAAGCTTGTTATTATTATTATTGTAACAGATCAGCGCAAACCTAGGGGGCTAAAACAACACAAAATCATTATTTGACAGCTTACTAGTTTGGAAGTCTGACAGTTGTCTCCCTATGCCCAATCATGATGTTGACAGAGCAGTGTTCTTCTCTGGAAGCCTTAAGAATGAGAACATTGTTTTTTGCTGTCCATCACCTGAGGTTGTCCTTAATTTTGAATGTTCTCTGGTTTTTACATATAACTTCCTTTGTTAAAAGTATTCTCATAGTGCCATTTCTTCCTTCCTTTTTTCCCACTTTTGATGCAGGTTGTTAGAATGACCCCACCTAAAACTCTAGTCTACCACCTCCTTAACCTGGTAAAAGGAGAGAACAGACTCCCTCCCCTCAAAAAAAAAAAACCACTATGTTGTGTAGTTCATAAAATGTGGAGGTAAAATGTCTGACTATAGCCCAATAGTCTAGCAGAGGTTGGGGTTTGGTGAGAACAGAAGAGTGAATGCAGAGTTCAAGCAGTAAACACGAAGGACCATTCTATTAACAGAAGACCCTACTCATTCCTCAGGTTTTATTAGCATAGCAAACAACTATGGTAATCAACTTATAAAGAGAAAAAGGTTGTTTTGGATTACAGTTTTGATGGTTCTAGTCTATGATCAGTTGGCCTGTTGTAGCTCATCTTGGCCAAAGTATTAGGTGAAACAAAATTGTTCACTTTTATGCTGGAGATATAGTACATTGGAGTACTGGCCTACCAAATTTAAGACCATGGGTTTGAGTTCTATTACCTAAAATGAACATAAAGGAAAGTGAAAATGTAAAAACTTTTCAGCTCTTGGTGAGATTGGGAAGAAAGAAAAAGGAAGAGATCATGATGCCACAATCCTCTTTGGAAACGTGCTTGCCAATAACTTAAAATATCCCACTAGGCTCTCCTACTTTAATTTGTTCTTTTTTATGTACACATGGATGTCTGTATGTGTATGTGTGTGTGTGTTGTAAGATTTGAAGTGAGTCTTAACTACTGGGAGACTCCCCTAAGTGAGACAGGAGAACAGAGTTCAGTGCAAATGCAAAAGGTTTATTTTCTAGCACGTCATGATCGACCCTCAAACAGGCCCTCATGGTAAGTGACTGGAAGGTGACCCTGAGTGGCTATAACAAGTAGTTTTTATACTTTTCAGGTGTACAAGTTACATCAGTAAAATTACAGTTTAAACTTATTGGCTAAGCATAATGATCTTTGAATCTATTGGCTAGCGAGCATATGACATGCTTTCAAACTCTACCTGGGACCAGAGGGTCAGGTGACTATTAGTCAGTACATACTGTGGTTTTTTTTAAAAGAATGTTCCTGCTCCTCCTGAAAACTGTGGGTGGAGAATGAAACTTGGCCTAGCCTTGACCTGAGGCAGGAAGCTGGTACTTGGCCTCGTCTTGATGTGAGGTAGTGGGTGTAAGGCTGACAAAAGCCCCTAGGGTCCTTCAGTGTGTGTGTGTGTGTGTGTGTGTGTGTGTGTGTGTGTGTGTGTGTCTATGTCTGTGGTGTGTATTTGTGTAAGTGAATACAGCTTGAGTGTGGGTGCCTATGGAAGCCAGACGAGGGTGTTGGATTCTCTGGAGCTAGAATTAGAAACTATTGTGAACTTATAAATGTGGCTGCTGGAAATCGAACTTTGGTCCTCAGCAAGAGCATTAAGTGCTCTTAAACCACTGATCTATCTCCCCGGTACCTGGGCTGTGTCTATTAAAACATCTACCACTTTTCAGTGTTACTAAAAAAGAATGAAGACAAAACATTTAACACATAGACCTCAGTAGCTATTCTCAATTAAAATCATAGTAAATGTAGGTCTTAATAAGGTAAACATGTTTTTGATTTATTAATACAAGAAATGTACATCTTTAATCATTTTACTTGTATATATAAATGAAAACTCTCTCTGTTTTAAGGACAGGATTTCACTATATAGTCTTGATTAGCCTAGAACATGAGCTCCTCCTCACCTCCTCTCCTCAGGTCTGACATTACAAGAACTTGTGACCATGCTGCGCTTGATTGAAGAAATTTAGACTCCTATTGATGAAGGAAATTTGTAAGATAAGAGAGTGCATTCTTATTCTGTTTTGCTAGAAATTGTCAACATTTTTGCTTTTCTTTACATTTTACTTAGTAAAGAATAACAAGGCTTTTTATAGCCTAACTATACTCTCTGTTACTGCATTGGTTAACTCTCATCAACTTGTGAAAATTATATCTTGCTTTATTTTATGTATTAACCAACTTTTCATGCCCTGACATATTTATTGATCATTCAGGTTTCCTATTTTTCCCCATCTCCTTTTCCTAGGATTTATAGGCATTCTTCAGACTTCTAACCCCAGTGATTATGTCAATCCTGATTATCTTTTCCATAGCTTCTGACTTTACTATCATTATAGTTTTTTCTTTTGTATAGAGATTTGCACTACGTCTGATGGTAGAGGCATAAGACTTGTGCCTTGTGCATACTAAGCAGGTGCTCTCACTGGGCTCCCCTCCAGTCCCTTGAGAACCCTTTTGTTCAGTTAGACTTACCTATTTTTCCTTTGATAATCTGAATTTTTCTGTTTTGCCAAAGAAACCCTGCATTTCTTACATAAGTTTAAAAACTTATCTTCTCACACAGACATTTCCTATTAATTCGGAGCCACTATAAAGTTTAAGAATAGAACTGTTTATCTATTTGCCTCAGTTGCCGTAGTTTTAGGCCACCCTTTCTTGTATGGTCTGGCATGGCCTTGGTAGGAACAGAATGACTTAGTTCCTGCTCCTAGGACAGGGCCAGCAGGTGTGGGCCTCCATGAGTATCTATGGCTGTTGTGGGCATACTCCTTGTTTGTATAATAATATTCATATTTTTACATTCCTCCTTCAAGGAACATCCTCCCTGATAACCTTAATGATTCCATGATAATCAGAGACAGCATGAATCTAGGAGATAATGGTGTAACTAAAATCTCAACAAAATGGTAAACATTGGAACCTTCAGGACAACCATAAGGCTGTGGAAAAGAATTCTAAAAGCACGGTTTCAAAAATATATAATTTCTCAAAAGTAAGGGTGCAATATGAATTATGTGAGGGGCTTTACAAACCTAAAGAAACAAAAGCAGCTATGCTGTGAGCCAACTTGTCAGAAAGATACTTAGAAAGGAGATAACGATATTTAGAGAGTAGTGATCACAGGAAATCCAACCAGCCAAGATTTTTGTTTATGCTTACAAAGCCAGACAAATTCTGAGTTCAAAGTCAGCCTGGTATAGAACAAGGTTAAACCTAGGTAGAAATGGTAACTTCAGGACAGGGTCCCACCCAGATAGTTTATCATCCGAATTTAACAGAGATAGGGAGATCTCTGAATTCTTTTTACAAGGTTAAAAGAAAATGTGTGTTTTCTGTCTCCTAAGAATTAAGGGGCTGGGGTCATAGGATGCTGATTCACACAATAATCAAAAGGGAACCTGGAATAAATGACTGGATTTAACATGTAAAATAAAAGACTAGGCCTATCATCTGCCAGAGATTTGCTATCCAGAGAAATTTTTAGAACAGCAAGAGAGAACTGCTTGGAAAACTGTTTCAAGCAGGAAAGAGAGGTGGGGGGAGCTGTCTGGAGATCTCCAGAGAAAGCAGAACAGAGAGCAGTCTGGAAAGCTGTCTAGAGAGAACATAGGCAGCCAGCTTAGACCCACCACTGACTTTGAGTTGTTTGTTTTCACCACTCCCATATATCCCTTCTCTCAGAACCTCTCTACAAGTCAAGGCTGGTCCTTTACACTTTCCCTAGACATTAAGAATGCTATCTCTGCTCTATAAAATTTCTATAATTAAATCTGCTTCTGAATTTTATTATATTTGGCCAATCTATTTATCTCTGATTGATTAGTGCACTGGTTTATTATACTATACCTTTTTTTCCTTTGGAACTGAATCTCATATATCTCAGACTGGCCTTATACCTGCAATGTAGTCAAAGATGACTTTGAACTATTGATACTCTTGCTTCCAGCCTCTTATTGTCCTGCCCAATGTACTAGGGTTGAACTATGTGGCACCATACTTGGCTTTCTGTGGTGCTGGGGATAAAACCCAAAGCTTCCTACCAAAGATTGTCCAGCATCCTCCCAACAGTACATCAAGAGCCATGCTCTATAACTTTGTCTTAAATTTAATGGTTGAATAAATCTCATCTCCTTGCTTTTCATTAGTCTAAAGAATTTTTCATATTATTATAGAATTGGTTATTTATTATTATATATGTGATTAACACTAAGACACACAGATGTATTCCTTTCCTACTTGGGAGAAAAGGCCTACATTCTGTCTATTATCACCCTCTAATACTTCCTATCTTGAAATTCCAATCTTTTAAATGAGTTTTAGAATTTTGTGTTAAGTTTGTTAAGAATTGTATTAACTTTGTGTGTTTCATCTATTCTGTGATGCCATAGTTTATAAACACATAACTTACTTTATGTACTATCAAGGAAGAGCAATTGCTGTTGACATTGAGAGGGAAGACAAGAGGAATAGGGTTGCAAATGATAAAATTAAATTATATACATATTTGAAAGTGTCATAACAAAAACAATTTGTATAATTAACATATACTCATAAATGATAAAAATGACATAAATGTTTTCTTTTACAAAATTTGTTCTTTGAGATTCAAACAATATATTTTGATCATATTCACCCCTTCGCCAACTGTTCCCAGATCTAGCCCCTTCCCTATGTATCCAAATTTGTGTCCACAGGCTTTTAAATACACTTAGTTCAGTTTGTGTTGTCAATATACTGTTGGGTATATGTTCACCCACTGGAGCATAGTCAATCTATCAGGGACTACATTTCTTAAAGAAAACTGCCTTTCCCTCTCATAACTGTTGTGTGTAGCTCTAGCTATTCCCCCCTAAGCTCCAGGAACAGACTGCAGTACTAGCTCTTGTCCAGAGAATATGGGACCTGAAAGACCAGGATAAAATAAAAGACCAGGATAAATCCTGACCCCCTAAGAGGTAAAGTAGAAGACCCCTAGTAGGTAGAGTAGAAACAAAATTGTAGGATAGCTGGTTCAGTGACCTTGTTCCAGGAACTAACTGACCATAAAAGTTATAGACGATTCAGCAATCTTGAGAAACCAGGTGTTTCCCTTGTAATACTTCTATGGTATTCTTGGTATTTTCCAATGATGCCCTCCCTATCCCCTTTGGATTGTGTTTTTTTTTTTTTTTCCTTTAAATACCCCCTTCTCCCAGCTACTCAGGGTCGAACTCCTCTACCCCTGCATGGGATACGAGTCTCGACCCCAGTGCACTTTTTTTTTTTAAAATAAACCTCGTGTAATTGCAGCAAAGACGGTCTCTCGTGTGTTCTTGTGGGGTCATGTTATCCTGAGACTTGAGTGAGAGTCTCCCCACTCTGGGGGTCTTTCAGATCCATGGATGAAAAGCACAGACACACACAGTTGTTCAATTTCAACTTGCCTTATTGACTCAATTGCTGAGCTCGTCTCATCTACCTCAGGTAGTGTGCCCAGTTTAGCACCCTAAATCTGCACTCAATTTCAGTTGTTCATCCACCTTCAGTCCCAGCTCAACATCCCCAACCTCCAGCCTGTAGAAGCAGCCTGTGGCCGCTCTTCCAGAGATCTCACATGACTGGTTAGCTTTTCTCCCTCTGAAGCATGGCAAAATAATCCTTTCCTCCCACTCCATCTGCCAGCTTGCCTGCAGGGACAGAAAGTCCCACATATTTCTTCAGCAATTGGCCAGTGGCATATTTACTGACAGATTATGAACCAATTGTGAATAGGACCCCAGCATCAGACCTACCCCAACACATAACAGCTAACAATTGCCAAGAGCTTCTCAGCCAAAGATGAGACTTGATGCCTACTTCTCCTCTCCATGGTAGGATTTTGTCTGACTTGAGTATGTGAAGATCTTATGCATGTTGCTCAAATTGCAGTGCATTACATGTGCAACTTGCCCTTCTTTGTCAAAAAAATGCTATTTCCTTGCATTCACCCAGTGTCCTTGGATATTTTACAATATTTCTACTTCCTCTTCTGAAATGATTGCTGGGCCTTTGGGGGATGTGGAGTGGGGCATTGGCATGACTGTGGGCAGCATAGATACCATTTATGGCTGATCATGCCCCACAGTCTTGTCTTCTCTTCACTCTGAGCAGTTGTGGGTTTCTGTACTAATTAGCACCTATTAGAGATAAAAGCTACTCTGATAACAGTTGAGAAATTCCCCAGCACATATGATACAGCTAGAGAGTTCTTGGTTGGGAACGGTCTTGGATCTGGTGAGGTTCAAAAGGGTATGATACTTTCTTGTCCTGTGGAATTTTTTGTCTTTACATTTACGGAATGTGTTCTTTGTATCTATTTAGATTTATATATTTGAATTTTGTTCTTCTCATGTGTCTATAAAAATAAAAATTTAATTTAAACTGATTAAGAGATCCTTAAAAAACTTCATGAGATTCAGGCTCTGGCTTCTGTAAGTCACTATAAAACATCAGTATCTGTGCTTCCTTACACAACATTGGGCCCTGTGCCATTAAAAAAAAAAATCAGTAATACAGCACCTGTGGTCACAGCAGCCCACTGCAGTGCTGAAATGCGCAGCCATGCTGAACAGATATTCCTGGACACAGAATCTACTCTGGAGACCTTCCTGGCTTAGGATCCTTAAAGTGCTTTTCTGATCTTTGCAAAAATGTGCAATTTCAGTAACTGTCCTAATAACAGAGATTTGTGTCTTTGACATCAAATTTATTTCTGCAAATATATCTTGATGCTCTTTTTGTTTTAATGTTAAATCATAGTGTTATGATTTTAAGACCTAAAGGCCGCTGAACGTATAGCCCCTGTACTGGCTGGTTTTGTGTCAACTTGACACAGCTGGAGTTATCACAGAGAAAGGAGCCGCAGTTGAGGAAATGCCTCCATGAGATCCAGCTGTAAGGCATTTTCTCAACTAGTGATCAAGGGGGAAGGACCCAGCCCATTGTGGGTGGTGCCATTTCTGGGCTGGTAGACCTGAGAGCTATAAGAAAGCAGACTGAGCAAGCCAGAGGAAGCAAGCCAGTAAGTAACATCCCTCCATGGCCTCTGCATCAGCTTCTGCTTCCTGACCTGCTTTATTTTCAGTCCTCACTTCCTTTGTTGATGAACAGCAGTGTGGAAGTGTAAGCTGAATAAACCCTTTCCTCACCAACTTGCTTCTTGGTCATGATGTTTTGTGCAGGAATAGAAACCCTGACTAGGACAGTCCCTAATGTATATAAGCTAATTGAAGTATTAGTAAAAGAACAGTTCTGACCAAATTTTACACCATCCCAGGCAATAACGGCTCCATCACCAACTCTCCTGGAGGAAAGGAAAAAAGCAAGTTGTTAATTGATGGATGATTGTATTTGTAGCAGAATTACTATATTTTTAAATGTAGTCATGCAGTTCTTGACTGTTATAAATGTAGATTTAATGGGCTTTTTTTCTTTTAATGATATTTTTATGCATATGTTTACCATTATACATTCTATATTTTATACAATGATACTGGACAATTGACTACTGGGGCTGCAACTATTATTCTTTAAATATATTCAATTTGTCTTTAGCAACCCCACCACACCAGCTTTATAAATTTACTTATATTTTCTATATTAGAAAAATTATAAGGTGGGAATTGTGGTTGTGGTGAAGGTTTGCCAAGATGTTCACTGACAACCCAGAAACCTTGTGGATGGGCAGAAATGGCCTCAGAATTTGAGAGACAAGTCACTGTGCATGAGGAATTCTTTCTCTGTGGTGAAGTTGAAACCCAGATTATTAAATATGGGCCCTGGACTAACATCTTTGATAAACAAGATGTCAACAAGCCAAAACAGCTTATCTTCATCATTCTTGGAAATGCATGCCCTGCCTTCTTTTATGTGCTCTTTGCAAAGGCCTGTACTCTTTGTTAGAGAGCCGCTTCCCTGTGTGAATCATCTGTCATGCTGGGTTTTCCTTGACTCCCAAAGACAAGAAGATTCTTGCCACACCACAGGAGCCAAATGCTCAAGAAATTGAGGACATCTGTGGTCTGAGTGGTCAAATGGAACATAAAATATTCTTTCTGAGAGCTCATGTGCCAAAAGATATGAAACTTATATTCACTGGCCATTTCATTGGCAGCTATATTGCTCATCATGTGATGAACTACATCCCCGAGTTGCCAGTCATTCACACTTCTCTGCTGTTTCCAACTAGTCTTTTAATTAAACTACTTTATTTTTAAAAAGAGAGGTAAATGTACAGATTTTAAAAGCATTTTTGCATAAAACTATATGAATATATTTTGTAGTACTTCATTTTTAAAATATTTAATAGTATGTATTGAAATCTTACTAGTTACAATGAGCATAAAGTACATGTAAAACAAAATGTAACATGGAAATAGTGAAAGTTTTCTTGGTGTGTAAAGATGAAACATAATGATTTTTAAATATCAAGAATTGCCACAAGGCTACATTCTTAGCTCTCAAATTATTAATGACTGTATGTCCAGGTGTACCACACTATGAGAGGGTGCTATACACTTATTTTTTTTTTCCTAAGAAGGATTGAGGCTTTCACTTTTTGGCATTTTTTTTTTGACGTTTCTTGGGTATTCAGAGCTTTCTGGAGCTAGTATCCAAGTATCAGTGACTGCATATTATGTCTGTACTTTTGTGACTGGGTTATCTCACTCGGGATGATATTCTCTAGATGCAGCCATTTTCTTAAGAATTTCATAAAGTCATTGTTTCTAATAGCTGAGTAGTACTACATTGTGTAAACGTATCACAATTTCTGTATCCATTCATCTACTGAAGGACATCTGGTTTCTCTCCAGCTTCTGTCTATAAGGCTGCTATGAACATGGTGGAGCATCTTTGGGGTATATGCTCAGAAGTGAAATAACTGGGTCTTCAGGTAGTACTATGTCCAATTTTCTGAGGAACCACCAAACTGATTTCTAGAGTGGTTGTACCAGCCTACAACCCCACCAACAGTGAAGGAGCATTTCTCTTTCTCCACATCTGCATCCTTGTCAGCATCTGGTGTCATCTGAGTTTTTGTTCTTAGCCATTCTGACTGGTGTGAGGTGGAATCTCAGAGTTGTTTTGATTTTCATTTCCCTGATGACTAAGGATATCGAACATTTCCTTAGTTGCTTCTCAGCCATTCGATATTCCTCAGTTGAGAATTCTTTGTTTAGCTCTGTACCCCATTTTTTAACTGGACTATTTGATTCTCTGGAGTCTAACTTGTTGAGTTCTTTGTATATATTTAATATTAGACCTCTATTAGATGTGGGATTGGTAAAGATCCTTTTCCAGTCTGTTGGCTGCCATTTTGTTTTCTTGATTGTGTCCTTAGTCTTACAAAAACTTTGCAATCTCATGCAGTCCCATTTATCGATTCTTGATCTTAGAGCATAAGCCAATGGTGTTCTGTTCAGGAAATATTCCCCTGTGCTTATGTCTTCTAAGCTCGTCCCTCTTTCTTTTCTAATAGTTTTAGTGCACCTGGTTTTAATGTGGAGGTCTTTGATCCACTTGCACTTGAGCTTTGTACAAGGAGATAAGAAGGGATTGATTTGCATTCTTCTGCATGCTGAGTGTTAGTTGAGCAAACAGCATCTGTTGAAGATGCTGTCCTTTTTCCATTGAATGTTTTCAGTTCCTTTGTCAAAGATCAAGTGTGTTTCCAGCTATTGATCAAATGTCTGAATCACTCAGTGGCAAGTTTCCCACTCCATTATTGTGCTGGCCTCAATACATGCTCTATGCTACCGGTTACTTAAGTTTTAAGCCATGTCCTGAAATAATAAAGTCCTTCTTAATCCAAAAATCCATGGGAAAAATGAGCTTTAAGTCTGAACTTCCTTTGATGAACGTTCTTCAACCATTCTGCCTTGCTAATGCTGCCTACCTCTGCAGCCAAAAAATGATCTATGTGGTAAAGAGAGATGATGAAATCATAAAGGAACATTTACCTAAGCTTATGTTTTACTATGGTAAAACAGATGGCTGGTGTCCATTAAAGTTCTCTGAAGACATAAAGAAAAATTTTTCAGAAGGCAATATTCACCTCCATGAGAAAGGAATACTATATGTTTTTTATTTTAACCAGGAGATGACTACCATAGTCCCTGACTGGATCAATAATAGAGTGTCCCAAAACTAAGTACTGACCCAAGGGGGGAAAAGCATCTACAGCCAACTCAAGGAAGCTGTATGTGTGCTCTGCTTAGGAGTAAATGTTTAATTTTAGAGCTTGAGAGAAAAATTGAGACCCTCTTGGCTTACAGATTATGATCTCCCATGACTTGTGTTAAAACTAAAGTGAACACAGCTGATGACTCATTCCATGGGCAGCAATGAGCAGAGGATGCTGCTGGTGCACCCTGGGAAAACCCAGTTCAGGGGAAAATCAGTTCAGACATCATACAGTCCTGGCTTGATCTTTATTATCAGCATGATTTTCATGATACATCTGCAGTAAACCAAAAATCAAGTTTGCCTGACACTCATCAACTAACCAGACAGAGTTGCTGCAGGATCCCGACTCTATTCTACCATAGAATAGCCAATAGGCTCCTCCTGATCCCTGAAGTACCAGGTCCCTACAGGCTACTCTAGAGCAAGAAGGGAGGGATGAAGTGTCCACACCAGATTTGTACGGGCACAGGATTTCTTGCCAGTGTGATTCCTCCAGTGATGCTCCATGGACAGGAAGCAGTGAGCCACTCTAGCCATCCATGATGCCAATAGTTACCTTGTGACTCTTCCCTTCTGAAAAATCTCCTAGAACATAATTTTTGGAAAGGTGTTTTAAATTTTTAAGTAAAACATTAGCATGGGTTCATTCCCCATTTGCCTAAAGTTTATTGATTGGAAAGAAATGATTTTGTGAATGAACAGAACACCACGAGCCATTTGATTTGTATTACTTCACTTCTGAGAGCATCAAAGTCTAGTAAAAAAGAAACATATTTCTGGCTGAGAATCGAAGGACTGCTTCTTTCCAAACATACTGAACAGCTATGCTTCCTTACCTTAATTGACTGAATCCTGAGATCTTGGGGGCCAGAGATCTGTAGTGACAGTTGAACAATTGGAAGCATTCCATTTTCTTGCAGAAAAAAGCTCTTGTAACAGTATTATTCCTCAAGGGTAGTGAGATGCTCCTTCCTAAAGGCACTGATGAAAGATTCGGTTCTGGTGTGCTGCCAGCTCAGTGGTGAGAGAGGAGTAAGTTCTCATCATTTGGAATGGATTCTGCATAGGAGATCAACATCTCAGAGGAGAAAAACTAAGTCAGACAGGGAGTGCTCTTAGTCAAGGAAGACACGGATGTCTGCACAAGGAGGCCTCCTGGAGAGCTTACCTAGGAAGCCATGATTCATGCTTAGAGTGCCTTGCTTATAGAACAGACTTGATCAGTAGTGGGAATCAATTCATAGAAACAAACCTTGGTAAATCAGACCTACTGGAACAAAAGAATAGCATTCGTAGATCTCTCTTAGAAATTATTTTACATTATTCTTTGTTTTCTAAATCCTGCTTAAAAGGCCCTGTTTCCTCATCATCACCAAATGATATTTTATAATAAATGTCTCACCCTCAGTCAAAAAAAAAAAGAAAGAAAAATTATGTCTAAAAATAACAGCCTCATGTCTCTTCCTTGGCAACCTACACATACTAATTATTTTTTCCTTTCTTGTTTGTTGATTTTTATTATGTGTCTTTTCAATATACTAGCAGGGCCATATGGTTCTTATAGTCTGCTAATACTGCGATTTCTGTTGATAAAATTTTCTGATTTTGATTAACCCTTACAATCCTGGAATAAATCTACCTAACCATGTTACATTATTTTAAATTTAGGTTGATATTTAAAAGTTATTTATCTTATTTAGTATTATGAAAACCCCCAAACCACAGCTAATATAAGATTAGTCTATAATTTTTCATATATCTATAAAATAAATTAAGCAATTTTTCTCATTTTAAATTTTCTGATATTGCTTGAGAATATGAAGTATGGGTTTTCCTAATAACCATTTGTAAAACTTTTTAACCTGGGATTTTGGTGATAGATTTGGTGATACATAGATATCAAGTTCTTTTGAGAGTAATGTGCTTATGCCTTTTATTTTCTTTTGAATAAATTTTGTGTTTATAAGTGTATGTTCTTTAATTTATGGTATAAATTCATTGATTTAACTTATCATTTCTTTTCTTGATATCTTTTATCTACTCTTTCACAATTTAATATATGTATGCAATGTTTTAATCCTATCCACCTCCAATTTTCTCCTCTACTACCCCTGGAATACCCACCCCTCAACACATTTTCCTCCTACCTTTCTGTCTTTCATATTTTTTTCTGTAGTCCACTGAGTCCAAATAGTGCTGCCTGCTAATTTTGATTGAACTTATTGTTTTAACTTTGTTGTAGATCTTGTGAGCCACAGTTGTTCTGAGTGCATGAGTACAATGGCCACCTCATGTCCATAAGACAGGCATTTCATTGCACTCCTCCCCATTATCCAGCTCTTACATTCTTTCCACTACTTCTGAGATGGTCTCTGAGCCTTAGGGGTTGGGAAGGTTGATACAAGTGTCTCATTTAAGACTAAATACCTAGTCACTTGTTCTTAGCACATTGAGCAGATATGACTCTCCATTTAACTCTACCTACCATATAAAAGATGTTTCTTTGGGCTGGAGAGATGACTCAGAAGTTAAGAGCACTGGCTGTTCTTCCAGAGGACCAATGTTCAATTCTCAGCATCCATATGATAGCTCCAGTTCCCAGAAATCTGACAGCCTCACACAAGCATACATGTAGGCAAAACACCCATCACATAAAATAAAAATAATTAAATGTTTTCTTCATTTTTATTGGATATTCTCTGTTTCAAATGTTTTCCCACACTCCCATCTCCTCTACCCTTTCTTCCATGAAGGTGCTCCCTCTCCCAACCACCCTCTCCCACCTCAGCACCTTGGCATTCCCCTACACTGGGAAAATGAGTCTTCACTGGACTAAAGGCCTCTCCTCCCATTGATGCCAACAATGCTATCCTCTGCTGCATATGCAACTGAAGCCATTGGTCTCTCCATTTGTGCTCATTGGTGGGTGTTTTAGTCCCTGAGAGCTGTGGAGGGTTTGGTTGGTTGATAATGTTGTTCTTCCCATGGGGTTTCAAACCCTTTCAGCTCCTTCAGTCCTTTCTCTAGCTCCTTCATTGGGGTCCCTGTGCTTAGTACAATTGCAAGCATCCTCCTCTGTATCAGTATGGCTATGGCAGAGCCTCTGAGGAGGCATCCATATCAGGTTCCTGCCAGTAAGCAATACTTGGCATCAGCAATAGTGCTTGGGTATAGTGGCTGCATATGGGATGGATCCCCAGCTGAGGAAGTCTCTGGATAATCTTTTCTTCAATCCCTGCTCCTCTATTTGACCTTGTATTTACACCTGTGTGTGTTAGTTCTCCCTTCTTAAAAAGACTGAGGCATCCACATTCTGGCTTTCCTTCTTTTTGAGTTTCATAAGGTCTATGAATTGTTTATTGGGTATTCTGAGCTTTTGGGGCTACTATCCACCTATCAGTAAATGCAAATCATATATGTTCTTTTGTGACTGGGTTTCCTTACTCATGATGATAGCTTCTAGTTTTATCCATTTGTCTAAGAATTTCATGAAGTCATTGTTTTTAATAGCTGAGTAGTACTCCATTGTGCAAATGTACTACATTTTCTGTATCCATTCCTCTATTGAAGGACATCTGTGTTCTTTCCAGCTTCTGGCTATTATTACTTTTTATAAAAGGGTGATTTTGGTCAAGGTTGAAAGCATCACAAACCTATGCATATGAACATAAGTGTTTACAAATCGATAATACATACCTTTAGCAAAATAATAGGAGTAGCTTTGATCAGATTTAGAGTATCAGGCATGAATTAATCTCCTATAGAGAAGTCCTCAAGTCCAATCACAGGTTACCCTCATAACTTTTATGTCATTATTGTGCCAGTGGGCACATCTTGACTGTCAGATCAGCATTATAGCATTCAGGATTCATTGCTTGGTATTACCATTGATGATCTATGTCCCCTGACAGCCTACATGACACATTATAGCATTATGAAACCTAACCAGAAGAGAGGAAATTTTCAGGTCAGTTTCAACTTGATTTCTCCTGTACCTAAAGTATGTGGTATCTTCAGCATTAAGGTCTTGCCATTTAGTTACAGTGTGGAAGCAAGAACAATGTCAACAGCCTGTGTTATTTTGGGTCCTCTGGAGCCTCCACTTATTTTTAAACTTCTGCAGTAATTTAGTAATAATTGCTTTTTATTCCTAATTTTCATTTTAAGCTCTGTCAGTCTCGTTAGAGTTTTATTATTGTAAATTTGCAATGGAATTTTTCACAATCATTTTGCATAAAAACAATGTGGTTTTATTTCCCTAGGAATTTATTTTGTTGTTCTTAGTAACATTAGTGTGTGTGTGTGTGTGTGTGTGTGTGTGTGTGTGTGTGCATGTGGATGTATGTTCAGTTTATGTGGAAATAGGTGTATGTGGATACACATACTCATGGAAACTAGAGGCCAATCATTGGGATCATTTTTCAAATGCCATCTGCATCTTTACTACAATTTGAAATTTTTATTTTACTTTTTCTGTGTATGTTTTGCCTACATGTATGTCTGTGCACCATATATGTGCTTGACATCAACAAAGACCATATGAAAGTATTGGATTTTCTGGACCTGGAGTTACAAATGGTTGTGAATGGTCATGTGTTGGGAATTGAACCCTGGCCTTCTAGAAAAACACCCACAGTTCTTAACCACAGAGCCATCTCTTCTGCCTCATCCAACTTATTTTTTGAGACAAGGTTTATCTTGTCTTAAAGCTAAATCAGATGGACTAGCTAGTCAGTGAACCCCCAAATCCTGCCTCTCTCTACTCAGTGTCAGGACCCAAGTGTACACCAGCACACCAGCTTTTTCACATTGGGTCTGGGAATTGAATTCAGGTTCTCATGCAGTATGGTAAGAGTTTTACTGATTGAGCATTTTCCTCGGTCTTTTATTGATGTTTTCAAATTTAAAGCCTAATAACTATCTAGTAGTTTAAAATTTCAAAGGTTTTAAATGTATCAAGTGACCTATCTCCTTATTTGACATTAGCTTTTAAAATAAGATATGGAACTAGGGGTATGGTTCAGTGGTACACCATTTATCTAAAATGTCTGAGGCCCTGAATTTGCCTCATGGCTGTAGAAAGAAATAATATAAATATGATCTTACAGTACATAGTGTCTTACACTTTGTGATTATGTTATATAATAGCTCCTTTTTTGAAGAGATATTTATTTACTCAGATCTAGAAAGTTATTAACAGTAGCAATTTAAACCTGAATATAATTAATAAATTTGATATAATTTGAACTGCAGATATTAACCTCTGACCTGCCATATTCATTATATTCAGAGCTAATTCTGCAATAGAGGTAAGCACTAATTCTGAGGTTTTAAGTTGCAGATATACAATACGAAGAGTCCCCCCTCTCTCTTGGATTCCTTTAGGAGCATTTTGACTTTCACTTTAGAATTTATTGGTTTTGAATTTAATCAGTTTTTTTTAAACTTAGCTACAACTTTTTCATATTCAAATATTTACACATTTCTAGCTTTAGAGCCTCAAACATGTTTTCTGTGGGTATTTGTTCTACCTCCTGCAGAGGAAGCACCTGTTGATGATTTTGAAAACTTCATAACAATGCCTAGACAGGACAGATTGTACTTTAACAACACCCATCATCTGGAGGGAGAAAATCCTGGGAGAGAGACGAATTGGGGGTTGGGGATTTTGGGAACAAGGGAGAAACCCAATGCAATGGAAACTACATGGAATCTCAGAGGTTGATACTAACAAATAAATACTTCTCATAATGAGAGACATGGAGCCTGATCCAGCCATCCTCTGAACCAGGCAAGGCCTCAAGTGGAATAATTGGATGCCAACCCAGCCAAAAATACCTCCGACTTACAGTGTGTCATGACTGCAGGTTGTACAGGAGCCTAGCATAATGGTCATCAGAGAGACTAGAGAGACTTCATCCAGCAACTGAGAACAGACGAAGAGTCCTGCAGTCAAATATTAGGTGGAGCTTGGAGAGTCCTTTGGAGGAGGGGGAGGAAGGATCGAAGGAGCCAGAGGGGGGAAAAAGATACTACGAGAAGACAGGACCCATTGAATCAACTGACAGAGACCCAAGTGGGCTCACAGACATCAGGGAGCCTGTATGGGTCTGATCTAGGTCCTCTGCATATATCTCATGGTGTATAGCTTTGTGTTCTTATGGGATTTCTAACAGTGGGAGAGTGGGCTGTCTCTGACTTTTTTGCCTGCTTTCCAGAACCTTTCCTCCTACTGGGTTGCCTTGTCCAGTCTGTTATGCCATATTTGATTGATGTTCCTGGAAGTTCTGCTCTTTTCTGAGGGGAGGTGAAGGGATAGTGAATGTGGATGGTGGGAGTGAGGAGGACTTATGGGAAGGGAAAATGCCATTGGGATATAATATGAAAGAAGAATTTAAAAATAGTCATTATCTAGGTTATATTCTGGCCAAGTCCAGCTGCATTCTAAAAAGCAATAGCCTAATCTTTCTGAGAAAAAAATTCAAGGCAGGACAACATTGAGACTGGGTTTTGGTTATTGTTCACTGCTTTCCTTCCGATCTATGGGGACAGAATAATACATAGAGTACATAGAAATAAAAAATGTGAATTTTGGTGATCAAAGGTTTGTGAGAAATCATTGAGTTGTAAAGAACATGAGTGCAGAGGATATAGCTTTTGTAATATTAAAGAGATTGGCATCATAAAAGAGATCTCCTGCTCTGCGCTAGGGCAATAGGAAAGGTGTCCTGAGACTCACTAAGCCAAGGCTCCAATGTGTGAAAGAGGAAATTTATAGGAAAGGAGAGAGCCTAAATTCAGAATGTGAAAGGGAGTTTCTGGTCCTAGAAATCAACTCCTTAGAGAAGTATTTCTCCTGGGGTCAGCAAACAGAAGCTGATGTAATTGTGGTCCACAGGGACCAGGCTACATCCTGAGGTGACATCAGAATTTGGTACTATATATAGCTCTGCAGTCATGAAAGGGCAAAATGGAGGGAAGCAGACATTAATAATCCAACCACAAACTCAGGAATGCCAGCATTTCCCAGAAGGCAAAGAAACAAGAAGGAGATGCTTCTCTAGGAGTATGTCCCCCAAGACATTTCAAAATTCTAGTCTCTAAAATGGTGAGAAAAGCAATTTCTTTCATTTAAGCCATCAAGTCAGTAGTAATCTATTTCAGGAGACTTAGGAAGCTGATAACAGTATATTCAGAGCCCACAGTGATAGAGCAGGTCTTTATACATTTACACACACACACACACACACACACACACACACACACACACACACACACACACACACACGCACAGCATTTGGGAGGCAGAAAAAGATGGATCTCTATGAGCTCAAGGCCACTCTGGTTTATATCGTGAGTTTTAGGCCAACCAGAACAACATAGTGAGTCTTTTTTTTTTTCATTTCATTTATTTGTTTGTTTCTTTGTTTGTTTCCTTCTTTCTTCCTTCCTTTCTTCCTTCCTTCCTTCCTTGCTTCCTTCCTTTCTTTTTTCACTCTCCTCTCCCATATGATGCATATACATATATACACACACATATATAAACACACACACACACACACACACACACACACATATATATATATATATATATATACATATACATATACATATATATGTGTCATGATTAGTCCCGATACTCACTAAAATTGACTAAAAACAATTGTTTATGTGTGTTGGTTTGCATATGCTTGGCCCAGGGAGTGGCTCTATTAGACGGTGTGGCCTTGTTGGAGGAAGTGTGTCACTCTGAGGGTGGGCTTGGAGACATTCCTCCTAGCTGCCTGAGGATGCTAAATCTGTTCCTGGATTCCTTCAGATGAAGGTGTAGACCTCTCAGTTCCTATAGCACCATGCCTGACCGGATGCTGCCATGCACCCTCCTTATGATAATAGAATGTAGTACAGTAGATATTAAAAAGATGGCTTATGAAATGTCCTTTATAAAACTTGCATTGATCATGGCGTCTGTTTGCAGCAATAAAGTCCTAACTAAGACAGAAATTGGTACCAGAGACTGGGGTGTTACTGTGATAGACTTGACCATGCTTTTGTTTGGAAGAATGTGGATTTTGGGACTTTGGATTTGGAAACCAGTGGAATGCTTTAAATGGGGATTAATAGTCTATTCTAGTAGGAATATGGAAGACTTTGTTGCTGGGAGTAATTTGAACAGTGCTGACCTGGTTCAAGCGGTTTCAGTGAATAAGAATTTCAGAATGTGGCCTAGAAACTGTTTTGATGGTATTTCACTGACGATAATGGCTGCTTTTTGCCCTTGTCTGAAGTGTCTACCTGAGTCTAAGGTAAATAGATTTATATTATTTGCATTGACAAAGGAAGTTTCAAAACATCGTGATATAAATTCTGTTGTATGGTTACTAATGTTCACTCTTATGAAGAACATTTTAATGAAAAGGAGCAAGTTGAGAAAGGAAAAATATAAAATATATGGTTCAAGTATTAAAGGAACACCAGAGAGTGAAATGGAGCTGAATCCTTTATTCAAGGATATTAAATTGAACAAAGAGAGTGATAACACTGGGGCAAGATCCCACCCAGCTAAATTAGCTCTATGCAGCTTAGTACAATCCTTTAATCCCAGGAGGCAAAGACAAGCAGATCTCTGAGTTCAGTGGCAGCCTAGAACAAAGTAAGTTCTAGGTGAAGAAAAGCTTAAATCCAGGTGTGGTGGTACACACCTTTAATCCCAGGAGACAGGCATACAGATATTTAAATTCAAGGTCAATCTACAGGGCAAGATCCAGGACTGCAAAGCTTAAGAAGTGAAGGAGTTATAAAAGAGAAAGCTAGTGATAATTTATTAGAATGAAGTAGGCATGTAGCATGTTTCAACTCCTGCAAGCAGCAAAACACAGTAATTTCAGCCATATGGCTCTAGCTTTATAGTCAAGAGGAGAAGGAGAAACTGGAACAACTGATGCTGATGAGTTGGAGCTAAGAAATTAGCAGATTAAGAACAGACCAACATCACTGAGGTGAAATCTTCTGGGAAGTGTTTTCTGAGAGCATAAAGAAGCTGTGTTCCAGGGATAGCCAAGGTTGTACCTCATGCTGAAGCTGCACTTCGTAATGTGTAAGATTCACCATGTGGTAATGGTTTTGAAGGTGTCATGAAGAACAGCTGAGGCTTGGGACTATGAGAGGCCATGGAAGGCCATTGGTGAAAGTACAGCCTCAGTTGTAGTTGACAATCCAGGATTGAAGGGGATACTATAAGGATTTGAGTTTTGGCACAATGAAGGGAGCCTATGAGAGGCTGTGAGTGAACCCTAGTTGCAGCAAAAGACCCCAGTGTATTGGAGATGTCAGTACAATGGGATGATCACCAAGAACAACAGCAACAGTGTAGTGGATCAACTTGAGTTTAAAGTGTTACAGAGGGCAGAGCTGGAGAAGTGAAGTCAGCCCTTTGGAGAATCCCAGAAGATCATGTGTGGATCCCAGACATTGAAACAAGAAGTTGTAACATCGAAGTTACCTTGGATATCCAAAGATGCTAAAGATGCTAGAGCTATGGGATACCTTCCAAGAAAAGCTGGTAGGAGTGGACCCACTCAGGAGAAAGAAGTTGTAATCAACAAAGATGAAAAAGGAGTTGGAGATCTGAAGACCACAGAAATGGCAGAGTTTGGAGTTTGCCCAGTTGGTTGCCTTTCTTACTTTGGGGAATACAGTTAAGTGAATAGATGAATCTTAGAAGGGACTTTGAACTTTGGACTTTTAACATTGTTGATTCTGCTATAGACTATGGGTACGTTGGAAATTGGACTAAATGTACTTTTATATTATGCTATGTTTATGTATGGCCCCCATAGACTCATGTGTTTAAACAAGCCTATGGGGGACAGGGAGTAGAATGTGATGGTTTGCATATGCTTGGCCCAGGGAGTGGCACAATTAGAAAGTGTGGCCTTGTTGGAGGAAGAGTGTCACTCTGGGGGTGGGCTTGGAGATCCTCCTCCTAGCTGCCTGAGGATGCTTAGTCTGTTCCTGGCTTCCTTCAGATGAAGATGTAGAACTCTCAGTTCCTATAGCACTACGCCTGCCTGGATACTGCCATGCTCCCACCTTGATGATAATAGACTGTGTTGCAATAAATATTTAAAAAGATGGCTTATGAAATGTTGTCCTTTATAAAACTTGCATTGGTCATGGTGTTTATTCACAGCAATAAAACCCTAACTAAGATACTATGAAATTATAAAACAACTCTCATAGCCAGAGGAGAAGATCTCATGGGAATTCATAATACAAAATGTAAAAACAAAAACAAACAAACAAAAACAACAACAAAACTCAATGTATGTAGTATAAAATACACCTTTGGTTTTATACCACTTTCTTGAGAAAGGATTAAAATCATAAATTGTGTTAAAAAGAAAGGTCTATAAAAAACACACTACATCTTAAATCTACTAGAGTTAAACAACATAAAACAACAATGGTTAGTTAGTTGTTTATTACCAACTCCAGTCTTATCATCAGTGGAATTCCTGTTGTCAACTTCCAGCCTTGGGCAGGACATGGTCTTTTCAGGCTGATGAACCTAATTTTTGATCCTCAAATTGATGTGTTCACTGAAACTGATCCATCTAGTGTTTAGTGCCCCTTTTGTGTTGGGCAATACAGTGCCCAGATTTTCCTAAGCTAGACAAGAGCTTTCATAGATTAAGACCCTGAATGATCAGAGAGGAATAAGGCCTAGGGCTGCTAGATATAGTACATACACACACAGGATGTTCAGTTGAATTTCAACCTCAAATAAAAAAAGGAAAAATAAATAAGTATGTCTGATGCAGCATGTAGAACATATTTTACCAAAATAGCATTTGTTATTTAAATGAATTCAAATTTAATAGACTATTCAAGAAGATAATCTAACAAAACTAATGAGGAACAATCACTCTTGTAATAAAACTTATACTTTAGTGAGTAGATGGCTGGGCAGATGCCAAATGAAATAAGCACACAATCAATTGTTGCGTAGGCCACAGGCTGTATTAAGAGTGGTGCCATTTCCTATGAAAGGCTTACTGAGACAGGAGCTAGCTTTGCTTGGTTATGAAAGGCTGGGGAGACTGGAAAGAGATAAAGAACATTTTTGGCAGAGACGGAGAGCAGTGATACAGAGGACTTTCAGATAGTGAGGCTAATCTGGGCTGGGTAGGAAAGCAGGTGTAAGTATCGAAAATCATCAAATGGCCTCAAAGATGACAGATGGACAAAGAGTTGAGAAGGGTCAACCACTGATAAAGATGTCAACTATAGGCTTAAGCAACTAATAGACTAAAAAGTGAGTAAATTTGTCTTTATCACACAGCACCAACTATCACTCTACTGTTTTTTTCTTTTTGTAGTAGTAGTAACTTTATTTTTCTATTTATTTATTTATTTATTTATTTATTTATTTATTTATTTATTTATTTACTCACTTTATATTCCAATTGTTGCCACCTCCTTCTGGTTCCCCCTCACACAGTTCCTTCCCCATCCCCTTCTCCTCTGAGAAGGTAGAGTCCACTGTACCCCCCCCCCCGTGTCCCCCTGTCCTAGCACTTCAAGTCTCTGCAGGGCTAGGTAATCCTTTCCACTGAAGCTAGACAAAGCAGCTCAGTATGGGGAAGGGGAGCCACAGACAGGCAACAGTTTTAGAGACAGCCCCTGCCCCAATTGTTGGGTACCCACATGGACACTGAGCTGCACATCTACTACTTATATACATGGGGTTGGGGATGATCTGGGGTGGGGCTATGTAAGCTTCCATCCTGTGTAAGCTCTTTGGTGGGTAGTTCAGTTTCTGAGAGCCCCCAAGAGTCTATTATGCATGATATGTACTTACAAGTGGATATTAGCCACAAAATAAAGAATACCCATGTTATACTCCACAAACCCAAAGAAGCTAAACAAGAAGGAAGGTCCAAGCAAGGATGCTTGAATATCACTTAGAAGGGGGAATAAAATAGTCATAAGAGGCAGATGGAGGGAGGAAACAGAATGGGAGAGGGGATGGGGAGGGGAATGTAGGGATTCAGTATCAAGTATGGGGAGAGATAAGAGAGAGGGCCAGAGAAATCTGCAGCTGCCAGGGACTGGGTTAGAGGCTCTTGCCAAGTACCCTTGAAAAGGGTTTCTGAGACAAGAGGTATTTGGGAGCGGTGAAAACTAGGGACTTAAAGTCAAAATGCAGGCCCAAAAGATGGCTCTTAGACAGTTCACTCTAGATAGCTTTTGGCTCTGTCATCAGCTCAAGACAGCTTTTCAGACTGTTCTCTCTCTTCGTGCTCTGCTCTCTTTTTTTTTGCTATTCAAAAAAAAAAAAAAAAAAAAAAGAAAAAAAAGAAATCTGGTTGAAACACCTAGCTTACTGCTTGAGACAGCTCTCTCAGCTAGTTAAAAATTTAAAAGCTTTCTGGATGACCAAAGTCTGAAAAGCTGCTATAAATTCTTAGATCTTCTGATCAGGTCAGCGATCCTGTTAGAAAATTTCTAAAAGTGTGATGGTTAGTATATGCTTGGCCCAGGGAGTAGCTCTATTAGGAGGCATGGCCTCGTTGAAGTAGGTGTGTCACTGTGGATGTGGCTTTAAGACCCTCATCCTAGGTGCCTAGAAACCAGTCTTTCATTAGCAGCCTTCAGATGAAGATGTAGAACTTTCAGCTTGTCCTATACCATGCCTGCCTAGGCGCTGCCATGCTCCCACCTTTACCCACAGAGGTAAATCCCTAACCAAGACAAAAAGTAATTCTTAGGTTTTATAATCAAAATCAGAAAACCAAACCAAACAAATAAATTTCAAAAAGAAAAAAAGCTGCATTCTCTCTTTAGACATCCTTCTCTGGGGTGGCGGCTAGAAAACATTCTAAAAGAGTTGTGTTACCTCTCTAACTAAATCTTGAGATTTCTGACCTCAGAAATCCTGTTAGAAAAAATTCTTGAAGAGCTGTGTTTGCTTTCCAGAGATCTTCAGATAGTTTAGTTCTCGCTAGAGAAAATTTCTAAAAAAGAACTATCTTTTTTTAGGGAGCTCATCTCATGCAGATGAAAAGCCCAGTTTTTTAAATTTATGTATCAGTCATTTATTCCAGGTTCCCTTTTAATCTATGAATCAGCAGACCATGACTTTAGCCCCACTGACTCTTAGGAAAAAGACAGCAAATATTTTTTTTCTTTTTTTAACATTGCAAAATAATTCAAATATCTGCCTGTCTTTGTAAACTTAGCTGGGTGGAACCTTGTCCTGAGGTTACCATTCTGACCACATCTGGACCCAAATTAGCTCTGTTCCAAGCTGATGCTGAACTCAGAAATCTGCCTGCCTTTGTATCTGTCTATCTTTGTATCTTTCTGACAAACAAGCTCATACTTTAGCTGCCTCTGTTGCTTTAGATATGTGACACTCCTTATATAATTCATATTGTATCCTTATATTTTTGCATCGCTGAGGAAAGTATATATTTTCAAATTCATGATTTTATCATTCTTTTCCATAGTCTTAAGGGCTATCCTGAAGGTCTCATAGCTTACCATTTTGCTGAGACATCAGCCACTCCTTAGTCTCCTGGACTCATACTTTCTCTGATTATTACGGAGCCATTAACAGAGAGGACATTTCCTCAGAGGAACATGAAAATGTGTACATTATTATACAAACAAGGCTTATGTTCACAGTAGCCATAGACACTCATGGAGGCCCATGCCGACTGGCCCTGTCCCAGGGGCAGAATCTTGAGTATGTACCACAAACCTGGTATTAGGGAGGCTCTCAGGAATCTGTGGGAGTGACTTTAGCTGAGACTCCTAGAAGTAAGGAAATAGAACCTGAAGTAGCTACCTCCTGCAGCTAGGCAGGATTCCCAGTGGAGGGAGGGGGACACCAACCCACCCTCAAAACTTCCCATCCAAAATTTGTCCTCTCTACTTTACTCTTTGAACTCACCAGCTTATTATGAGACCCATAGCTTCTGAAATTATAGGAGAGGCCATATCCAGAAACCCAGTTTTCTCTTTTTAAAAATTTTATATATTTCATAATTTCCTATATGTATGATGTACTTTGATAACATTCCTTCCAATTATCCTTTCTTAATCCCTTTCCTTCTCACTAAATGCCTTTTCTCTAAGTGCCCCTCCTGCTTTCTATATCTTTTGTTTTGTTGCTAGTCCATTCAGTTAGGCTTCCTTGCATGGTCAGTTATTTGAACAAGGAGGAATGATTTGAACACTAAGGAATGATTCTCCCTCCTCCCAGAAACTACTGTCAATAGCTCTTCAGAGACCTCATTATGCTCTCTCCCATCCATGAAGGAACGCTGGTGAGATCCATCTTATGTAGACTTATATAGATAATTATAGATGCTTTGACTTCATGAGTCAGTGTTCATGTCATGAGAAGATGATGTTTCACATTCTACCATCCTGTCCTCTTATTCTCTCATTCCTTGTTTTTACATTTGTTTATTATTATGTATGTATGTCACATATGCCATGGTTCATACTCTATCCTTCTACCACATAGAATCTGTGGACTGAATTCAGGTCCTCTGGCTTAGGAGCAAGCACTCTAATGTTCTAAGCCATATCAACAGCCTAGCTCTAACTATCTTTTCCCCATCTATCCTGCAGTATTCCTGAGCCTAGAATAGAATAATATAGATGTCCCATTTAGAAATGAGCATTTAATAGTCACATATTCTTAGCAGATTGCCAAGTTATTCTCGGTATTAACTGCTGCCATCTGCAAAAAAAAGTTTCTCTCACCAATACTGATATCAACACCAACAAATGAATTTAAATAAATATTTATAAATTAGTTTGATACCATGTACTAAGTTCTTTTTTGAGGCCTATGATATCCCTAGCCAACAGTACTAGGCATAATATCTCTGTGGTAGAGGGAGCCTCAAATTTAATAAGAAAAATTGGTTACTCATAGGGTATACATGTAACCTCTATATTGTACACTGTTACTATTCTTTTGAACCAGTGAGCAAAGCTTGGAAGACCCCATTCTCTTAACAGAGATGTATAACAGAGTTGTAACAGATTAAAACTCTTTACCTAAGGACTTAAGATCATTTACTGGTTCAAGGTTAGAAGTAAAATAATCTACTTTGTAGTATATGTAAAATTGTAGAGTTATACAATATTAGGCATATTTTTTGTTGTTGTTAAAGAATTAATCTACAGAGAACCAGACCAGTTTCATAAGAACCTGCAGCCCGCCCACAGGTCGCTGGGTGCTCAGAAGAGCTGCAGGAGCGCTCTCCATTCTAAGTGGAGGGGTAAGTCAACTCCTTCTGCCCACCGTCTACCCTGGGAGAGGGCACCCAGAACTCTCACAGCTTAGATGGTGGTGCTGCCTGGGAGCACACACTTCCGCCCAAAGACCAGACCAGTCCCAGCTGCATCAGGACTGTGCACTGCTACTGGAACTCACAGCCTACCCAGAAAGACGAACACCGAGAAACAATTTCCCTTTGGAGACCACAGGCCCACAGAACCACAAGAGAGACAAGGCCCAGCAAGAGACAAGATTACCTAGCATCACCTATAACAAGATGGCAAGAGGCAAGCACAAGACTCTAAGAAACAGAAACCAAGACATCCTGGAAACATCAGAACCCAGTTCTCCCACCACAGCAAACAGTGGATATCCTAACTCACCAGAAAAACAAGATTTAGACTTAAAATCATACTTCAGGATGATGATGGAGATCTTTGAGAATCACATAAATAACATACTTAAAGAAGTACAGGAAAGCCAGGAGAATACATGAAAACAAGTTGAAGCCCTTAAAGAGGAAACACAAAATAACTTAAAGAGCTACAGGAAAACACAAACTACTAGGTGAAAGAACTGAAAACAATGAAGAAATCACAAAAGGAGGCAACCTTAAAGTTGGAAAACTTAGGAAAGACATCGGGATCATCACCAACAGAATACAAGAGATGGAGGAGAAAATCTCAGGGGCAGAAGATACCATAGAAATCATTGACACATCAGTCAGAGAAAATGCAAAAATCAAAAAGCTTCTAATGTAGAACATCCAGGAAATCCAGTACACAATGAGAAAGCCAAACCTAAGGATAATAAGTGTAGAAGAGAGAGAAGAATTCCAACTGAAAGGCCCAAAAAATATCTTCAACAAAATTATAGAAGAAAACTTTCCTAACCTAAAAAAAGAGATGACCACGGACAGACAGGGAGCCTATAGAACCCCAAATAGACTGGAATAGAAAAGGGTTACTGGGAGAGGGAGCACCTTCATGGCTTCATGGAAGGAAGTTGAGGTGGAGGAGGGAAGGTTGTGTGGGAGAAAAGTGTATTGAAATGTAAATACAGAGAATATTCTATAAAATTGAAAAAAATAATTAATCTATGAATTGAACACTATTCTATAGAAGAAGGATGAGGAAAATAAACACAGAATAAACTGATAAACAAATTATTTTTCATCTGTGATGAAATCTTTACAAAGAAAATGGTAGGGCTTGGAGACCAGTTCTGCTTAAAGTGAGGAAAGGAAAGAAATTGGATTGTAACTGTCAGCCCATAGCCAGAGAGTTTCTAGATGATTGCCACTTCACTACATTTTTTTACAGATGTCAAGAGCAAAGGAATCAGGGGTCTTGCAACTTTGTTCCCATCTCAGACAGGTATTGCCTTAAAGCAGCAGTTCTCAACCTGTGGCCAGTGACCTGTTGGGAAACCTCTATCTCCAAAAATATTTATAGTACTATTTACAAAAGTAGAAAATCACAGTTATAAAGTAGCAACAAAAGTAATTTTATGGGTTGGGGGGTCACCAAAACATGAGGAACTATATTAAAGGGTTGCAGCATTAAGAAGGGGAAGGTTGAGAAACACTGTAATAGAGAAAGTTGTGAATAGAGCCTAAGTCTTGAAGTGTGTAGGTGGGCAGACATTCCAATGAAGCTGCTGAGATTTGCTTTCTGTCTTTGAACTTAAAGCAAAGCACTCCTATACATTTTTATTATAAAAATTTTAGATCATCATAAATATATAAGTTTCATTAGTTTCTTTATTGATTCTTCTCCCTGCTTCGTTGACCCCATTCCTCTGTCCCTATCTCATATTCTTCCAGCCTCCACCATAGCTTCTTTTCTATTTTCATGTCACTTGTAGCCTGTTGTTCTCCCATTTCTCATGACTTCCCCCACTCTCATACTTTTTTCTAGTTTCACAGCTGATACTCCCATTGAATTCCACTTACATCCAAACATGAACATTATAAACGAGGATCCACATTTGAAAGAGAACATATTTTTTTCTTGGTGAGTCTGGTTCACTCACTTAATTAAATACTCTTCAATTTTCCTGCATATTTCCTGATTTCACTATTTTTACAGTTAAGCAAAATTGCATTGTGTATAACTTCTGGCTGTACACTTTTAAAATAACAGAGAGCTGAGACATCTAGTTAGTTCAATTGGGGGGTCAGGAGACTCAAAATAGCAGAAAGTAAAAACTTTCAGAAGAGTGGGCATTCACTGTTCAAGAGTATGTAACAAGGTAACTATAGAATATCATGTGATCAGAAAACTACCTACATTCTTTAGATCACAAAAGTATATTTAATTGTTCTTATAAGAGTTGCCTTGGTCATGGTCTCTGTTCAGAGTAGTAAATCTATAACTAAGACAGAAGTTGGTAGCATGGACTTGGGTATTGCTGACCATACTTTTGTTTGGAAGAAAGTGGATTTGGGGACTTTGGATTTGGAAAGCAGTGGAATGCTTTAAGTGAGGTTTAAAGGGCTATCCTAGTGGGAATAAGGAAGACTTTGTTGCTGCAGGTGATTTGAAATGTGGAAGCCTAGCTCTAGAGGTTTCAGAGGAGAAGAATTTTAATATGTGGCTGAGAGATTGTATCTGTGAAATTTTGGTGAAGAACATGGCTGCTTTTTGCCTTTGTCTGAACAATCTGCCTGAGGCTAAGGTAAAAAAAAATATATATTAATTGCATTGACAAAAAACCCAGCAGAGACATTGTTCTCAGATTTAGTCTCATGAAGAACATTTTGTTCATTTCCTTTCTGTAAGGTTAAAAAGTAAAAAACAAAACAAAACAAAACAAAAAACATACAAGTAATAAAGGGGCACCAGGAAGTGAAATGGAGTTGAATCCTGCGTTCAATGAGTAAATAGATTAAAGGAGTCCTGGCTTTGTTGCAAGGTTCCACCAAACTAAGTTTATTGTTTATGTGTTTGTCATTGAAAATGGAATAGTTGTATTACATTAGACATTATTATTACTTGATTATTGTTTTTACTTGGACTTCAAATATGGAAGGAATTACAATCCAGAAATGAAAGACAGACTTTTGATCCAGATCAGTGGCCATGAAAAGCTTAGGCCCAGGCAAGGTTTATGTGCCTTCAATTATAGGACACATAGAGGCAAGCATATCTCTGAATTCAAGGCCAGCCTGGGACACAACAAGTTCTATGGGAAGAAAACCTTAAGTCCAGGCATGGTGGTACATGCCTTTAATCCCAGTGTTCAGGAGACAAAGGCATGCAGATCTCTGAGTTCAAAGTCAACCTATAGAGTAAGTTCCAGGACAGCCAAGCTTGGACTGTGAAGGAGTTGGGAAACAGAGAGCTGGTGATAATGTAATAGAACAAAGGGGCCATGTTCGTGCCCCAATAAGCAGCTGAATTTAGCAGCTTCGGCCAGTTGGCTCTGGCTTAAGATTCAAGAGTAGAAGGGACTACTGGGACAATTGATAGTGGTTAGTTGGAAATAAGAAATCAGTGGTAATTAAGAAGAGAATAGCATTACTGAGGTAAAATCTTCTGGGAAGTGTTTTGACAAAGAAGCTGCATTCCAGAGGTAGCCAAGATTGTACCTCATGCTGAAGCTGTACTTAGTAATATGTAAGAGTTACCCAGGTCATACTAGTTTTGAAGGCATAAAGGAGTCATGAAAAGCAGCTGAGGCTTGGGACTACGAGAGGCCATGGAAAGCCATTGGTGAAAGTACAGCCTCAGCTGTAGTTGACAATCCATAACTGAAGGGGTTACTAAAAGGATTTGAGGCTTGGCACCATGAAGAAAGCCTATGAGAGGCTATGGGTGAAGCCAAGTTGCAGCAGAAGACCCCAGTGTATTGGAGATACCAGATGATCACTAAGAACAACAGCAGTGGAGTAGAGTTAATCAGAGATTTGAGTGTCACAAAGGGCAGAGCTGGAGAAGTAACACGAGCCCTTTAAAGAAGCCCAGAAGATCATGTATGGATCCCAGAAATTGGAACAAGAAGCTGTGGAGTTGAAGTTGATTTGAAAACTCCAAGATGTTAAAGATGCCAGGGTTATGGAATATCCGTCGAGGAAAGCTGCTACCAGAAAGTAGAACTTGCCCAGGAGAAAGAAGTTTGTTGTAGTCAACAAAGATGAAAAAGGAGTTGGAGATCTGAAGAGTGCTCTGACAGCAGACAGGGAGATGAAGAGTTTGGAGTTTGCCCAGTTGGTTTCCTGTCCTGTTTTGGGAATCACAATCAACTGATTGGATGCATCTCAGAAGAAACTTGGAACTTTGGACTTCTAACACTGTTGCAACTATTACAGAGTATGGATCCTTTTAAGTTGGATTGGATGTATTTTGTATTATGCTATGTTTGGGTATGGCCCTGATAGACTCATGTGTTTGAACAAGCCTATGGCGGCCTGGGAGCGGAAAGTGGTGGTATGAATATGCTTGGCACAGGGTGTGGCACTATTAGGAGGTGTGGCGTTGTTGGAGTACTTGTGGCTATGTTGAAGAAAATGTGTCACTGTGGGGAAAGGCATTGAGACCCTTCTCCTTGCTGACTGAAACCAGTGTGCTCCCAGCTTCCTTTGGATGAAATGCTCCTCCTGCACTATGCCTGCCTGGATGCTGTCATGTTCTTGCCTTGATGATAATGGACTGAACCTCTGAAACTGTAAGCCAGCCCCAATTAAATGCTTTCCTTATAAGAGTTGCCTGGGTCATGGTATCTATACATAGCAGTAAACCCCTAAGACAATACTTTTTGTTTGTTTGTTTGTTTGTTTGTTTTTAACAGCAGAGGCCTTTTGACAAGAAACTATGTTTGAATGCCAAGCTAATTGTGTTTATATTCATTAAAAACTATCTGAATATCATTCCAAAGATCTATCATTTTCAAATTATGTTGTTTTTTTTTAATTTTTGCATCAATGTTTTCTGGGTAACTACTCAGCCTGGTGTATATAAATCTTGATTTTCTGTTTGGACTTACACTACAACATTCAGCATTAATAAGCTGTTCATTTGTGTCTTGGGATAGAATTTGTTGAGATGACTAGGTGTCTTGTTTGTACTATAATTAGGACCAAATGTTAGCATAGCCAAATGTAGCAGTGTTTTTATTCCTTTAAGGGTTTAAAAACAGGTACCTCTCAAGCAGCTGTATTTTCATATCTAAGTACCAAATGAAAGCAAAACAATAGCTAGGTCAAATATCTGCTTACTTTATTCTTTTTCATTGTGACATCCAGTTTAATCTCTGAAAGCAAAGCATAAATCTTTTTTGGTATAATTCTGATATATGGAAGAATAATACCCGTACTTTCATACTGAGCATAACAGCAACTCTGTGTGCCCAATCAAATTATAATCAATATGAGGTCAGAGTCCAGTCTCCAAAAAATCCATTTTCTTTCAATCTAGTGAAGAGTAATTAAGTCCTAACAATGAGAATGTTTACTATGCTTCAATTTATTTGCTGGTTTTATCTCTGACACTGCTTACAGATTTTTTGAGTATATGATAACTGCCCCAATGTAAATATAAAACACTAAATAGTATTTTGCTTACAATGCACAAGAAGTTACTTTTGAGAATATGGAGGCTCGTGTTTTTGAGGAGTTTTTTTCCTCTAATTATTCTTGTAGCACTCCCTTCAAAACATGTATTCATTACTGTTTCAAAAGAATGTGCGCATCTACTGTTTAGCAAACCTTTCAAGGTCTCCTTGGGAATATACATACATACATACATATATACATACATACATACATACATACATACATACACATATATATGTATATAATATTCTCAAAATTTGAAATAGCTGCAGTTCTGCAGTATTTACTGAAATCACCTAAATTCTAAAGAAGGCAGGAATTTTTTTATTTCTTCTGTTTTTATGTGTTTAATATCTCATTGGCATGAGTTTCTGAGTATTATATTTTAACTCATGACACTTTTCTGGATGTATGATATTGTATTGTTAATCACCACTCAGAAGCATCTTCCATATCAACTTCATGTTTTAAGCCTTTAATATCCTGAGACTAGGATTCTTTGGGTTCCTTTGAAAGCTCAGGTCTCTGGGTTGAGGTAGAAGTTGGAACAAGGACTCTTTCATTTGTTCAGTTTCCTAGTCATTCATGTTTCAAAAGATCAAAATTCCTAAAGCTTCAAACATGATGCCTGCTTACTGATCTCACTTGCATAAATTAAATGGATTTAGTGAATTTTGCTCCAGAATATGCAGAACTCCATCACTGAGAAAGGGACTGCTAATTGATATCCCCTCGTATGGCTGTGCAATGGTTATTAAATTAATTACATATTGACAAATGTATTGTTCCCATACTTTTTTGTACAAATGATACTCAATTAACACCTGTTTACATGTGTTACAGCAAATATGTTTAGATGTAGTTCTCATTTGACTTTCAGAAATGGGCTTTCTGGTTTAAATAGCAAATGCATCTGCATCTTTGTTAGACATGGTCTGCCCCCAGTCCCTCAGTTTTAATGCCTTTAGTCTCAGTGAAATTTCTAGTCATTGTTTTTGTATTACAGTCCCCCCCACTCCTTCCACAGTGCTACTGGGCCACTTGGTATCTCAGGAAGATGATGTTGGAATCACCTTGGGAAACAACAAGGAAATGAGGGACACTTGTTTTTCTTCCATCTTTTTTATTCTCCTCTCTCTCTTTTAATAGCATTCTTCTTATGTTTTCCTTTCATTTTTCCTGGCTAGCTCATAAGATTAAACTCAGGGCCTCACTCATGTTAAGTAAATATTTTATCATCTGCAACCACAGCATTACTCTTTTTCTTCAGGGCCTTTGCAAGGCCCCAGATCTTGTTCCCCAAGGAACCTTGACAGTGTGCCTTCTTGTGTTTCAGAAAGGTCTTCACTTCATCAAAAACATCTCTTTCACAACCCTGAGGTTGCTTGGATAATTTTCACATAATCCATGGTAAAGTTTTAATGACACCATCCATTACAGAAGGAGACTGTGGAAGTTAGAATAAAAATGGTCCTATAAGCTCATGGGGAGTGGCACTATTAAGAGGTGTGGCCTTGTTAGAGTAGGCTTGGCTTTGTTAGAGGAAGTATGTCACTAGTGGATAGGTTTTGAGGTCTCAGAAGAAGCTCAAGCCTGCCAGTGTGTCACAGTCTCTTCTTGCTGCTTTCCAGTCACAATGTAGAACTCTCAGCTCCTTCTTCAACACCATGTCTGTTACATTTGCCATGGTGTCTCGTCACAGAAATAAAACCTTAGCCATAACTCTTATCATTAGCCTAGAATCTTCTAACGATTTATCTTTTTTTTTTTTTTTTTTTTTTTTTTTTTTGGTGGCTTCTTAGCATCCCTTCCTTCCATCCCAATGTTCATGGTGTACTCACTGTCTCCTCATCTACTCTTCTTCAGAACTTCTTTTTCTTATTCTTCTTCAGGACTTCTTTTTCTTATCCTTAAATTTTAGGTCATGAGCCTATATGGTGTTGTATAAATGAATGTAGTGGTCTCAATAATTAATACACATTAGACATATAATGACTCTAAGATGTTTTTGGAAGCTCTCACCTATGGTACATTACACAGGTTCGCTGGAGCCTTGGTTCTGAATATGCATCTCGCATACTTTATACTGTGCATGCTGTCATGCCAACCAACATCAAAGAATCTTGCCTGAAACATCCTGGCTCAGATTCAAGATTGTTATGAATCCTGGTACTTTTTACTGTGTATATAAGGAAAGCTTTCTGATCTTATGGAAATATAATGGTTTAATTATAGAAAGCAAAAACTTGTAATACTTTCTTACAAATTAGCATGCCCTTGTGCTGGATTATTTTAGAGCATTTGGTTTTAAATTTTTCTGTTTGAATTACCGGCATGAGTTTCATAAAGATTCATCAAGGGACTTTTAGCTTGGACTCTGGACAGATTTTTCAACATTTTCTGAAATGCTCATAATCATACTTCTGACACTTCATGATGCATCATTCTCATTCTTAGCATTGACTATTATAAAGTCAAAATACTGATGACCTCTGAAAGACATCAAAGACACTCTATACCCTGCAGCATCAATATTCAGCCAAGATTGCTTATGTAAAATAATCAAGAACATTCATGTCATTAGTATGCAAATTTTCTTTTTTTATCCCAAAGAATCATTTGAAATTGAGTTTCTTTCTGATTTTCTATCAGCTAATGTTGTGGTTATTTATCTACTATAGGTTGCTATAAAAATTACCCTGGGTTGAGTAAAACTTTTAAGGGTGGAAGAGGATTAAGAGCAGAAAAGGATTTTAAAAGATTGTCTTAGATGTTCGTGGACCATCCCACACTTGTTTCAAGACTTATTTCTATTAACTATATAATCAGAAGTTCACATGAACAATAACTTATCAAGGAGATAACCAACCATATGAAGAGTTTGGATTTGATGACTGGTTAATCAGCAAATATTGATAGGGAAAATCTCCCACTGAAAAGACAGAAGCCAATGAATAAATCGATTCCTCCTGTTCCCCACCCCCTACACTTCTTCAATGTCTACTTTGCTTCTTCCAACCCAGGGTCCCTGGAACATGGTTGGTGGCAATTTTCCAGGACACACCCTAACATACAGAGCCACCATCTACACTAACAACTGCCCAACTTGGTAACATACTGTTATTTTGGCTTTTTGTCATTGTTCAGGTCTCTGAGCACCTTCTTTTCCCCCTCTCTTTTTAAAACAGATTTATTTATTTCATATATGTGAGTACACTGTAGCTGTATTCAGACACACCAGGAGAGGGCATTGGATCTTATTTCAGATGGTTGTGAGCCGCCATATGGTTGCTGGGAATTGAACTCAGGAAGATCAGTCAGTGCTCTTAACCGATAAGCCATTTTTCCAGCCCTCTGAGCACCTTCTCAATGGTGCTACAATCTAGTTACCCTCTGCCTTGGACTCTGCTCTTTAAAGAAATCAACATAAGACATAAAAAAGAAAAAGGCATGATGAAGTGACCTATAGTATAATTAAGCTCAGACCCTGAGAAGGGCTCTGTCATGTTTGGATTAGGAAATAGGCCTTATAGGCTTATGCTTGAAATGGTTACTTCTCAACTTATGGCACTACTTTGAAGTCCAGTGAAACCTTTAGAAGTCCTTGGTCCTTTCTGTAGGAAGTGAGACCCTGGGGCAGGCTTTTTAGTATTCTAACCACCTGGTTCTGGCATGTGCTCATCACCCTGATATGAACAGCCAGAGAAGCCATTCATTCTGTCTCATTCTCTGACTGCCACAATGAACTGAAAACTATCTGAAACCAAGAACCAGAATAAACCCTTCATCAATTTAAATTTCTTCTGTTCAGTATTTCATCACAGCAACAAGAAAATCATAATATAGCCTAATTTAAAGAGAGGAATTAGACAATGGTAAGCGGTATTTCAAAGCATGATTGTGGTCAGGAAGACTCCTTGGGCTCAGAAATAGCAACAATCCTTGCATGTGAAAAGCTAGATGAAAAATCAGCTGATTTGAAGAAGCCCACAGACAGAGTCTAAAACTAAAGTCAAGGAGGCTTTATAATTATACTTAGATGGAACAGTTTTCAACAATTAAGAAGACAAAAACTGGATAGAAAAATAGATGAAAGATATGAACCCAGAGCTCACAGGAAAAGGAAAGCAGTGAGTCTTAAATACGTGAAAATGCTCAATTTCACACATTCTGAGGAAAAAGAAAATTACAGTTATACTAAGATATCATTTTTAATAAACAGGCAAAAATTAAGATTTGGAAAGGTACTCTGTAGTGAGCTTATAGTTGAAAGATGTTCTTATTCCTTTCTGGTGGAAGTGCAAACTGTTAGAGAGGGATTTGACAATATTTATTCAGCAGAAAGTAAAATGCATTTACAGCTTTTCCTTAGCAATTGCATTCTAGAAATGAAATGCAAATTACATCTGAGCAGATTTGAGAAAATATACACAAGGTTATTTACTGAGCACTATTTGTATAAACAAAAGCTCCGGAGCCATCCACATGTTCATCAACGAGGAACTGATTGAATAAACCAGTGTGCAGCCATGTGAGGACTATCATACAGTTGCTTTAGGAAGAACAGGCTAGAGAGAGGGCTCAGCAGTTAAAAGCATATTCTTCTCTTGCAGAGGATCTGAATTTACTAACATCATCATCTGGTACTTCATTACAGCTGCCTGTCATTCCATCGCCAAGGGATCCAACACCTTCCTTTGAACTCCACAGGCACCTAAGCTCACATACAAATACGCCCACATAAACTTAAAGATGAGAAAATGAAATCTACTGAAATGACCATATCTTTTAACCAGGCAAGACTTTCAATGGAGTGATTGAGACAACAACCCAGCCATAATAATACCTTCAACCCAAAATTTGTCCTGCCTACAAGGTGTACAGGGGTAAAGATGGACCAGAGATTGAGGAGGTGGCCAATCAATGATTTGCACAGCGTGTGACCCATGCCGTGAGAGAGAGGGCAACTCCCTGACACTGTTAATGATACTGTGCTATATTTGCAGCCAGGAGCCTGTCCTCTGAGAGGCTTCACCCAGCAGCTGATGGAAACAGATGCAGAGACCCACAGCCAAACATTAGGCAGAGCTAGAGGCTATCCCAAGGAAGAGGGGGAGGAAGGCTTGAAGGAGCCAGAGAGGTGAAGGACACCACAAGAAAATCTATAGCATCAAGTAACCTGGGCTCATAGAAGTTCACAGAAACTAACCCACCAACCAGAGAGTGTACATTGGATGGGCCTAGGCCCCCTACATATATGTAACAGATGTGCAGCTTCCCCTTTATTTGGGACTCCTAACAACTAGAGCAGGGACTGTTTATGACTGATGGCTGCCTTTAAATCCCTTTACCATAACTGGGCTGTCTTGTACAGCTTCAATGGAAGATGCTCCTAGTCCTACTGTAACTTTATATGCCAATATGGCTGATATCCATGGGAGACCTCCCATTTCCTGAGGAGAAATGGGAAGGATAGGGTAGAAGGAGAGACTGAGAGAAGGGTAGGGAGGAGAAGCTTCTGTGATCAATGTATAAAATACATTAATTAATTAATAAAAATAACTTAAAACAACCCACACAAGGAAGACCTTTGTATCAGTTTAAATTGGTTCAGATTTGTTGGCTAAAACAACAAAGGGTTATTCTTTCACATCTAAGAAGCCAGAAGTCCAAAACTAAGGTATGAAAATGGATAGTTATCTCTGGAGACTTGAAAGAGCAGATTTTCTATACTTTCTTGTTTCAGGTCCTGCTTGCAGTCCTTGGTATCCACTGTAGCTACACCCCTGCCATCTTTGACTCAAATACCCATCTCTTCTCTCTTAAAGACATTTATAAAGACACTTATGAAGGCTCACTCTAACCCAAAATGATCTTTTCTCGTGATCCATACCTTAACTATATCTGCAAAGTCTTTTATTTCAAATAAGATCACATTCTGAGGTTCTGGGTAGACATAATTTTTAGAAGAAAAGAATATAATTTACTACAGTCTTCATAGACTGGTTCAGATAAATTTCTGTACTATACTATATAATGGTTTGAATAAAAATGGCCCCCACAGGTTCAGATAGTTGAGTTCTTAGTCATCAGGGAGTGGTACTCTTTGATAACATTAGAAGGATTAGGAGGTGTGGCCTTGTTAGAAGAAGTATGTTACTGGAGGTGGGCTTTGAGGTTTTAAAGGCTCATGCAAGGCCCAGTTCACTCTGCTTGTGGGTAAAGATATAGCTTTCAGCTGCTTCTTAGCACTATGCTTGCCTGCGACCATGCTCCCTGTCATAATGGACTAAACCTCTGAAACTGTAAACCAGCCCAATTAAGTGCTATCACTTATAGGAGTTGCCATTGGCCATAATGTCTCTTAATAGCAATAGAACAGTAACTAGGACAGATATTTAACGCAAAAGGTAGAAAGGTAGAAAGTATTTATAAGACCTGTGATTTATATGATATACAATAATACAAATGAGATTATATGTAGTATGATGTGTATGTTATATATGTATAAAACCATTTTATCTGTTTTGTACAAATTTTTGTTTTATGGTACTAGGAATAGAACCCCGAGCTTTACACATGCTAGGCAAGTACACTGAAATCAACTTACATCCTCAGCCCCACCATATATATTTAATAAATGTATATGTATTCAAAACACAGGGTTTTGTTATGCAGTGTAGCAGGTTGACCTCAAATTTAAAATCCTCCTGCCTCAGCCTCTGGGGTGCTAGGATTATACCCATGTACCACCATACTTGGGTGTAGTATACTATATCTTATGAAGAATTAAGAATTCTCCATATGTATGCCTAAGTACATATTTGTATATGCATATATATATATATATATATATATATATATATATATATATATATATATATCAATCAGTAATACTCAAATAATAAACAAGAAACCAAGCAAAATTGCTAACTCAAGGAAGGGAAAAAACAAAAACTGGCAAGAAATTGTTGGTTTTTTTGGTGCTAAGCTTCGAACCAAAGGCTGTGTGCTTGATAGGCAAGACCTGAGACTTCTGAGCACACATTTTCACATAGTTTTGACATTTAAAACATGTAACTGTTTCATCTGTTCAAACTTTATCTGTTAAAAACCTTCAAGTTGAAAACAAATTTGAACACAGGAATCTAACTCTGTATCAGCAGTATTATTATATATAGAAAATACTTGTTTGATGTGAAATCTGGATATCTTTATCAATACATATAAGTATCCCACCATCACCACAAAGGCCTTTTGCTTTCATTCTGCTGTCTGTTATGAGTGACATTGGTATTATGGTTTTAAAACAATGGTGCATATAATATAAAATGAAAAAAAATTTATAAAGTCTTTGTGTTTCTTTTGGTGATAAACATTTAACTCTGAGATAACACCCTCAACAACAAATGATCATGTTAATATTATTACAAACAAACTTTCAGGATAAAGGAAAATGTGTACAAAAAAATAGAGTGCTTTAAAAGTTTAATTGGAAATATCAATAAAAGAAAAAAAGAAATTTAATAAAATTAAAACAAGTTTTTAAAGAGATCAATAAAATTGAATTTTTTATTTTACCCATGCTAACATGCATATTGGCATAAAGCTACTCATAGTTTCTTTTTAAATAACCTTTAATTGGGTGTGCATTCCGCAGGGACAAAACCCTCTTTAGTTCTGGCATTTTATGTCTCCTATCTTTTGAAACTGATCAATTTGCTTCATTTTTTTGTTCTATCCGCCAGGAGAAACTCAAAAATTAATGGAAGCATGTTGAAAGGGTAAGGGAGACAGACTGGGTAAACACTTTCTGATTAAAGTTATGACAGCTGGAGCATAAAAAAAAAGAGCTGGGAATAGTGATGTGTATTTGTAAACTCAGCCCCTAGGAAGCTGAGGCAGGAGGATATCAAGTTGGAGGCCAGCCAAGGCTACCTAGTGAAATCCTCATTTCAACAATAAATAAATAAAGCAACATAAATCAAAGCCTCAAATTTAAAAAAAAAAAACACTATTGTTTTCAACATTAGAGGCAATTTGTATTTATCCTACTAACACTGAAAATTGGTTATTAAAGATCTAAGCAGCATTTTTGTCTTTCCACTAGGAACTCTAGTTCAGGGGTAATAGAATATTCTCAGCTGTAAAAAAAAGCTTTCTTGAAGAATGCATGTTCAAAGAAATAAAGAAGAAATAGTGCAATTGGAACAGTCTTTATTTTTCTACCCTGAGTGAAATAATCAATTCAGAAACAAAAACATCACTGCATGATTAAAACATTACACCATATCATTGCATCTCCATGACAACATGAAAACTGGATATTGCCATGACATTAAGTATGCCTACAGAGTGTAGTTCAGTGGTAGAACACTTATCAAATACACAAAAAGATCTGGGTTCAATCTTACCTCTGCCCCTCATCCTCAACAAAAGAAATTACTCCTCCACAAACTCACTAAAAATTGTTAGCTCTGTAGAGTGGTCTCCATTGTAGGACACTTCTGTGAAAAATGTTGAAATAGACCAAAGATTCTACTTTTAAATAAAAAAGAATATGATCTGTCTTGATTCCTTTGGGTTTTAGCATCTGTAAACACAGACACATTTCATAAATGATCACCCTGATATGATATTTAAAACCTATTACAACACTTACATGATATTTCTGAGGAATGTTTACTTTGAATCTAATCAGACTTTTATATTTAACCTTTCTTTTACACATTAATTGTGACAATCGGTTCAATTTAAATGCTGCAATAAAAAAAATCACCAGAAGGCAGAATGCAAAGTATTTGGCAAGATATTAGATCATCCTCATCTAAGAGTCAGTATTAAGAACTAAGATAAAATAATGTCTACATCTAAAGATTAGAGAGACATAATTATAAAAATAGTCAGTCTTTGTAGTCTTGCTTTAAAAAGAGTTATAAAAGGCAATTTTTAGCAATTATAGATGTTTGTAAGGGAAATTGATATTAGATGATAGTAAAGAATTGTTGCTCATCTTCTTAGGGTTATGCTATCATTACAAATATGACACGGAGAATTATTTATTTGAAGATTGTTCTACCTTGAGTGTCTGCTCCACATTCATATGTTGAGATGCTGAACCCAAGATAATATATGAAAAAGAAAGTGTATTTACAAGGGTGATTGGATCAGGAGGACCATATACCATAAAGGAACTACAAAAGAGGACCTTTGGTACAGTGTGAGGATTCATAAGACCCCCTGTGAGGCAAAGATCAGTCTCTTAACACATAATATCACCAAATAATCTCCCACCTTAATCTTGGCCTCTAGAACTAAGAGATGTATAATTTTGTGCTTTGTCTGTCACTTAGCCTACAATATTTTGTTTATAGGAGAGAATTCCCATGATATATGACCTTAAGAACAATATAGAGATAAAGCAAATGTGGAAAAAGGTGAACAATTGTTCAGACTAGTTGATAAGTGTAAGACTGTTTGCTTTCATATTCTTTATATTTTGTATATTAAATAAGTACTCATATGGAGAGACTCCAAAGATACCTCACTGATAATAATAATAACAGCTTGGGAAGGTTGCTTTCTTTCCTGCTTTTCATCCTTCATAGCACCTGTGATGGTGAATATGGATTGTCAAATCAACAAGTCCTAGAATGATCTGAGAGATAAGCTTCTTGGTATTTCTGGGTAAATTGAAGTGAGAAGACACACCCTAAATGTAAATACCACAATTCCATGGGCTGGGTACCACTGATTATAATAGAGGAAGTGAGCTGAGGCTAAGCATTCATTGCTCTCTGCTTCCTGGCTGTGGATGTGACGTGACCACTGATCAAACTCCTGCTTGTTTCTCAAATGTATGGAGCTCGATTCAAGCCTCAGAAGCAATATTAAAACATGCATTTAATTGTAACATGCACCTATAATATGAGCATTAGGGATACAGAGACAAAAGAATCCCTAGAACACAATGACCAGATGGCCTAGCCTGACGGGTGCGTTTTGGCCAGTGAGAGTCTGTTCCAAGACAAGTGATGTTCTACCTGAGGGTGGATAGAGCCCAGATGTCCATCAATAGAGAAATGGATACAAAAATTGTGGTACATATACACAATGGAGTACTACTCAGTTATTAAAAACAACAAGTTCATGAAATTCCTAGGCAAATGGATGGAACTTGAAGCTATCATCCTGAGTGTGGTAACCCAGTCACAAAAGAACACTCATGGTATGCACTCACTTATAGGTGGATACTAGCCTCCCTTAAAAAAAATCTCAAAATACCCAAAAACCATCCACAGAACTTATGAATCTCTCAAAAAGAAGGTGACCAGAATGTGGATACCTCAGTCGTGCTTAGAAAGGAGAACAAAACACCCAAGAGAGAAAATCCAAGGTCAAATAGAGGAGCAGGAATTGGAGGACAGATCTACAGAGACTGCCTCACCTGGTAAACCACTCCATATACAGCCACCAAACCCAAGCACTATTGCTGACACCAAGAAGTGCTTACTGACAGGAACCAGATATGGATGTCTCCTCAGAGGCTCTCCCAGAGTCATATAGATACAGATGTGGATGCTTGCAGGTAATCCTCAGACTGAACACAGGAACCTCAGTGAAAGAGCTAGAGAAAGGACTGAAAGAGCTGAAGGGTTTGCACCCTCATGGGAAGAACAACACCATCATCAGCCAAGGCACTAAGGTGGAGAGAGTTATTGGGAGAGAGATCACCTTCATGGAAGCAAGTTGAGGTGGAGATAGGGGAGTGGTGGGGAGGGGAAGGGTATAAGATTTGAAATGTAAATACAGAGAATATCCAATAAAATTAAAAAAAAATAAAGAACACATGGGTGACTGATCTTTGAACTCCACCTCACTCTTAGGTGGAAAAATACCCCTTTGTCAGGTTCTAACCAAGTACTTTAAAGGGAAAATTTCATAATAAAGAAATAGTCCTCACAACAGGCACTCAGGACATCTGCCACCAGAAAGAGTAGAGACCCAGACACACAGGACTGGTGAGAACAGGGTAAGAACAGATTCAAACTAGCCAGGGGGCAGAGAGATTTGAGCAGATCATGCAGAAAGTGTGTGCCTGCCTGTCTTGATCCAGGGATCCAGGAACCTGGCGGCGGCTTTGGGCCCTCTGTTCAAGCCTGCCGCTTTTAGGGTGCACAATAGGCACTAGGACCATCTGCCACTAGGAGCAGCAGAGATCCAGGGACACAGGCCAGGTACAAGGGAAAGGCAAGAACCAATCACTGACAACAAGATGACAAGAGGAAAGCAAAAGAACTTACCCCAGGGAAACCAAGACAACCTGGCAACACTAGAACCCAGCTCTCCCATCACAACAAACAGCAGAATGCCAAACATTCCAGAAAAAGAAGACTCAGACCCGAAATCCTACCTCAAGATGATGATAGAGATCCTTAAACAAGAACGGTCAGAAAAGCATAAAGAATTAGAAGCTTTTAAAGAGGAAACAAGAAAAACACTCAAAGAACTCAAAGAACTAGTGGAAAACAGAACCAAAGAGATGAAGGAATGGAAGAAGGAATTTAAAACAGGAATGGACACAATAAAGTAAACACTAAAAGAGACAACCCTAGAGGTAGAAATCCTAAAAAAGAAATCAGGAGTCACAGATGCAAGCATTTCCAATAGACTACAAGAGATGGAAGAGAGAATCTCTGGGGCCGAAGACAACGTTGAAAGCATAGACAAAACAGTCATAGAAGATGCAAAAACCAAAAAGCTCCTAACCCAAAATGTGCAGGAGATCCAGGACACAATGAGAAGACCGAACGTAAGGATAATAAGAATAGAAGAGGGCGAAGAATATCAACTAAGAGGTACAGTAAATATCATCAACAAAATCCTGGAAGAAAACTTCCTTACCCTTAAGAATGAGATGACCATGAGCATAAAAGAAGCCTACAGAACTCCAAATAGGTTGGACCAAAAAAGAAATTCCTCCCGACACATAATAGTCAAAACACCAAGTGCCCAAAGCAAAGAAAGAATACTAAAAGCATTAAGGGAAAAAGGTCATGTAACATATAAAGGCAGACCAATCAAAATTACACACGATTTCTCAACAGAGACTATGAAAGCTAAAAGAGCCTGGACAGACATCATGTAGACCCTAGGACAGCACAAGTGCCAGCCAAAGCTGCTAAACCCAGAAAAACTCTCAATCACCATAGATGGAAAGACAAAAATATTCCAAGACAAGACTAAATTCACACAATATATGACCACAAACCCAGAACTACAACGAATTATAGGTGGAAAACCCAATACAATGAAGGGAATCACCTCATAGTAAAACCCAAGAAAACTTCTAAGCAAGAAAACCAAAAGAAGAAAGACATACAAGCACAATTCAACCCACAAAAGCAACAATAGCAGGAAACAGAAACAACTATTCCTTGATATTTATTAACATAAATGGACTCAACTCCCCAATAAAAAGATATAGGCTATCATACTGGATACATAAACAAAACCCAGAATTTTGCTGCATACAGGAAACTCATCTCAGAGACAAAGACAGACACTATCTCAGAAAAGAAGATTGGAAAAAAACCTTCCAAGCAAATGGCCCCAAGAAGCAAGCTGGAGTAGCCATTCTAATATCAAATAAAGTAGATTTTTCAACCAAAAGTTATCAAAAAAGATAAGGAAGGACACTTCTTACTCATCACAGGGGAAATGTGTCAGGACGAACTCTCAAGCCTTAACATATATGCTCCAAATACAAAAGAACCAATATTCATAAAAGAAACCCTTCTAAAGCTCAAAAAATACATTTCACCTCACACAATAATAGTGGGAGAATTTTATACCCCACTCTCATCAATGATGAGATCATGGAAACAGAAACTGAACAAGGGCACTGCAAAACTAGCAGAGACTATGAACCAACTGGAATTAATAGATATCTATAGAACATATCATCCTAAAACAAAAGAATACACCTTCTTCTCAGCACCTCACTGCACCTTCTCAAAAATTGACCACATAATTGGACACAGAACGAGCCTCAATCAATAGAAAAAGATTGAAATACTCCCATGCATCCTCTCAGATCACCATGGTATACGGCTGGTCTTTAATAACAACAAAGACAACAAAAAACCCATATACACATGGAAACTATACAATACTCTATTAAACTATAGCAGGGTCAAAGACTACATAATGAAAGAAATTAAGGATTTTCTAGAATACAATGAAAATGAAAACACAACACACCCAAACCTATGGGATGCAATGAAAGCAGTATTGAGAGGAAAACTCATAGCGCTGAGTGATTCCAAAAAGAAAATGAAGAGAGCATACACTAGAAACCAGACAGCACAGCTGAAAGCTCTAGAACAAAAGGAAGCAGATATACCCAAGAGGAGCAGACCACAAGAAATAATCAAACTTAGGGCAGAAATAGACCAAATAGAAATAAAAAGAACCATTCAAAGAATCAACAAATCCAAGAGCGGGTTCTTTGAGAAAATTAACAAGATTGATAAACCCTTAGCCAGACTAACTAGAGGGCAAAGAGAGAGTATCCAAATTAACAAAATCAGAAAGGAAAGTGGAGAAATAACAACTGAAACTGAGGAAATTCAAGAAATGATCAGATCCTACTACAAAAGCCTATACTCAACAAAGCTTTAAAATCTGGAGGAAATGGATGAATTCCTAGACAGATCCTAAATACCAAAGGTTACACAAGGACCAGGTAAACCATCTAAATAATCCCATAACACCTAAAGAAATAGAAGCAGTCATCAAAAGCCTCCCAACCAAAAAAAAAAAAAAAAAAAAAAAAAAAAAAGCACAGGTCCAGATGGGTTTAGTGCAAAGTTTTATCAGACATTTATTGAAAACATAATACCAATACAGTCCAATTTATTCCACAAAATAGAATCAGATGGATCACTACCTAACTTATTTTTTGAGGATACAATGACCCTCGTTCCTAAACCACACAAAGACCCTACAAGGATAGAGAACTTCAGATCAATCTCACTTATGAACATTGATGCTAAAATGCTCAACAAAATCCTTGCAAACTGAATCCAAGAACACATCAAAATGATCATTCAACATGATCAAGTAGTCTTCATCCCTAGGATGCAGGGATGGTTTAATATAAGGAAATCCATCAATGTAATCCACCATATAAACAAACTCAAAGAAAAAAACCACATGGTTATCTCACTAGATGCTGAGAAATCATTTGACAAAATCTAAAACCACTTCATGTTAAAAGTCTTCGAAAGAACAGGAATCCAAGGCCCATAACTAAACATAATAAAAGCAATATACAACAAACCAAGAGCCAACATCAAACTTAAAGGTGGTAAGCTTGAAGCAATTCCACTAAAATCAGGGACTCAACAAGGCTGCCCACTCTCCCTCTACCTATTCAACATAGTGCTGTAAGTCCTGGCCTGAGCAATTAGATGGCAAAAGGAAATCGAAGGGATACAAATTGGAAAGGAAGAAGTAAAAACATCACTATTTGCAGATGACATGATAGTATACTTAAGCGACACCAGAACTTCCACCAGAGAACTCCTACAGCTGATAAACAAGTTCAACAAAGTGGCTGGATACAAAATTAACTCAAACAAATCAGTAGCCTTCCTATATTCAAAAGACAAACATGTGGAGAAAGAAATTAGGGAAAAATCCCCTTCACAATAGTCACAAAAACTATGAAATACATTGGTGTGACTCTAACTAAGCAAGTGAAGGACAGGTATGACAAGAACCTCAAACCTCCAAAGAAGGAAATCAAGGAAGATCTCATAAAATGGAAAGATATCCCATGCTCATGGATTGGATGGATGAAATTGTAAAAATGACCATCTTTCGAAAAGCAATCTACAGATTCAATGCAATCCCCATCAAAATTCCATCCCTTTTTTTTTCATTGAGTTAGAAAGAGCAATGTATAATTTTATCTGGAATAACAAAAGACCTAGAATAGTGAAATCCATCCTCAACAACAAAAAAACATCTGCGGGAATCACTACCCCTGACCTCAAGCTATATTACAAGGCAATTGTGCTAAAAACTACATGGCACTGGTAGAGAAATAGGCACGTGGATCAATGAAATAGAATAGAATATAAGGTCCAGAAATGAGCTCTCATGTATATGGTCACCTGATTTTTGACAAAGGAGCTGTAAACATTCAATGGAAAAAGTACAGCCTATTCAACAGATGGTGTTGGTCCAACTGGCACTCAGCAAGCAGAAAAATAAAAATAGGCCCTTTCTTATCTCCTTGTACAAAGCTCAAGTGCAAGTGGATCAAAGATCTCCACATTTAACCAGGTACACTGAAACTATTAGATGAGAAAGTAGGGAAAACCTTAGAACTCATAGGCAGAATAGAAAATTTCCTGAACAGAACACCAATGGCTCGAGCTCTAAGGTCAAAGATTGACAAATGGGACTTAATGAAATTGCAAATTTTATGTAAGGTTAAAGACACTGTATAGAAAACAAAACAGCAGCCAACAGAGTGGGAAAAGATCTTTACCAACCCCACATCAGATAGAGGCCTAATATCCAAGGTATACAAAGAACTGAAAAAGCTAGACACCAGAGAATTAAACAACACTATTAAAAAATGGTGTACAGACTTAAACAAAAATTTCTCAATCTAGGAATATCGAATGGCTCAGGAACATCTGAGGAAGTGCTCAACATCCTTAGTCTTCAGGGAAATGCAAATCAAAACAACCCTGAGATTCCACCTCACACCAGTCAGATTGGCCAAGATACAAAACTCAGATGACATCAGATGCTGGCAAGGATGTGGAGAAAGAGGAACACTTCTCCACTGTTGGTGGGGTTGTAAAATGATACAACCACTCTGGAAATCAGTCTGGCAATACCTCAGAAAATTGGATATAGTACTACCAGTTATTCTACTTTGGGGCATATAACCCAGAGACACTCCAACTTACAGCAAAGACACATGCACCACAATGTTCATTGCAGCTCTATTTATAATAGCCAGAAGCTGGAAAGAACTCAGATGTCCTTCAGTAGATGAATGGATACAAAAATTGTGGTACATTTACACAATGGTGTACTACTCAGCTATCAGAAACAATGACTTAACAAAATCCTTAAGAAAATGGATGCATCTAGAGAATATCATCCAGAGTGAGATAACTCAGTCACAAAAGAACAGACATAATATGCAGTCACTGATAATGAGATACTAATTCCAGAAAGCTCTGAACACCCCAGAAACAACTCACAGACTGTGTGAAGTTCAAAAAAAAAAAATCAACAAATATATTTTAATTAAAATAGAACTGTATCACATCCTCCTTTCCTCCTTACAGCCCCTTCTAGTACCTCTCCTATCCCCTCAAATTAATAGTCTCTTTTCCTGTATTATTGTTATGTATATACATATATGTATGTATATACCCACAAATAATTACAACCTTAAAAATGTATTTGTATACTTTTATGCAAAAGTGCTGAAAATTTGTACATTTATCTTTGTTTTTTTAAATAAAGTAAAAAATAAATAAAATAGCTGATATTTATCAAAAAAATAGTTACTGACCCTTTTAAAGATAGTTAACCTTTTTAACATTATTAGGTTAAGTACAGCCAAGCTGAGAAAATCTCTTTAAAGCAACCTAAGGCAGGCCTAAACTCGTCTATATGATGATGTAGGGTAAATTTTGTTTCTTATATTGTTTTTAAAATAGATTTATTTATTTATTTATTTATTTATTTATTTATTTATTTATTTATTTATTTATTTATGTGAGTAAACCGCTGCTCTATTCAGAAACACTAAATGAGGGCATTGGATCCCATTACGAATGGTTGTGGGCCAACATGTGGCTACTGGGAATTGAACTCAAGACCTTTAGAAGGGCATTCAGTGCTCTTAAAAACTGAGCCATTATTTCAGCCCACTTAGTATAATTTTTTTCCTTTTTAAAAATTTCTTTAATTTTTTAAAATTTCTTCCTTGACCAAGTTATCATTGAGTAGAATATTGTTCAGCTTCCATGTGTATGTGGGCTTTTTGTTGATTTTCTTGTTCTTGAGGAGCAGCCTTATTTTATTTTGATCTGATAGGATGGATGGGACTATTTCAATCTTCTTGTACCTGTTGAGGCCTCTTTTGTGACAGATTATATGGTCAATCTTGGGGAAGATGCCATACAGTACTGAGAAGAAGGTATATTATTTTGTTTTAGGATGAAACATTCTATAGATATCTGTTAAATCCATTTGGTTCATAACTTCTGCAAGTTTCACTGTGTTTCTGTTCAGTTTCTGCTTCTATTATCTGTCCATTGATGAGAGTGGAGTGTTGAAGTCTCCCACTATTAATGTTTCTGGTGCATTATATGCTTTGAGCTTTTGTAGAATTACATTTATGAATTTGAGTGCTCTTGTATTTGGAGCACAGATAGATGTTCAGGACCAATAATTCATCTCGATAGATTTTTTTGTTTGATAAGTAAGAAGTGTTCTTCCTTATCTTTTTTGATTACTCTTGGTTGAAAATGTATTTTATTTGATATTAAGATGTCTACCCCAGCTTGTTTCATGGGATCATTTGCTTAGAAAAAAAATTACCAACCTTTTACTCAGACGTCTTTGTTGCTGAGATGAGTTTCCTGTATGCAGCAAAATGCTGGATATGGTTTATGTATCCAGTCTGATAGGCTATGTGTTTTTATCGCGAAATTGAACCCATTGATGTTAAGGCATAGTTATGGTAGTTTCCTCCTATTTTTGTTAGATTTAGAATTAAGTTTCTGTGCTTTTCTTCTTTGGAATTTGTTGCAAAAAGATCAATTTCTTTCTTTTTCTAGGGTGAAGTTTTCCTCTTTGTTCTGAAGTTTTCCATCTACTATCTTTAATTGGGCTGGATTTGTGGACAGATATTATATAAATTTCCTTTTGTCCCGGAATATCTTGGTTACTCCATCTATGGAATTGAGAATTTTGCTGTATGTAGTAACCTGAGATTGCATTTTGTTCTCTTAGGGACTGTATGACATCTGTCCAGGATCTTCAAGCTTTCATAGTCTCTGTTGAGAGTTCTGGTGTAATTCTGATAGGTCTACCTTTATATGTTACATGTTCTTTTTCTCTTACTTTCTTACTTTCTCTTACTGCTTTTAATATTCTTTCTTTGTTTTGAACATTTGTTGTTTTGACTGTTATGTGTTGGGAAGAATTTATTTTCTGGTCTAATCTCTTTAGTGTTCTGTAGGCTTGTTGTATGTTCATGGTCAAATCTTTCTTTAGGTTAGGGAAGATTTTTTCTGTAATTGTGTTGAAGATTTTTACTGAGACTTTTAGTTGGGAGTCTTCCCTCTTTTCTACATCTATTATCCATAGGTTTTTGTCTTCTCATTTTGTCCTGGAGTTCTTGGATATTTTGAGTTAGGAGCTTTTTGATTTTTGCATTTTCTCTGACTGTTGTATCATTGTTTTCTATGTTATCTTCTGTCCCTGAGATTCTCTCTTCCATCTCTTGTATTCTGTTTGTGATGCTTGTGTCTATGACTTTCCATGTTTTTCCTAGGTTTTCCAACTTCAGAGTTGTCTCCTTTTGTGATTTCTCCATTGTTTCTATTCCTATTTTCAGTTCCTTCACTTGTTTGTTTGTGTTTTCCTGTAGCCCTTTAAGTGATTTTTGTGGGGTTTTTTTTGTATGCATGTTTCTTTTCTTAAGGGCTTCTACTTGTTTGCATCTGTTTTCCTGACTTTCCTGTACTTCTTTAAGTGTGTTATTTATGTGCTTCTTGAGGACCTCCATCATCATCATGAAGTATGATTATAAGTCTAAATCTTGTGTTTCTTGTCAGTTTGGATATCCACTATTTGCTGTGGTGGGAGAGCTGTGTTCTGATGTTGCCTCATTATCTTGGTTTCCATTCCTTAGATTCTTGTGCTTTCCTCTTGCCATCTTGTTATTGGCTATGCTAGCTGAGCTTGTTGTCTCTGACTGGAGCTTGTCCCTCCTGTGGGTCTGTGGGCCCAGGGTCTCCGCAGGGAGTTTGCTCTGGGATGTTCGGGTCTCTGGGTAAGTTGTGAGTTCCGATGGCTCAGTCCTGATGCAACTAAGTTGGCTCTTTCTGGCCTTAGGTCAGAAGTGTATGCTCCCAGGCAGCACCACTGCCTGAGCCCTGAGAGTTCCAGTCGGCCTCTCCTGGGATAGTCAATGGCGAGGAAGTCAGAAATCACTTCTGGGCACAGGAATGAGAACCCTCCTGTCGCTTTTCTGGAAGCCCAGCAACCTGTGTGGAGGCCACCAGTCTGATAAAAGTGGGCCGAGTCTGGCCTTGGGCTAGAAGTCATTTCCTGTTCTTTTTGTTGTTATGAAAGGCTGGACTCCCAGGTAGGAGATGCTCTGACCTCAAAGTGCGGGTTCTCCGCACCTCCCAGGAAAGGTGACACCCCAAATTACTCACAAGAAACGGTCTTGATGCAAACTGCAAGAGGATTTTTATTCCGAACGTGCTTGGGGCCCACAACCTGTATGCCATGTTGGAGTAGAGGGCTGCGGACCAGGAAGGCAGAATCGGGACATATTTTATATGGCTTACATCAAAGCCCACCAATCATGACAAAGCCTGTGAATCACAAACCAATCATTTCATAGCAAAAGCCTGTGAGTTACAACCAATCATTGCAAAACCTGTGAACCACAAACCAATCATTTCTCTATAGTCTCAGAGGTTTGTATTTGCGGGGTCTCCTGGGTGGGGGTGGCAATGGCGGTCAGAAGTCACTAGGGTAGGGGGTTTCTTAGGCGCGGGGTTAAGGCTCCTTTAGCTTGAGGTCCTTGGAGGGGTTAGGCTATATTTTTTATTCTTTCAGTTATAGGTAGAATTATGTTTGTGTGGTTTCTTCTTTTGGATTTATTGCAAGAATGTTATTTTCTTGCTTTTCCTTGTGTTGGTGTTTTCCATTCATTTTCCTTTGTAAGGTTGGATTTGTGAACAGATATTGTGTAAATTTGGTTTTGTCCTGGAGTATCTTGGTTTCTCTAACCATAGTAATTGAGAGTTTTGCTGGATATATTAACCTGCATCTTAATATATAGAGTGCTGCATCTGTGTTCTTTTAGGCTTTCTATGACATTTGTCCAGGATCTTCTAGGTTTCATAGTCTCTGTTGAGAAGTCTGGCATAATTCTGATTTGTCTGCATTTATATGTTAAATGTCATTTTCTCCCTTACTGCTTTTAGTATTCTTTCTTTGTTTTGAACATTTGGTGTTTGGACTATTATATGTCAGGAGGAATTTCTTTTCTGGTCCAATCTATTAGAAGTTCTTTAGGCTTCTTGTATGTTCATGGTCATCTCTTTCTTTAGGTTAGGAAAGTTTTCTTCTCTAATTTTAGTGAAAATATTTACTTGGCTGTTTAGTTGGGAGTCTTTGCTCTCTTCTACACTTATTATCCTTAGCTTTGGTCTTCTCATTGTGTCCTAGAGTTCTTCGATATTTTGGGTTAGAAGCTTTTTGATTTTTACATTTTCTCTGACAGTTGTACTGTTGTTTTCTATATCTTCTGTCCCTGAGATTCTCTCTTCCAACCCTTGTATTCTGTTGGTGATGCTAGTGTCTCTAACTCTTGATCTCTTTCTTAGGTTTTCTATCTGCAGGGTCGTCTTTTTAAAATTTTATTGTTTCTATTTTTGTTTTTATAACCTGGATGGTTTTGTTCAATTCCTTCACCTGTTTGGTTACATTTTCCTATAGTTTTTTAAGTGATATTTGTGTTTCCTCTTTAAGGACTTGTACTTGTTTACCTATGTTCTCCTGTTTCTCCTGCAGTTATTCACATGCTTCTTGAGGCCCTCTATCATCACCCTGAGGTATAATTTTATGTCCAAATCTTGTTTTTTGGTGTGCTGGGATATCCACTACTTGCTGTGTCAGGAGAACTGAGGTTGCCAGGTTGCCTTAGTTTCTGTTGCTTAGGTTCTGGCACTTCCTCTTGACATCTTATTATCGGTGATGCCAGTTGATCTTATTGTCTCTGACTGGAGGTTGTCTTTCCTGTGGACCTGTTGTTCAGTGGGCTTGTGGGCTCAATAGGAAGAAGATCGCTCCTGGGTGTTAAGCTCTCTGTGGGCAGACTGTGAGTTCCAATGGCAGTGGGCCGGCTCTAGCTCTGTATACAGATGGAGGCCTGAATAGTCCATTCCCAGGCAACACAATGATACCTGCACACTGAGAGTTTCAGGTGGTCTCTCCCCCGGATAGTGGAGAGCAAGTGGGGACTCACTTGTGCGTTCTGGAGGGAGAGTGCTCCTAGGCTCCTCTGGGTGTTCAGCTATCTGTGGGAAGACTATATAAGTCCTGATGGCAGTGGGCCAGCCCTGGCTCTTACTTTAATCTTAATGTGATGCTAAATGCTCAGCAAGGAGAGTGGTAGTATTCTTATTTGCCACTTTTGAATAGAAATGTAGGAAGTATCTCCAACTATGCATGCTCAGAATATAGTGACCCCTACATGTGATAATACTTTTCTTTATAAATTGTATACATACTTTTTACCAGCAAAAGCCCTGAACTTTCTTTGTAAGGGAAAGAGAGAATGATTGACAGATTATCCTTAGTATTCTCCTTGCTTCTGATACATAATACATCTTTTTTTTTTTCTTCCATTTTACCTCCCAGTTGCACACACTCACCTAGAGATGAGGCCATTGCATTCAGTCACAGCTTCAGTTTGGTTACTATATTTTGACGACTGTAGAAAGTTATAAGAAGGGAAAGTTAGGGTAGCACTTTGCTAGAAACTTACTAAATTAGAATTAGAAAGAAACATTTAATTTTAAAAGGTGATATAATTAATAAGACAACTGGACAATCCCTGGAATCAAGAAGACCTAGGTTCAAATCCAGAATTATAAACTTATAAGTATGAGTTGTGGACACCTAAAAATAGAAGATAGTTCAAAATAAAAGCAAATAGTTAAGGAATTCAGAAGATAATTAGAGATGAAGTAGTTTAGCTTCCACCTGAGTGGAATTACAGACTACTACTGTGTATCGAAACTGATTGGCCCAAAGTTTGAATATCAAATGTATGGCTTTGGTGTCTCTCATGAACAAAGTAATTATTTTAAAAAGGGGAAGAAAGTACCCGGTGTACTGACTTATCAAGATGGACTCATTGAGGACCACAAATCACTGTATGTCTTGGTCTTGAACTTCTAATAAAGCAAACAGAACCTAAGGGCAAACTTGATTCTGTTTAAGTTCAAGCCCAGCAGAGACAGCCAAATTTCTGCCTATGCTTGTGTGGCTTTTCACCCCTCTAGAGAATTTAGAAAGCTATAATAAAGTAAATTACCATAGTAATAATGCTTTGTGCCAATTAAAAATGGAAAGCAATTTCTTTGTAACATCTAAGAGAATTTGGCACTTTATAAAATCTGTCAGTCTAGCCTTGAGCCTTGATTTTGATTCACAATGTTAGAAAATGCAAAGAGAATTTGACTAAGTGTGTTAACAATGTTGAAATGTTTGGGAAAAGATAAAATTTAGCAGAATTACAGGCTTAAGTTATTATCTTTAATATAATCATTTAATTGGTAAAATTTTATTTGTTAGGATTATATTTATGAATTGTTAGACATTTGAAAGGCTTGAAAAGTTCAAATATATTACATTTATGAGTATACTTTGAAAAGTGGAATCAAGTAAATTAATAAATAGGATTAATTATTTAAAGTGAATTTAATCTGTTTGAATTGTGTTGACTATTAATCAAAGAATAAATCAGAGTAATTGCCCTTACTTTATACAGTAATTACAAGATTTATAAATAGTATACTAATAATATTCATAAATCTTATTTAACTTTGAGAAAAACTAAATGTTAGCTTAGAAAAACATATTAATATGTAATTCTTCTATCCATAGATAGTTCAAGAATCTTGAAGTCTTTAACCAACTTCACTTGACATAACTCTTGATGTCATACTCTGGAACAATATCCTCACTGTAAAATTCCAGGGGTTTTCTGAAGAGGAGTAAATTAGATGATCTCTCTTGGTCATTTAGTCCAGCATCTATTATAAAATCTTGTAGCATAGATAATTCTCTATTTAAATAGCTTAAGAGTGTGGATTTAAGTATGTTGATCCATTCAGGCGAGTTGCAGAAGAAAACAGTGGCAAGTAGAGCTGGAATTTCCACAGAGTTGGAAATGGCAGTCACAAATTTCTGGGTATTGCTTCATGCCTTCCATTGAACAGTGTCTGTTCATTATATTATTATTCACAATATCCTGGTACCTCTAAAGTTATATCAGAGAAGCACAGCCACTATGAGTAATGAGATTTACTTTAGGAATAAGGGCTTCTGATGCAGAGTTGTACAGTTTTTTTTACCTGTGGTGCTAGGGATGGAATCTAGAGTCCTCGAATCTGCTTTTCCGGTGCTTTACACTGAGCCATGCCCCAGGGGTGATGTTGTAGTTGACATCTCTTGTGTCTGCTTCTGATGTTCAGTCTCAAGTATAACTTTATATCAGTGTGGAAAGGAAAATGATGTGAAGTGAACAATGCCATGAATAAATTGCAACTGCCATTTGTTTTCATCAGAACTATGTATACTAGTCACACAGATAGCACACTGGAACACATACCAGTCTCTCACTGCTACTTCAGAGGTTTGGATGACTTGCAGAAGCTGGTGAGCTTCCCCATGGAATGCCACTCAAAGTTCACTCTGCAATCAGAGATGCTGAAGGGCCAGCCAGTTTCAGAAGAGCTGGAGGTCCAACAGCTACCACTCATAAATGCATATTAGATTGTTTGTGATGACTCAGTGGAACTACACTAAAATTGGATGTCTGCTTTCTCTTTCCAGTCTTATTTGTACCCTCCAATTTCTCCCAGTCCTAACCCCAAATCAACAGAGAGAGTAAATTCAGGGAGTCTGAGAGCCAGCTCAGCTAAGTTGACGTAAGGCAAAATCATCTTTGTGCCATTATATCTGTTATACAAGGAAACAAATCAGCTTAGAATGCTAAATAACTCCTAAGAGGGCACACGCTGCCTAGTGGAACAGCTGGATCATGAGAAAAAGCAGTTTAGCCCAGAACCAGGATCTCAGGCACTGCTCCCTATTGCCTGACCCTAATGTGCAAAACTTGGAGTTTTAGCTTCATGAAAAAATGGCTAGCAATCTGAACTTGCCCACACTGGGAGATGATGCCTTTTCAAACAAGGAATCCCTGCTTTAGATGAGGCTCAAACTCCGGCTGGGTGGCTATATGTCGGAGGCATCAAACATGAGGGTTCCTACTCTGAGTGCAATGGCCTTTGTGTCTACTTGTAGTACTTGCAAATCTGAGACTCTGTGTGTTTCAAACATATAGGTTATGTCAAGAATGTCATGATGCTATATATGAATCATAACAAGGAATGTAAAGGAAGCAGATAGAAACACTCAAGGGTAAGCTAGAAACAGTCTTAGGCACCTGTACTCAATAGTGCAAAACCAACGATAAGAAAAATTTAAATATATATATACACACACATATATATATATGGTCAAACCAACCAAAGAACATATGTGGGCTGGACTTAGCCTCCACCTGTTTCCACACATATGTAGCAGATATGCAGTTTGTTCTTTATGTGAGTCCCCTGAAAGCTAGATCATTGTCTGTCCATAAAGCTGTTGCCTGCCTGTAGATCATGTTCCCCTAACTGGGATGCCTTGCCTGGCTTCACTGGGACTACTTGATTTGTAGTAGTGGAGGAAAAAACCCAGTTGGAAGATTCTCCTTCTCAGAAGAGAATGGGAGTGACTGTGTGAGAACTTGGAGGAGGGGGCAGTATTTGAGATATAAAGTAAATAAATAAAGTTAGTGGGAAAATTTATTTCACACATGTTACACTATATAATCAGTTGTCTTTTTCCTTCCCTCTATCTTCCCCTCCTCTCTTTTCCTTTCTCCCTTCCTCCATCGCTCTCACTCTCTCCACTCCTTTCCTCTCTTCTCTTTTTATTAGATACTCTCTGTATTTATATTTGAAATGTTATTCCCTTCCCACACCCTGCTCCCATTTCCCCTCCCCCTCCACTTGTCTCCACAAAGGTGCACTTGTTCCTGATCACACTCTCCACCTCAGTGCCTTAGCATTCCTCTACATTGGGAAAATGTGCTCTCACTGGACTAAAGGCCTCTTCTCACACTGATGCCAGACACTGGTATCTTCTGCTACACATGCAAGTGGAGCCATAGGTCTCTCAATGTGTGCTCAATGGTTGGTGTTTTAGTCCATGGTAGTTGTGGAGGGTTTGGTTGGTTCATAATGTTGTTCTTCCCATGGGGTTGCAAACCCTTTTAGTTCCTTTGGTCCTTTCTTTAGCACCTTCATTGAGGTCCCCATGTTCAGTCTGATGATTAGCTGCAAGCAGGCTCAGCTGTATCCATGTCACTCTGACAGAGCCTTTGAAGAGGCATCCATATCTGGTTCCTGACAATAAGAACTTCTTGACATCAGCTATAGTGCTTGGGCTTGGTGGTAGATCCCCAGATGAGGCAGCCTCTGAATAATCTTTTCTTCAATCCCTGCTTGACCTTGGATTTCCTTCTGTGAGTGTTTTGTTCTCCCTTCTAAGAAAGACTGAGGCATCCACATTGTGGCCTTCTCTTTTTTTGAACTTCACAAGGTCTGTGAATTGATTCTTGAGTATTCAGAGCTTAATGGGGCTAGTATCTTCTTATCAGTCAGTGCATACCATGTGTGTTCTTTTGTGACTGCGGTACCACATTCAGGATTATATTCTCTAGTTCCATTGATTTGCCTATACATTTAATAAATGTATTGTTTCTAATAGCTGAGTAGTAGTACTCCATTGTGTAAATGTACCAAAATTTCTGTATCCCTTTTTCTGGTGGAGGACATCTGGGTTCTTTCCAGCTTCTGGCTATTAAAATAAGGCTGCTATGAACATGTTGGAACATTTGTCCTTGTCACTATTTGCTGATGATATGATAATATACTTAAGAGACCCCAATAATTTCACTATACAACTCCTACAGCTGATAAACAACTTCAGCAAAGTGGCTAGTTATAAAATTAACTCAAATCAGTATCCTCTACTCAAAGTTTAAACATGCTGAGAAAATAATTAGGGAAATGACACCCTTCACAATAGTCACAAACAATATGAAATACCTTGGTGTGACCCTAACTAAGCAAGTGAAAGATCTGTATGACAAGAACTTCAAATCTCTGAAGGACAAAATTGAAGAAAGTCTGTAGATTGCCCTGAAGCTGTTAGTATTTTAATGTTAATTCCACTTCCCCAAGAAGGGCTGCCTAGTGATGTGACTCCAACTTAACCTTCCCATTTTAATTAGTAAAATAAAGAAAAGCCAGTGCCTGGGTAGGCAGAGCAAGGTAGAGAGGGCTGAGAGGTCGGAGGAGGTCAGAGGATGGAAGGTGAAGGCTGTGGCAACATGGAGCTTCGCAAGGTCCTGCTAGACCCAGGCGATATTGATTGGTGTAAAAAGCTATGAACATTAAGGATTTTACAGGTTTAATATCTCATATGGAAGGGCAGTTTGTATCCTTGTCTATTTGATGTAATATTGTTGTGTAGAGGGTTTGTGGTTTGAGAGTTGAATATATAAACCTGTATGAGACGCTATCGGCCTGTAGAGTTGTGTTTGGGGGATTTTGGGGTACAGGAACACCCCAGGACAGAGGCAGAAAACAGATGGTAGGAAAACACCAAGGGAAGGGAGTTGTGTAGACAAATTGGGCTGTGGTGGTTCAGACCGGGTACCAGAGGTGAGCACAGCTCTGTATCAGGGTCCGGCCTGAGGAGTGAGACCTCAGGGCCAGAAAAGAGATAAACAGATTATTATTTTTTAATATTACTGCAACAAAGGTCTCAGAAGATGAAATAATCCTCCCATGCTCATGGATTCAAAGGATCAACACAGTAAAAATGGCCATCTTGCCAAAAGCAATCTCCAGATTCAGTGCAATCCCCATCAAAATTCCAACTTAATTCTTTATAGAGTTGGAAAGAGCAATTTACAAATTCATCTGGAATAACAAAAAAAAAAATGATAGTGAAATCTAGTCTCAATAATAAAAGTACTTCTGGGGGAATCACCATCCCTGACCTCAATCTATATTACAAATCAATTGTGATAAAAACCACAAGGTATTGGTATAGAGATAGGTATAGAGATCAATGGACTAGAATGGAAGACCCAGAAATGAACCCACACACTTATGGTCACTTGATCTTTGACAAAGGAGCTAAAAGCATTCAATGTAAAAAGAACAGCCTCTTCAACAAATGGTGTTGGTTCAATCTGCAGTCAGCATGTAGAAGAATTCAAATCAATCCATTCTTATCTCCTTGTACAAAGCTCAAGTCCAAGTGGATCAAAGACCTCCACATAAAACCAGATACAATGAAACTAATAGAACAGAAATTGGGGGGAGGGGGCTTAGAACACATAGGCACAAGAAGAAATTTTCTGAACAGAACACCAGTGGCTTATGCTCTAAGATCAAGAATTGACAAATGGGACCTCATGAAATTGCAAAGCTTCTGTAAGGCTAAAGAGACTGTCAAGAAGAATAAATGGCAGTCAACAGATTGGAAAGGATCTTTACTAATCCTACATCTGATAGAGGGCTAATATTCCAATATATACAAAGAACTCATGAAATTAGACTCCAGAGAATCAAACAATCTTATTAAAAATTAGGGTACAGAGCTAAACAAAGAATTCTCAACTGAGGAATATTGAACGTCCAAAGAGTACCCTAAATAAATGCTCAACATCCCTAATCATCAGGGAAATGCAAATTAAAACAACTCGGAGATTCCACCTTATACCAGTCAGAATGGCTAAGATCAAATCTCAGATGACAGCAGATGCTGGTGAGGATGTGGAGAAAGAGGAACACTCCTTCATTGTTGGTCAGATTGCATGCTGGTACAATCACTCTGAAAATCAGTCTGGCAGTTCCTCAGGAAACTGGACATAGTACTACCTGAAGAGCCAGCTATTCCATTCTTGGGCATATACCTAAAAGATGTTTCAACACAGAATCAGTTCTTAAATAATGATTTTTTCAGTAATTGCTTTGATATCCTTGGATTAATAGGATATTTTACTGTGTAGACATGGTCTTTCAAAGACATTTGGAAAGACTGCAAATTAAGGCCCACAACGTAAGTTCTAAAATGGAAGTTTAATCAGTTGAGGTCATTACAAAAAGTTTAAAGCAAATATCTAACTATTTCAAACAATTGCTTCAAAAAGAATCTTCACATTTGAAACTTCGCCAACATAAATACTAAATGACGAACCTTATGTCTTAGTTACGCTTTTTAAAAATTAAAGGAAAAAGATGGAGTAGTCCAATGTTTCTGTAGCAAATGCATCCTGATATCAATCCAAAGTAGACATTAGAATGATTTTTTTTTCATTTCACAAATTCTCCACCAGCTGGTAAACCAGTTATACAAAATGGGAGCTATGGAAGGTGAAAACAAAAGTATCAGATGAAATGATTCCCCACCAAGAAAATAACAATTGTCAAAATTATGGATTCACATTCAAAATCTCAAAGCTAATGAATGGGAAAGGGAAGGGTCCTTCAGAGAGACAGGAAGAGGAGCCAAATTACAGCATTTATCCTCATAGCATTCTTCTCTGAAGTCATCTTACCTTACAAAAGCAGGGCAGAGGCAAACAAACTAACAAAAACCCTATGCTCTTATCAATAATATTTCCCCCTCTCTTTATCTCACTTCCTCTTCCTTTATCATTGTTTTCTTTATTTCAACCAGCCTTTAGAAGTATTAACCTTTCTTCACAGTTAAGAGCCTTAGGATGATGTGCTTACCTACTTCCCACAGCACACATTTCCTTTTACTCTGAACGTAGAACCCCAGAAGTCATGCCACTGAGCTATACTTCCAGGCTAAATAATCTTAACCGGAAGATAACGTCTCTTTCCACTGAACCCTCAACTGATGATAAGCACACACAGTCATTAAGGTGCTTGGAATTGTTCCCACCAAGGGGCTCAGGGAAAGGATGCCCTAATATAGAAACCGACTGTAGCAACGGGAGCCCATTCAGTTTAAGGCATGGCCATTGGAGAGATATCTTCCAGCCCTCCCCACCCCCAACCAGGGAAGAGGGCGCTCTGATATCACCAGGAGACACTTCAGGCTGAGTGTCAAGTCTCTGTCTGGAAGAGGCATAGTGGTACATGTCTGTAATCTCAGCACCTGGTAGCCGGAGTCGAGAGAATCTGAGGATCAAGCACCAATCACATCTTTGTCTACACAGTTTGAAGTCACCCTGGACTATATGAGGCCCTGTCTCAAAAAAAAAAAAAAAAAAAATTCTCAAAACTTAATACTGCTTTTCATAGTTGCTTTTGGAAATACAAGAGGGGGATTATTTCTCAACTCATTCAGGTCTTGATAGAGAAAGCAGAAAGCATTAACAGACACCTTTCAAGGCGTAAAAATAATAATAAAATATTCAATTCAGTCCAGCATTGTACACACTTATGTTTTGCCAAAATAGAATTTATCCCGGGCATATAAAGGCATTTAACAGTATTTAAACACTGTACTACACCATGCTAACAGAATCACCGCACAAACACTTCATTAAAACCTAACTCTGAAAATTCTCCAGAACTTAGGAGCTTGGTTAAAATTTCCTAATCTTTATTAACAAGTATCCCCAAATACCTATAGCTAATCTAATTACTCTTTAGACAGAAAGCTGACGATCCTTGGGACTTCCTTTATCACTTCTATCCAACAAGATTACAAAGCTCTAGACAGTGCAATAACGCAAGAAAAAGAAACGAGCCGTCCCCTATGTGCAGATGACCAGAGTGTCTATGGGGATGACCCAAGAAATTAGTTCATCTCCTCATGTAAATATGCTTGCATTGTTCCTGTGTCTATAAGAGGGGCACATCCTCGGAGGTCAGAGGACACCTCCCGTGCCACCACAGATATGTGCTGTATGTGGGAGCGGAGTTCCATTCCCAAGTTAGGACATTAATCCCATGTCCATCATTTTCAGACAAATGTATCCTGGGTTTTTACCTTTTGCTTCCAAAAAGTCAAATTATCAGTGTGATTTTACACTTAAGAGATGTACATGCTTAGGAAGAGCATAGGAAGTTCTGAGTGAATGTGTTTAGTTCACATGGGTACAGCTATGTCAAGAGCCCCAGCCACGGGACACAGCACAGTCTGGCTGAGAAAAAAAGCTTTGAAAGTACAGAGCCCACCTTCCATCCAGTTTTTCCTCCCAGTGTGTACTTGTGGTTCACAATATGAATTTCCACTTTGCTCTTTCAGCCACCATGCCTGTCACCTCCTCTGGTAGATAATCATCATGGATTCTGAACCTCTGGAGCTGTGAGCTCAAATAAGATGAGCAGGGAACGAGAAAAAGACATTACTGAACACAAATGACACATCAAGGTAATTTAGAACCCCCTCCCCTGTGAACTTTGCAAGCATCTGTATACTTGCTAGAGGGCCGCAATGAGTAAACCAGTTTTGTCATCTATTTTCCAGGGTCATTCAGGGAGGAAAACACACAAAAAAGTGAAGAATTATTCTTAGTATTTAAACATGGGAGAAAGTTCTCTCTATACAGAGGATGCTGAAATGAAGTTAATCTCTTTGATGGCATCTTTATAGAGAAGTCAATAGTTCATGGAGCTATTCTTTATAATGTTCTGCGACATTATAAATGTATAATGTATGATATAGCACAGCCTAATAAAAGCAACTCTACAAGGGGCTTAAATGGCACAGTGCAGGTATAAATCTCTCAGGCAGTCTCCCTGCAGTCTAAAAGAAAGCTGCAAGGAACGACCAGATGGGATGACCTTAGGGCAACTTTCCTCAAACCCTGGTGCTCCTACACAAACTCATACAGGGATGTTTCTGGGCAGGAGGATGTGTGTGTCAGACAGTATGGATGAGTTTTTGCTACCGCTAAGGTTATCAGGTAAAAGAACTAACAGAAAGCTTGTAGAAATTGAGAAATTTATGATCACAAAATATGTTTCTCATTTGTGCAATATTTTCTTATGTTGAGCATCATCTAAAGAGTTTTGGAAATGGAATGGTTATGAAATCTGGCAGCAATCTCACAGGTTACTATAATAAGACCTCCCATCCTGGATTGGGGGGGGGGGTATTGCCCATTTGTAGAGTGTTTTTTCAACATGCATAGGGCTCTGGGTTTGCCCTTACCAGACCCTTTTACAGATGAGGACATTAAGAATTAAGATAAGCATTTGCCTACCACTTCTAAGAGCTAATAATGGCATTATAAGGTAATCTGGTTGCAGAACCCATGTGTGAAAGTTTTATGTATTAGATATACAGATCAGAGTCTACATTCCCTGATCTACCTCTTACCCCATCAATGGTTCGACCTCTGCATTATCTGGGGTTCTCTAGAAGAATAGAATCAATAAAATCAGCGTACATTATAATAGTAAGAGTAGCAGAATCATATATTCATTGGTCAGTCTTTGAAGCTGGGTATTCCAGCAGTCAGAGCAGTCCCCCAGTGATTTTCTCATAGCCTAGTAAGTTGCTCAGTGCATGAGGTTGGGGGCCTCAGCAGTCCCATGCTGTTAGAGAAAATCTGAAAGGTTACTGGAGAGCCAGTGGTCTTGGTCAAGAATGGAAGCCTGAAAGCACAGGCTCTGCTAGCAGTGAAGGAATTAGCAGTAGTAGCAGGAGCAACAGGAGAAATCAACTTAGTGGGAACAGAGAAGGCCACGTAAACAGCACATAAAATAATCTTCCTTCTGTCGTGGCCTTTCTAACAACCTGGGCTCCTACCAGAAGGTGCTGTTGACACTGGGGAAGATATTTCCAAGTTGAATAAGGTAAGCAGAACAATTCTTCAAGTGAGGTTCCCTGCTCAGGTGGTCCTAATTTGTGGCAAGTTGACATTAAAAGCAACCATCATAGCCTCCAAAGTTAACTTAAGTGTTAACACCCACTCCCAGCCTAACCATGGGTTTTATTGTACCTCACTTTTATTTAGTCTTTGTTTCTTGAGAATATGTGCATACACTGTCTTAGAAGTAAGGCAAAGGTTATGCATCTTTCACAATTGTCCTTTGACTCTAAGGGGAAAAAGGTGATTCCCCCCAGAAAGCTCAGCAACTGCAGATGCTTTAAGTCTGTCAAATTAGTTTCCAAATAAGAAATGAAAGTAGGAGAGGCCTTTGGTCCAGTGAAGGCTCATTTTCCCAGTGTAGGGGAATGCCAATGCACTGAGGGAGACGGTGGTTGGGAGAGGGAGCACCTTCACGGAAGCAAGGGGAGAGAGAGGTGGGATGGGAGTGGAGGTAGGAGTGGATAAAAATAGAAATGAAAGTAAAAGATTTAGATAAGAACTACTCTATCAGAGACTCCCTGTAGAGGTATGGGAATGTGGGAACTCAAGGTAGGCTGAGAGAGAACATAATAGTTTGTGGAAGAACAGAATATCATCATTGCACACACCCACAATCTCTGCACTTGGTAGACTCAGACAAATAGGAACATATCAGATTGAAGGCATTTCTAGGCTACATACTGTCCCGCGCTACCGTCTTGCCAGCAAGAACACACACGGAACACCAGGATCCTTCTGCAGCAAAGCGTTTATTGCATCTTGAAGAGGAAGACCACGAGGCCCCTCGAGCTGTCCCCTATATAGTCCCCAAGGCTGCGTGTCCACGTCTAATTGGTTGCTTACTCATGATCTCACTGGCACGCCCCGGGGTGGGCAAAGACTTGGCGCAAACACACTTTTGCGCACAGTTTGTTTACAGGGAGGGGCCAGGCTGCCTCAACGAAAGTCAGTGCCATCTTGTGATGGCGAATGCTATTGCGGCTTTCCACAACATACTAACACAATCTCAATGGGGTGGGGGAGGAAAGGAGGGAGGAAGAAGAGGAGGAAAATAGGAGTAGGGAGAAATCTTAAGAAAGACGTGATTGTCAACTTGACTGTATTTCAGAATTTAGAAGCACCTAGAAGATATGCCTTTGAGCATGTCTTTGAGGATATTTTCAGAGATGTTTAAACTGAAGAAGAAAGACCCACCCTAAATGAGGGTGGCATTACCTCATAAATTGTGTTCCTGGAATTAATCAAAAAGAGAGAGCAGTATGGATTGATAGAATTAACATAGTAAAAATGGCCATCCTACCAAAAGCAATCTACCAATTCAATGCAATCTCTGTAAAATTTCCAACACAATTCTTCAAAGACCTGGAAAGAGCAATTCTGAATTTCATATGGAAAACCAAAAAACCCAAGATAGCAGAAACAATTCTTAACAATAAGGAACTTTTGAGAAAATCACCATCCCAGACCTCAAGCTATATTACAGAGGAAATAGTAATAAAAACTGCATGGTATTGGTACAGAGACAGACAGCTGGATCAGTGGAAGAGAATTAAAGACCCAAAAATAAAACCACACGCTATGCACACTTGATCTTTGACAAAGAAGCCAAAAATATACAACAGAAAAAAAAGAAAGCATCTTCAATAAATGGTGCTGATCTAACTGGCAGTCTGCATGTAGAAAAATGAAAATAGATCCATATTTGTCACCTTGCATGAAGCTCAAGTCCAAGTGGATAAAGGACCACAACACAAAATCAGACATACTGAATCTAATAACAAAGAAAGTGAGAAAGAGCCTCAAATTCATTGGCACATGGGGAGGTCCATTAGGGAGTTGGGGGAGGATATTTTCTTGGAGACAGGGGAGGAGGAATTGGATGAGGAACTGTCAGAGGGTGGACTGGGAGGGTGTATAATGACTGGACTGTGAAAAAGATTAAAGATAATTTAAAGAAAAGAATAGAGCTAGAGAAAAGATTTTTTTAAAGTAATAAGCAAATCATGAAAAATTAACCAGGTCAAAAGGCAGAATAAGTTCTCTCTCTCCACTTTTTTTTTTTTTTTTTTTTTTTTTTTTGTAATATAGGATTTAACATTTAAGTTCATTCAGTTAGAGGAGAATTGCCAATGGAATGTAGATATATAATTTTCCTCCTTGCTAGTTTTTTTTCAGTAAAATGCAGCTTTGTGTTTTGAAAATATATTTTAAAAAGGAGAAAGTTGAACACTAGCATTCACCTTTCTGTTTCTTAACCATGGGTGCAGTGTGAACAGCTTCTTCACACTCCTGCTGCTGCAATTACATGGTAAAGAATGCCTACCATGATGTACCCACAACATGTGAGCACAATAAGCTCTTACCTTCATAACTTTCTTTTGGACAACTAGTTTATTACAGTGAAAAGAGTAACCAACACAAAAAGTTAGTACCGAAGAGTGGACTGTTGCTGTAATAAGCATGATATTCAGTTCCCAGACCTTTCTAGCTAATTTGTGTAATGAATGTGAAAGTATTTGAATCTATAAGCTAGAGAATTTCTTGTGGTATTTTGAAAGATTAGCATGCAGAGAGCAATGCAGATGTTGAAGTCTTGGCTCTTGGTGTTTCCTAAGAGAATAGGGACTCTGCTGGGAACTGGGCTAGAGGCTATTCACGCTATCATTTATCAAGACTCTGGCTTCATTACCGTATGCTAAACATATGGGTGATGCTGAATTTAAAAGGAAGTTGGATGAGGAAAGAAGTATGCATTTAAAATTGCAGAAAAGGCCAGCAAAGAGAAAGTAACTGTAATTGTTAAAGATACTAGTTCCGCTAAACAAAAACTGGGTACCTGGATATGGTGGCACACACCTTTCATCCCAGCACTTGAGAGTCAGAGGCAGGTGAATCTCTGTGAGTCTGAGGCCAGTGTGGTCTACAGAGTGATTTGCAGGACAATCAGAGCTGTTACCCAGAGTAACCTTGTCTTGAAAAACAAAACAAAACAAAAAACCAAATAAAAGTAACAATAGAAACCTGCCATTATTTTCTGGATGATAGAAAATTGCTTTACTTTGAGTCTGAACTGAGAATGTGGCTGAGGGGGGATTCCCTTCATGAAACAACTGTCTAACAAAATGTTTTCTCAGGGTCACTTTTTAAGGTATACAGAGGCCATTATAGCTGTGGTAGAAAAGAACCAGACTGCAGTTTGAGCTGGCAGTAGAACCTGGAAGTGTTTTCTGCATAATGTTGGCTTTGTAGGCAAAGAAAATGTAAGCTATGGGGTTGTAGAAAGTTGATCCAGCTTTACAAAAGCTAGTGATATCAGACATTGCACATCAGGGGTGGATTACAAAAAGTCTGCACAAAAAGTCTGAGATGACAGTGCATGGAGACTTATATGGGAAGCCCAAGTAGATACCCCAACATATTAGAGATATCAGGACTGTAGAACGTCTGCTGAGGGCTGCCCTCAACCCCCAGTATAGATGAAGTCATTTTGTTCCATGCCTGCCATCTATTTCATATCGTTGCTGTAACATGCCTGCCAGTCATTGACACAGAAAAATAACTTGACTCAGAGCAAGTCATGGTAATCACATATCCTGTTATGTTCTGGGGTTTGTTAATCTTAAGAAATTCTACAAAGCTTTACGTAGAACCTATCAAATTATAGTTCAATATGAACTCTTATGTGTGAAATGACTTGAATCAGACTGGACCACTGGGCAGCACTACCTGCACCTGAGTATGAATCCACTGTGTTTTCTCTGTACTTTTTTCTTTATAAGCTTATAAAGAAAAATGTTCCATGTTATAGCCTCTGATAATTCTGAGCATGTCCTTGATCAATTGCATCAGGGTTCGAGTTCAAGAAACCATTCCTGTCTGAAATCAGTGTTTTTAAGGTTTATGGGGAGACTCAGGGACCCCAACAACAACTATGAATGAAGTCTGTCCCAAGAGAGAGTTTACATGTGCTGCAAACCACAGAGTGGGAGAGGTTGGGGTGCCCAATCTACTGAAACCCAGATGACTCCATCACATGTTTAAAATGCTAGATCTGTAAGTGAAGAGTTGTATGTTTGTCCTGCAGGGTTTTGGTCTTGCTTTGGTCTGGTCTTTACTAGCTGTTTTCCCAACTTCTCTCATTCAGAATGGCAATGTTTATTCTGTGACACTGTACACTGGAAATCTTTAAAAAACAAAACAAGGCTTATAGTTAAGAGATTGCCTTGAATACAAAAAAAGTAGATCCTGGGCTTTTGAATATCCTTGAAACTACTAAGCCTATAGGGATTTTTTAAAAGAGACTGAATGCACTTTGCATTCTAATATGGCTGTAATCTTATGGGACCAAAAGTAGAATATAATGATTTTAAAGTGATGTACTTGGGAATCAATGTGACAACTTGTAGACTAGTGATGGTTAATTTTTCATCAACTAGATTTCAGAACCACTTAACAACCATACCTTTGAAAGTGTCCATCTGAATGAACATATCTTGAAAGGTTTAACTAAGGAAATAAGAGGATGAGTGGTCCCATTCCATGAACTGAGATCCTGAAGCAACTACAAAGGAACAAGTCAATTGAGTACCATCATTCCTCTCTCTCTACTTGTGGACAGTGAACACAATATGCTGAGCTACCTCATTGTCTTATACAATAGCTACAGTCACTCTGACCTCATACCTTCCCCACAATGATGGGCTATACCATTGTACTGTGAGCCATGAGAAACATTTAATTTTTAAACTGTTAGGTATTTTGTTATTTTGAAGAGAAAAGTAACTAATACAGAAAGCTATATTGGCAGCAGGAAATACACTGAGCAAAGTCTCCCAAAACTGTACACTGCATGGTGCCAAGCACTGTTCTGAAAGCTTTGCATATATTAACACATTGTGTTTACTACTACCTCATGTAGAAATAGCAGTTATTATTCACCTTTCCTATAAAGAAACCGAATAAAGATACACTTAGCAGTTGACCAAAGTCATACGGCTAATGACAGCTAGTCTAAAGTTCAATATCCAAATGACCGGTTAACCTAGGAGTCATTTCAGATGACAGAGAAGTAAGTCCACTCTACGTTTTGATGGGACTGTGCCTTGTGAAAACTGATTTATACTCTGGGGTGTGGATGGATAAAGTATGACTTGGAAACCTCCTGCTAGCTGGTGTTTTGCAGAGAAAGTCTGATTAGAGCATAACCATGATGGTTATTTCTTTAAACACGGTCTATGGCTGCTCTGTGTCAGTATTAAAACCTCAGAACTGGGTCATATGGCCAAAGATGGCATAGCCCTTAACATGCAAAATGCTCTACCTGGCCCCTTGCAAAACGTTTGCCAACTGTGGCACTGAGGATAACAGTGGGCAATAGTAGTCTTTCTCATACTTATATCTTGAAATTACTTTGACTCTGCCGTTCACAATTTTAACCAGCAGTAGCTCTTGGGCCACTCTGTGAAGATCCTTGAAAAACCTTGCAGTAATGAGAACTGAAAGCACAAATCTCCATTATTGCTTATTAAAGTCAAGCCCATTTGTGCCCTTAAGCCCAGCAAGTCTGTGCTAGCATAATCTCCAGACACACCTCATATTCTTCCTAGGAGACAGAATTGCATTAGTTTTATGAGATCAGAGATTTTAAAAACCATCATTCAATAAGCAAATTGCTCATCTTATTTGGATAATCACCAAGCCAATTCATGATTAAGACAACTTGACTTAAATTTTAAACTTTGCTGTGAAAGCTAATTTTGCTTGTCAACTTGACACTCCTACGAAGAAGAAACCTCAGTTGAGAAATTGTGTTCACTAGCTTGACCCATGAGCATAAATATTCAAAATTATATAAATTAAAATTATGTAAATTATATATAAATTTACATATTTATATATATAATTATGAATATTTTCTTAATTGCTAATTGGTGGAGTAGGGCCCAGATCCCTGGAAAAATGGGTCTGGGATATGTAACAAAGGCTGAATATGAACCAAACAGCAAGCCAGTAAGCAGCTTTCCCCCGTGGTTCTCACCTCTGCCCTTACTTGAGTTCCTGCCCTGATTTTCCTAAATGCTTAGATCATATAAGCAAAACAAACTCTGTTCTCCCCCCAACTTGCTTTGGTTATGATATTTATCACAACAACAGAAAGCAGACCAGAATAGCTGCTGATCTGGTACTATTTGAACCTTTTGAAAACCTCAATGGAGTCAATCATGAAACCAGTAGCAGCAGTAGCAGAATCCAGAATGAATGCTCAAAGAGAGCTGGAATGGAGTACAAATGCCTAGTAGGAGATGGAGCCAAGAAGTTGCAGCAACATTGGGAAACTACCCGAAGCACAATGGTGGAGAGCTATCTTTCCTTTTCTTTCGCACAGAAGGTAGCCAGATGCCACCAGGCAGAGGAATCTGGAAAATTCCAGATAGTTTCCTAAAGCAGTAAGCAAAGTAGATTACCCACCACCACTCTAGTACCCAACCTGTGGTCCCCACAAAGGAAAGACTTATAAAAAGGCACGCAAATCACTAGAAGGGAGCATGAAAGCCTGAGAGACATCAACAAAAGTAGAACATTTTTAATGTTTCTTCTCTTTTGCTTTCTGGATTCTGAATTCTGTGAATATGCCCATTAAAGCAAGTAATTTACATAAAATCTATGTGAAATAAACAAAGATTTAATGGAATGTGTATTATTTACTACAAGGTGAAATTTTTAAAGAAATGTCAAATTGGAGACAATGAAATGGTTACTATTGTGGAATAGCAGATGCAGGATGCATAGATCCAAGGAAATACCATGCAGCCATTTAGAAGAACATGCCTTTCCTAGCGATGGAAGGACATATAAGAAAGTGATCAATTGCTGCTGCTGGGAAGAAGGGTGGTCAGTTGTAGGGCAATTGAGAAGACCAGGAAACAGAGAGGCCACATTCAAAACACTGTTTACCTTTTACACTTTCTAATTTGGTCCATGTATATGACTTGGAATTCAACAATTGAAATCAATATTTTATCCTTTCTTTCTTCTAAAATAATTTAATTATGATAAAAGGCATAAAATATACAATGTAGATCAATGTAATCATATAATATCTGTCTTTTGAAAAATGGCTTATTTCATTTAGCATAATCCATGTAGTAACATATGCCAAAATTTATTTCTTTTTAAATGCCAAATAATATTTTATTTATAATGAAATATTATATAACATATTATATGCATTATTTATTATATGTTAAATAAAAGTCACACTGCGAGATATCCAGGAAAACAGGCCTGGTGAGACAGTGCTCCTAGTAGCCAAGGAGCAGAAAGGTCTGTGCTGAGGGCTCAGAATGTGTGCCCCCCCTGACTGGCTCAGGGGAGCAGGGACACTGCCTTAATATGTCGGTTTCTACCCGGCAGCAAGTGCTTGCAGAACAGACCCTCAGGCCCTCTACCAGCAGGGACAACAGAGATCAGGGACACAGGCCAGGTGCAAGAGAGAGACGAGAACCAATCACTGACAACAAGACCATATGTAGTCACAGACAACAAGATGGCAAGAGGAGAGCAAAAGAACATAGCCAAGGGAAACCAAGACAACCTGGCAACATCAGAGCCCAGCTCTCCCATCACAGCAAACAGCAGAACACCAAAGACTCCAGAAAAAGAAGACCCAGACCGAAAATCATACCACAAGATGATGATAGAGATCCTTAAACAAGCACAGGAGGAAACGCATAAAGAATTAGAAGCTTTTAAAGAGGAAACAAGAAAAGCACTCAAAGAACTCAAAGAACTAGAGGAAAACAGAACCAAAGAGATGAAGGAATAGAAGAAGGAATTTAAAACAGAAATGGAAACAGTAAAGAAAACACTGAAAGAGACAACCCTAGAGGTAGAAAACCTAAAAAAAAAAAAAAAAAAATCAGCAGTCACAGATGTAAGCATCTCCAACAGACTACAAGAGATGGAAGACTCTTTGGAGCCTAAGACAACATTGATAACACAAACAAAGTAGTCAGAGAAGATGCAAAAGCCAAAAAGCTCCTAACCCAAAATGTCCAGGAGATCCAGGACACAATGAGAAGACCAAACTGAAGAATAATGGGAATAGAAGAAGGCGAAGAATATCAACTAAGAGTAACAATAAATATCTTCAACAAAATCATAGAAGAAAACTTCCCTATCCTTAAGAATGAGATGACCATGAGCATAAAAGAAGCCAACAGAACCTTAAATAGAGTGGACCAGAAAAGAAATTACCCCTGACACATAATAGTCAAAATGCCAGTGCCCAAAGCAAAGAAAGAACACTAAGAGCAGTAAGGGGAAAAAGTCAGGTAACATATAAAGGCAGACCAATCAAAATCACACCCAAGGTCTCAACAGAGACTATGAAAGCTACAAAATCCTGGACAGATATCATGCAGACCCAAAGAGAACACAAATGACAGACGAAGCTGTGATACCCAATAAAACTATCAATCACCATGGATGGAGAGACCAAGATATTCCAAGACAAAGCTAAATTTACACAATATCTGACCACAAACCCAGCACTACAACGAATTATAGGTGGATAACCCAATATGAGGAGGGGAACTACATCTTAGTAAAAACAAGTAAATACCTAAGTAAGAAAACAATAAGAAGACAGACACACAGGCACAATTCTACCTCCAAAAGAAAAATAGCAGGAAACAACAAACACTATGCCTTAATATCCATTAACAAAAATGGACTCAATTCCCCAATAAAAAGATATAACCCATTAGACTGGATACTTAAACAAAACCCAGCATTTTGCTGCATACAGGAAACTCATCTCAGAGACAAAGACAGACACTATCTCAGAGTAAAAGTCAGGAAAAAAATTCCGAGCAAAGGGCCCCAAGAAGCAAGCTTGAGTGGCCATTCTAATATCAAATAAAGTAGATTTTCAACCAAAAGTTATGAAAAAATATAAGGAAGAACACATTCTACTCATTATAGGGGAAATTTGTCAGGAGGAACTCTCAATCCTTAACATATATGCTCCAAATACAAGACCACACATATTCATAAAAGAAACCCTACTAAAGCTAAAAAAATACATTTCACCCCACACAATATTAGTGGGAGACATCAACATCCCACTCTCACCAATGGACAGATCATAGATACAGAAACTGAACAAGGACAGAGTAAAACTAGCAGAAGTTATGAACCAAATGGAATTAAAACATATCTACAGAACATATCATTCTAAAACTAAAGAATACACGTTCTTCTCAGCACCTCATGGCACTTTCTCAAAAACTGACCACATAATTGGTCACAAAACAAGCCTCGATTGATATAAGAAGATTGAAATACTCCCATGCATCCTATCAGATCACCTTGGTCTAAGGCTGGTCTTTAATAACAACAAAGACAACAAAAAGCCCATATCCAAATGGGAATTAAACAATGCTCTATAAAACAATAGCAGGGTCAAAGACGAAATAAAGAAAGAAATTAAAGATTTTCAAGAATTTAATGAAAACAAAAACTTAACATACCCAAACCTATAGGATGCAATGAAAGCAGTACTGAGAGGAAAACTCATAGCTCTGAGTGCTTCCAAAAAGAAACTGGAGAGAGCATACACTAGCAACTTGACAGCACAGCTGAAAGCTCTAGAACAAAAGGAAGCAGATATACTGAAGAGGAGTAGATGGCAAGAAATTATCAAACTCAGAGAAGAAATTGACCAAATAGAAACAAAAAGAACCATTCAAAGAATCAACAAAACCAAGGGCTGTATCTTTAAGAAAATTAACAAGATTGATAAACCCTTAGCCAGACTAAAAAATCATCAAATCCTTCTACAAAAGTCTACTCAAAAAAGTTAGAAAATCTGGAGAAAATGGAGGAATTCCTAGACAGATACAAGGTCCCAAAGTTAAACAAGGACCAAGTAAACCATCTAAATAATCCCATTACACCTAAAGAAATAGAAGCAGTCATCAAAAGACTCCCAACCAAAAAAAAAAAAAAAAAAAAAAACACAGGTCCAGATGGGTTCAATGCAGAATTTTATTAGACATTTATTGATGACCGAATAACAATACGTTCCAAACTATTCCAAACAATAGAATCAGATGGAACACTACATAACTCATTTTTGAGGCCACAATAACCCCCATTCCTAAACTACACAAAGACCATAAAAAAAAAGAGAACTTCAGACCAATCTCATTTATGAACATTGATACAAAAATACTCAACAAAATCCTTGCAAACTGAATCCAAGAACACATCAAAATGATCATTCACCATGTTCAAGTAGGCTTCATGCCTGGGATGCAAATCTATATGGAAATCTATCAGTGTAATCCACCATATAAACAAACTCAAAGAAAAAAACCAGAAGGTCATCTCACTAGATGCTGAGAAAGCATTTGACAAAATTTAACATTCTTTCATGTTAAAAGTCTTGGAAAGAACAGGAATCCAAGGCCCATATATAAATATAATAAAAGCAATATACAGCAAAACAACAGCCAACATCAAACTTAATGGTAGGAAACTTGAATCAATCCCACTAAAATCAGGGACTAGACAAGGCTGCCCATTCTCCCCATACCTATTCAATATAGTCTTAGAAGTCCTGGCTGGATCAATTAGACAGCAAAGGTAAATCAAAGGGATACAAATTGGAAAGGAAGAAGTAAAAACATCACCATTTGCAGATGACATGATATTGTACTTAAGTGACTCCAAAAATTCCACCTGAGAATTTCTACAGCTGATAAATAAGTTCAGAAAAGTGGCTGGATATAAAATTTACTCAAACAAATCAGTATCTTCCTTTACTCAAAGGACAAACATGTGGAAAAAAATATTAGGGAAAATATACCCTTTACAATAGTCACAAACAATATGAAATACGTTGGTGTGACTCTAACCAAACAAGTGAAGGACCTGTATGATAAGAACTTCAAACCTCTAAAGAAGGAAATCGAGGAAGATCTCAGAAAATGGAAAGATCTCCCATGCTCATGGATTGGAAGGATCAACATTTTAAAAATGACCATCTTACCAAAAGCAATCTACAGATACAATGCAATACCCTTCAAAATTCCAACCCAATTCTTCATATAGTTAGAAAGAAGAATGTGCAATTTCATCTGGAAAAACAAAATACCTAGAATATCAAAATCCATCCTCAACAACAAGAAAACATCTTCATGAATCAGGATCCATGACCTCAAGCTTTATTACAATACATTTGTGCTAAAAACTACATAGTACTGTTTCAGAGATAGGTACATGGATCAATGAAATAACATAGAAGATCCAGAAATGAGCCTTCATATACATGGTCACTTGATTTATGACAAAGGATATCCAAACATTGAATGCAATAAGGACAGCCAATTCAACAAATGGTGTTGGTCCAACTTGCACTCAGCATACAGAGAAATGGAAATAGAACCTTTCTTATCTCCTTGTAAAAACCTCAAGTACAAGTGGATTAGAGATCTCCACATTAAACCAGGTACACTGAAACTATTAGAAGAGAAAGTAGGGAAAACCTTAGAAATATAGGCACAGGAGACTATTTACTGAACACAACACCAATGGCTCATGCTCTAAGGTCAAATATTGACAAATGGGACTTAATGAGATTGCAAAGTTTCTGTAAGTCTAAGGCCACTGTCAAGAAAAACAAAATGGGCAGCCAGAAAGGCGGCTCGTACAGGCTGAGCAACTGTGACCTGGAACAGATCTTAGGAACTTCTGCTCCTACCCGGAGACGACTTCAGGACGCATAGCGGAGCCTGGCCCAACTGCCAGCCGGAAAGGCAGCTCGTACAGGCTGAGCAACTGTGACCTGGAACAGAACTTAGGAACTTCTGTTCCCACCCAGAGACGACTTCAGGACACAGAGCGGAACCTGGCCCAACCGCCAGCCGGAAAGGCAGCTCGTACAGGCTGAGCAACTGGTGAGTGGGAGACCTAGGCTGCGGGGGAGCAGAAGGATCTCTGCGGAGTGCACACGGAAAGGGCACCCCCTGCCCTGACTTGCCCTGTCCTCCCCGATCCAGTGACCGGGAACAGATCTTAGGAACTTCTGTTCCCACCCGGAGATGACTTCAGGACACAGAGCAGAGCCTGGCCCAACAGCCAGCCGGAAAGGCGGCTCGTACAGGCTGAACAACTGGGACCGGGAAAAGATCTTAGGAACTTCTGTTCCTACCCGGAGATGACTTCAGGATGCAGAGCGGAGCATGGCCCACCTGCCAGCCAGAAAGGTGGCTTGGAGAGGCTGAGCATCTTTGACCAGGAACAGATCTTAGGAACGTCTGTTCCCACCCGGAGGCGACTTCAGTACGCAGAGCAGAGCCTGGCCCAGCTGCCACCCGGAACCTGGGCTGCCGGGGAGTAGAGAGATCTCTGCGGAGTGCACATGGAAAGTGTACCAGGGACACAGACCAGCTACAAGGGAAAGGCAAGAACATATCACTGACAACAAAATGGCAAGAGGAAAGAGAAAGAGTATATCCCAAGGAAACCAAGACAATCTAGCAACACCAGAACCCAGCTCTCCGATAGTAGCAAACATCGGAATTCCAAACACTCCAGAGAAAGAAGACACAGACCTGAAATCATGCCTCAAGACTCTGATAGAGTTACTTAAACAAGAAAGGGAGGAAAAGCAAAAAGATTCAGAAGCTTTTAAAGAAGAAACAAGAAAAACACTCAAAGAACTCAAAGAACGAGATGAAAACAGAACCAAAGAAATAAAGGAATGGAAGAGGGAAATTAAAACAGAAATTGACACAATAAAGAAAGCGCTAAAAGAGATAACCCTAGAGTCAGAATACCAAAAAAAAAAAAAAAGAAATCAGGAGTCACAGAAGCAAGCATTTCCAACAGATTACAAGAGATAGAGGAGAGAATCTCAGGGACAGAGGACAACATTGCAAACATAGACAAAACAGCCAGAGAAGATGCAAAAAACAAAAAGCTCCTAACCCAAAATGTCCAAGAAATACAAGACACAATGAGAAGACCGAACCTAAGGATAATAGGAATAGAAGAGGGAGAAGAGTATCAACTAAGAGGCACAGTAAATATCTTCAAAAAAATCATAGAAGAAAACTTCCCTACCCTCAAGAATGAGATGACCAGGAGCATAAAAGAAGCCTTCAGAACTCCAAATAGGTTGGACCAGAAAAGAAATACCTCCCGACACATAATAGTAAAAACATCAAGTGCCCAAAGTAAAGAAAGAATACTAAAAGCAGTAAGGGAAAATGGTCAGGTAACATATAAAGGCAGACCAATCAGACTCACACCCGATTTCTCAACAGAGACTATGAAAGCTAGAAGAGCCTGGACAGACATCATGCACTCCTTAAGAGAGCACAAATGCCAGCCCAAGCTGCTATACCCAGCAAAACTATCAATCACCATCGATGGAGAGACAAAGATATTTCAAGACAAATCAAAATTCACACAATATCTGACCACAAACCCAGCACTACAACGAATTATATGTGGAAAACCCAATACAAGGAGGGAAAATACAGCCTAGTAAAAACAAGAAAACTTCTAAACAAGAAAACTAAAAGAAGAAAAAAACACAGACACAACTCAACCCAAAAAAGCAAAAATGGCAGGAAACAGAAACAATTATTCCTTGATATCTATTAACATAAATGGTCTCAACACCCCAATAAAGAGACATAGACTATCAGGCTGAATACATAAACAAAATCCAGCCTTTTGCTGCATACAGGAAACTCATCTCAGAGACAGAGACAAACACTATCTCAGAGTAAAAGGGTGGGAAAAAAACTTCCAAGCAAACAGCTCCAAGAAGCAAGCTGGAGTGGCTATTCTAATATCGAATGAAGTAAATTTCCATACAAAAGTTACCAAAAAAGATAAAGAAGGAAACTTTTTACTCATTACCGGGGAAATCTGTCAGGAGGAACTCTCAATCCTTAACATATATGCTCCAAATAAAAAATCACCCACATTCATAAAAGAAAATCTACTAAAGCTCAAAAAATACATTTCACCCCACACAATAATAGTGGGAGACTTTAACACCCCACTCTCACCAATGGACAGATCAGGGAAACAGAAACTGAACAAGGACACTGCAAAACTAGCAGAGACTTTGAACCAACTAGAATTAATAGATATATACAGAACATACTATCCTAAAGTAAAAGAATACACCTTCTTCTCACCACCCCATGGCACCTTCTCTAAAATTGACCACATAATTGGACACAGAACGAGCCTTCATCGATATAAGAAGATTAAA